>NC_044310.1:103862731-104163648 GCF_007474595.2 Lynx canadensis | reverse complement strand
CAGTGCCTTTGTGCCTTTGTGACAACTCAGGAATCTATCCAAAGTCCATAGTTTACATTAGGGTTCACTCTTGCAGGGTGGGTTTGGACAAACGTATCCGGAAATGTGTCCACCGTTCCGTTATAAGTATCACACAAAGTAGTTTCACTAGCCCAAACATCCTCTGCGCCCCCTCTCTGGCAACCACGAATCCTTTTCCCGTTTCCATAGTTTTGCCTTTTCCAGAAGGTCGTGTAGTTGGAATCACACAGTATGTAGCCTTTTCAGATCGGCTTGTTTCACTTACTAATACGCACTTAAGATTCCTCAATGTCCTTTGGTGGATTGGCAGCTCATTTCCTTTTAGTGCTGAAATACTACTTCATATTGTGTGTGTGTGTGTGTGTGTGTGTGTGTGTGTGTGTGTGTCACAGTTCCTTTATCCCTCCACCTGTAAGGGACATCTTGGTTGCTTCTAAGTTTTGGCAATTGTGAGTACAGCTGCCGTAGGCATCCGTGTGCGGGTTTCTGTGTGGGCATAACTTTTCAACTTGTCTGGCTAACAGGGAGCCCGGACGCTGGCTGCTATATTAAGAACATTTTTAGTTTTGTGAGAAATTGCCAGACTGCCTTCCACGGTGGCTGTACCATTTTGCGTTCTCACCAAGCAGCAAGTGAGAGCTCCTGTTGTTCCCCCATCCCCCCATCTTCGCCAGCCTTTGGTGTTGATGTGCCTCGGTTCTTTTTCATGGGGAGTAGGAGGCCAACCATGGTGTCCCGTCCCCAGGGAGTGCCTGGATTTGGGCATTGCTCTATCAATAATGTTGTGATCAGTGGATCCTCATCATCATTGTCCTCTGCATTTGTTTGACAGAGGCATTTCTTCCACAGTATGTGTGATACTTATTTAACCTCTTCCATATTGCTTTTGAAATTGAGTTGGTTTTATGATTACGAATTCCTGTACACATATTTTTGGCCACTTGTGCAGGTATTTCTACAGCGTACAGAACTGGAAGTGCAATGACTGTAGTATAGTGTTCATATGCTGCTAATTTGGGGGAAGTCCTGCAAACTTGCCTTCCACGGGAGCAGTACCAAATCACAGTCCAGTTTATCTCCCAACCTATCAATGTGCCGTTCTTCATTACCTTGCCCACACCGCAATCTTCCTGAACCCCTTACACATAAGACTTTTTTCTTTCAAGGCCCTGAAATCTCGCTCAGCATTAGATTCATTTTAGTCCACCTCGTCCGTCCCTAGCACCAGCAGCTCCTGTGTGTGTACTGATGTCTCCGCTTCCCCTGAGCTGTGATCATCGAGAGGAGGACTGTCGGGTTTTCCCTTGGCTGGTAACGAAGAACCATTCCACGTCCTGGTTGGCCAGGGTTTTCATGCACTGATCACCCAGCCCCAGCGTGGCTCTGGGCTCCTCTGAAGGCTGCCTGTGCCCATGCCTCAAGGAAGGCTTTGGAGGGAGCTCCTGGGCTCCGCTCATTACCTCCCTCATTGACTGTCACAACACTACTATCTCCTTTTACGTTCTAGTTACATCCTGCCTGTGGCTATTCCTAGTGGTGTTTCCGTTATGACGCTGATATACAATTGAGTTTAAAAAGAAATTACTAAGTAGAAGCTGTAAATCAAAGTAATGGAAACTCTTCGGTAATCGGTGATAAAGGTACATGGCTGTGGCCAGCTATGAAGTGCTGTGTTCCTTAATGAGCTTGAGAAGCATGATTTTGTCTCATTTTTATGCGATCTCCTCTGTCCCCCTTGTCACTGCAGGGGCACTCCCCTCCTGCCCTGAGGCATTAAGTAGGTGGGAGGGCCTCAGCTGTCTGCTCCACACTTTGAACATAAAAGGCACACTTGACGGGATTTGTTTTCTTTTGTTTTTGTTTTTGTTTGTTTTGGGGAGCCTCTCTAGGGAACTTCCTTGTTCAGACCATTAAAAAGAATCAAGATTTAGTAAACACTTCCGTTGGGAGATGTGACTGCATCATCCCAGGAGCCATGGAGTCTGTTTCTGGGGAGGACTAAATCGTTTGTTCTTTCTCTTCTTCATTCCGTCCATTAGTTGCCAGTGTTAAGTAGGCCTTACTTTTAACCTTCTCTTTCTTTTCAACATCAGGGAGCTGAGCCAGGAGGGGACGGCAATCTTGGTGAAGGCTTCTCAGTGCGCGCTGGCAGGCTGGCCAAACACGAGGGCTCTGGAGGCAAACTGCCTGGCCCTGAGTGCTGGCCCTCCCCGTCACAGGGCTGGGCCCCTTGGAAAGTCAGACCAGCCTTTCAGTGCCTGAGTGTCCTCACCTGCAAGCAGGGGTGCTGATAACCTACACCGTCTCGGGGTTGTTATGGGGACTAGATAGGTTATGCTCGGTACAGCACCGAGGAACTGCGTGCTGCTCACACGGTGAAGCTCGCTCTGAGAAAACTGCCAGTATCATTGTAACTAAGACTTCCGTTTTCACTTCTAACTGCACCACTGCTTGACTTTCAGCATTCCCCAGAATAAATGAGGAGTGTTAAATGGTTCCCATGGGCTCTCCGCCTCTGTATCAGTGACCAACACCTGGAAAACTGGTTGCTTGATAATTTCCATGGTGAGTTAACTGACAGGACAGTGCAGCAGGGAACTGGATCCAACTTGATCAAATTCTCGGACCTTGGACAGGCGTGATGAGTGTTCAGCTCCAGGTAGACAATCTTTTGCCCGTGCTTCTAGCAAGAGCTTTTGATATCCAGTCAGACTTACCCGGGGGGTATTAAAAGAAAACTTCAGCTATGCACAGAGAAGTTGGGGGGCCAGGGGGGGGGGGGGGGAAGAGGAAGGACATATGGAACTGTCCAAGGATTCAGACTTGAGCAGCCAAGATCCTGGAATGGGTTAAGTGAGCTCGGTGCTTGGTACAGAAGTTCCCCACAATACATTTGCAAATTAGCTATGTGCATCGAAGGGGCTTGGAAGGCCAGCAGAGTGTGGCTGAAAGAGAGTGGAATTTGCAGCACTACCGTGGTGCTTAGGGGATAAAAACTGAAGCTCAGGATTCATGGAAGAGGAGGGGCCCAAGGAACATACCAAGGTCGCAGGTAGGAGCCCCGGACGTCTGCAGCACAGCAGTGTGAGCAAACTAGCTGTAGATTGAGGCTTTCCCTGAGGGCGAACCAGCTGCAAATCAGCTTCGTCAGGATTAGAGGTGATGCGCCCCTCTGCTGCCTGCTGGGGGAGAAGGTGAAAGATCTTCAGAGAAACAACATCTCCAACCTGGCTGTCCTTCACACCACGGGTTCATCATTCAATCACAATATTCTAGGATTGTAAAGGAAGAGAAGCAAGAGAAAGAAGGCAAACCGTAGAAATTGCCTCTTGAGATCTTGAGTCTCAGATAAGAACTCAAAGCGGTAGGTTTTAGGGGAGCCTGGCTGGCTCAGTGGGTAGAGCAACGTGACTCTTGATCTCTCTGGGTTGTGAGTTTGAGCCCCACGTTGGTGTACAGGTCACTTGAATAAAATTTCTTTAAATTACTTAAAAATCAGGGGCACTTGCGTAGCTCGATCGGTTAAGCATCTGCCTTGATTTTGGCTCAGGCTCAGGTCATGATCTTAAGGTTGGTGAGATCTATGGGGCAGAACCTGCTTGGGATTCTCTCCCTCTTCCTCTTCCTCTGCCCCGAGCTTGTTCTGTCTCGCTCTCTCTCTCTCAAATAAATAAATTGAAACTTGAAAAAATATATTACTTAAAAGTTAGAAAAAAAAAGATAAAGTGGTATGATTCAGCTGTTCAGAAAATAGATGACAAGATAAAATATTTCATCAGAGAAATAGAATCTAGTTTTAAAATCACATGAAATTAAATATATGTAATAGTTGGCATTTAAAAAAGTCAGCAGGTCAGTTTAACTGCAGCTTGGACTCAATGGTAGAGAGAGTATTAACCTCAAAATTTGTAAGTAGAAAGAAACTCTCCAGACTGAAGCATACAGAGCCAAAAGGAAGAAATATTAAGAGCGTAACAAAGATAATGAGCCATGTCATGAAGTCCAAAGTCTCAGGGGTTGGAGGACCAGAAAGTGGGGCAGAAACTATATCATGGAGAATCAAAGAAAAATCATGATGGTCTCTCCAACCACATGTGCAAGAAGTTCGGTGCACTGCAAGCCAGGTAAGGACAAGAAGGTCACACCCCTAAACTGCTGAACAACCAAAGGCAGCTGAAAACAATCACAGCAGCACCCAGATTGGGGTGTGGGGAGGAGGGGACACTCCTATGACATCGTCCAAAGATTGGGAGCTGAAATCTCAGCAAAAACATGAAAAAGAAGAGCTCAATGAAGGGCCAGAGCAGTATGATTTCCAGCCACCACGTGCTGTCCCCGACCCAGTATCTTTCAAGGGTGAGTGAAGTGAAGACCTTTTCACATAAGCTAACGAAAAAGAAATGCAAAGTGCAAAAGGTAACTCTTCAGGCAGAAGTAACTGCACAGGTCACAGGGGAACTGTGCGGAAGGAAGGAAGGAAGGAAGGAAGGAAGGAAGGAGGGCAATGAATAGGTAAAATATGTGGCCAAGTCAAATAAATATGACTCTCTGAGCAATGGTAATAATGCCTATGTTTTTAAAATGTATGTTGAGGGGCGCCTGGGTGGCTCAGTTGGTCAAGTGTCCCACTTTGGCTCTGGTCATGATGTCATAGTTCACGAGTTTGAGCCCCGCGTTGGGCTCTGTGCTGACACCTCAGAGCCTGGAGCCTGCCTCGGATTCTGTGTTTCCATCTCTCTGCCCCTCCCCTGCTCACGCACTGTCACTGTCTCTGTCAAAAATAAATAAAATAGATAAGATGTATTTTGAAATAAAGTTAATGCCAATAACTCAAAAATGAGGGTAAGTGGAGTTAAGATATTCCAAGTATACAGTGCAATAATGTGATAAACGTGTAAATGCTTGTACTAACAGCCAGACTAATATATGCAACATATCCATCAACCCGGGAAGTTTCCAGGCAAATTATTTCAAAGAGGGAACCACTCTTCTCTGCTAATACTTCCTGGAAATGGAATCACCCAGGAGTATCAGATAGGTACATATAACTATGCGAGGGGCTTATCCGTATTACCGCCTAAACCATAGTTTGGATGTTTTTACTACAGAGTACTTAATCCATTCTAAACATATACAAGGGTTTGTGTATCACCTCTGTTGACGGGCATTTGGGTTGTATCCGGTTTTGCCTAGTATGAATGATGTTGCACGAACGTTGGTGTAGAAGCCTCTTTGGATGTTGGCATTCATTTTTCTGGGGGAGTGAATAGCAATATTCCTAGGTAACGGGGCAGGTCAGGTTTTTCACTGTATGAGAAACTGCCAAATATTAGGAAGTCGTTGTGCTAAATTACAGTGCAGTCAAGATCACGCAGTAATACCGTACACACTCCGATGCGGGAGGGAGAGAGGAAACCGCTTTAAAGATACCTATTTTTCTAGGCTTTTCGTCTTCACTTTGTTCCCAGTGCTGAAGGCCCCCCTGAAAGTGGCTGTGGTCACACCGAGTCTCACCACCAGCCTATTCGGGAGACTCCAAGGCAGCCCACCCAAGAATCACTCAAAACGCCAGGTAGGAAGAGACCTTCCCTCCCCAGTCGTGGCTCTGCCACTCTTCCGCTCGGTGCCACTCAACTCGGTTTCTGGCTCTTCCTTTTCATCCCTCTGGTCCGTGACCGAGATTTCACTGGAGCGTGTTGGCCGCGGACCTCCTGTCAGTGGCTTTAAAGCAGCGCAGGCAGGAGCCCGAGGGACCCCCTTCGCCCAGAGGACACCAAAGAGACTCCGCTCTGCCGGGAGGGCCGCGGGGCGGCGCAGAGCCAACGGGCTGGCGGAGGAAGAGCGCGCACCCGACGTCTGCCCTGGGGCCCCTCGTCCTAGAGGCGGACACCCTGCGTTCGGTGCGATTCCCGAGGCCAGGCCGCTGAGGGCGCTAGGGTCCCGTCCTCGGGGGCGGGGGGCGGGGCGGCGCGGGGTCCTTTGCCGGGGCCGCTTGGGGGGCGCGGGCTCCTCGCTCGCAGGGGCGCGGCTGTTTCCAGGGCCTTGGGCGGTTCGAGCGAAGTCGGCGGGCCCGATAGTTGTGGCCGAAATGCCGCTTTTGGGGGTTAGAGCCGGAGACTAGGCCGCCTGGCTCGTTTCCGTAGTGTAGTGGTTATCACGTTCGCCTCACACGCGAAAGGTCCCCGGTTCGAAACCGGGCGGAAACAGCTTGCTTCTTTTTACCACTACCCCCCCCCCAACCCCCCCCCCATCTATTGTCCTTTAAACCGCAAAAAGAACGAGGGCCGGAGTCCCACCGCCACCTGAAAGCCTTCTCAGCACTCGACCACCAGGCCTGGCCGCTGTGTGTCTGCTCCCAGTCACCTTGGAGAGCGGGCCACACCCACTTAGTCACTCCAACAAGGGCACGCAGGACGAGGCCCACTTCAGGTTACCTCTACTTCCACGCATCCGCTGGCCTGCTCATCTGGCGCCTCCGTCTGCCCCACGGGCTCACAGCGACCGTGGCTCTGAAAAGCAGCACGTTCTTCCCTGGGCGGCACACTTGCGCAACAGGTGTATGTATTTATTTGCCTGACAGAACGCAAAGAACACAAACCAGCTGCACCTGGGACCCGAGCCAAAGACGCGTAGGTGAGGCGTTTCAGGCTCCACCTAATGAGCCCATGGGGACACCAAAGGAGCCCGTCCCCGCGCCGTCATCAGGACAGCTCTGGAGCTACTTCGGAAGTCGCCAAGTAGAGGGACTCCGCCCCCCCCCCCCCCCCCCCCCCCCCGCTGAGAGCCGAGTCCGCACCTTACCCATCAGCAAACGAGGCTCAGAAAGAGAGCACGGCCTTGGCTCTGCAACACACACGGCTCCAGCTGGACTAGAGTGTGGCACAGGCCAGTCACCTTGTGGTCAGGGCCCAAGGGGTCGCTGAGGCTGGAAGAGGTGGTGAGCAGCAGGGCAAGGGCTGGGAGCCTTGTGCGGCTGCATTCAGCCCTGCGCCGCTGGGAATCGCCTCCGCTTGTGCTCTGTCCGCCTGGGAAATGTCACCTTGACTTTCAGGGTTTTCATCTGCAGGGGCCGAAGCAGGGATCCTGTGTGGGTGGATTCCCCCCGGGATCGGATCGGTGGGATGGGATTTGGATTTTTCACCGCTACTGCTCAGGTTCGATTCCAATCCAGGAGACTTTGTGGTGCTGTCTCCATACTTAGGATTTGCCTTTTCATCCCCCAAAGTCTGGTGTGCACCCAGGGACGCTTGCAGAAGTGGCTGTGCACTGAGCCCCTAAAATACGGGAGGTCAGGAGTCCGGGTCCTTGTAATGGCCAGGCTGGGAGAGGAGAGCTGGGATGAGAAGCCAGGCCAGCGGCTCCCTTCCATTCACCTCAGAAACCCAAGGTCTCACTTCAAGCGTTTTCCTCTAAAGAGAACCTGGGACTTGACTTTGTCACTCCTTTCAAACAAACAAACAAACAAACAAACTTTGAAACATACCAAAACAGTTGCCAGAATGGTCACATCCTATATCCCTCACCCAGGTGCACCAGTTAACATTTCCCCACATTTGCTTTCTCATTCTCGCTCCACATGTACAGACAGGACTTGTGCAGTCATCTCCAGATGATTGGTCCGTGGTTGCTCCTTTGCCTTGGGCAGTGTCCCGCAGAACCAGCTTCTGCAGGACCTTTCCTCCAGGGCCAGGGGAGGGCTTTGTCCTCTGGAGGAGAGCCCTCCTGTTCCTTCAGGAAGCAGACACCTGTTCCCTTCAGGCTGTAGAGAAGCTTCAGGCAGGCAGGCGGTTCGGTTCTTCGGCTCTCCTGGAGAGGGCAGGCCAGGCGTGCCCTGTGCTTGTAGGAACACGTCCAGGTTGTCGTGCCCCCAGCACCGGCTGCCCTCCGGACTCCTCCTGGTGGCTTTGGTGGGCAGTGGATCTAGGGTGAGCCTGAGCTCTCGAACCCGCCACCCGGGGAGAGACCCTTCAGGGAAGTGCAGCTGCTGCCCCCTGGATCCTCCTGCCCTCCAGGCTCTCCTGCCCTGCAGGGATCTTCAAGGGTCCTGGCCCAACAGAAGGTGAAGAATCCTTTCCCCGTGGTGGGAGGATGAGGGGGAGCGGGTGGGAAAATCTTCAAGGGGAAGGGGAAGTTTTCAAGAGCTTTCCAGGATTGTCTGCCTCGGCACTGTCAGGTAGGTGGCTGCCCTGTGATAATGGTGCTTGGTCTTATCTCGTCCTGTCCTTGAGCTTGTCCTGGCTCCACTCTGAGTCCAAGCAGACACAGGCAACCTGATTTGTGGTGTGTATTCAGTTGAGCCCCTTCCCCAAGTGGGGTAGTGACTGAGCTTCTATTTCCAGGACCCAAGGGGGGCGTGCAAGGACGCTATTGATGGGGTTTTGTCCCCCTCACCCTTTTCTTTCTCTGCCTCCGCCCTTCCTTCCTTCTCTTTCTTTTCTTTCTTTCTTTTTTTAAAGATCAAGGGTCCCATGCTCTACGGATTGAGCCAGCCAGGCACCCCTCCTACTTCCTTTCTTGCTGAATCTGTAACCCGGGAAAACAGACAAACAAAAAACCCTGTTTAGATGTAGATAAATTGCTCTCTGTGCACTCAGGTACAAGGGGAAAACATCAAGTGGATAGTAAGGATGAATCTCGAATACGTTTAAACACTTTAAAGGATTTTAATAATTTACATATAATGGCATAGAACATGTTTATATCATGTCATATTTCTAAAGAGGACTTTTTGTGTGCATCCGACTGGTTTAATAGTTGTGGCCTAAAAACTGTTTTATGTTGTCTTCCAGGTTTTCTAATAATATAGAAAATATTGGTAGATATATTCTAGTTTATACAGGTCTTGGATTTATTTTCTCTTCAAATTCCTGGTGACACTTAGCCACCTAAATTTCCTATATTGGTTTTACTGGCCCAATAAGCGCACTTCAATTCCAATAGTATTTAAGGAGTTTATACAATATGAAATTATGTGTTTCAGTACATTAAAGAGATCCTATAAGATTTGTAAATGGAGAGTAAGTCTTAGAAGTCTGGAACTCATAGTGACTTAATTATTCTTACAATATTTGGGGGTAAAGGTTTTTAGGTATCTTATATTTTTATATTCCACGTGCATTTCTCCATTATGCGTCGAGTCAATTTGCAATTTTAAGACCTACTGTTATCTTTACGTTCTTCCAATGATATTAAACTGAGTTAATTAATGTATCATCTTAGCCTAGAACTTTTCTAAATAAGAGAGAAAAAACAAAACACTTTTAATATAATGCTGCTGCACATATTTAGACATCATATAGAGTAGCTGTGGGCAACAGGTTCAGAGGAGGTGTGGGGACCTTGAGGAGATATTGGTGAGGGTGAAAAACACATGCAACGTCTGCTCCAGGAAGTAAAGCGCTGTCAGGGAATGGTAGGGCAACTTTAAAAGATATGAGTGATCAGAGTTCCTGAAAAGACTGGGACTGGGGGTAAAGAAGCAATTTTTGAGGAGACAACAACAGAAGGACTTCCAATCATTATAATGTTTGTAAACCCACCGATCCAAGGAGCCGAATGAACATGACGAATGAGCACAAGAGACAGGAAGAAAACCGTATCTAGTCACATCATAATTGTATTGCTCAAACCCATGGAAAAAGAAGGCAAAAACAAAAACAACTGTGCAGAAGCACCCAGAGGAAAAAGACATGGTACGTACAGAACACAAAAGTAAACGTGATGTCAGTTTTCTCCCCGGAAGCGGTGCAAGTGAGAAGGCAATGGAGCAGCATCAAAGTCAAGGTGGAATTCTATGCCTCCCCTCCAAAAAAGGCTTTCAGAAATGAAGGTGAGTGACATTGGAAGACATACAAATGCTGAAAGACTACATCACCAGCAGACCCACACCACAAGAAATGTTAAATCCTCCAGGAAGGACACTGATACCAGATGGGAATCTGCATGTAGCCAAACGGATAAAGGACAACAGAATGGTAACCGCATGGGGAAAAATTTATATATATATATATATATATATATATATATATGAATATATTACATATACACACATACATATATATACATACATACGCACACATGTATACGTATATATACATATATGTGCACCCACACACATATGGTTTTTAAATTATTATTTAAATCTCTGAAAAAAACATGGAGCAGATGAAACGAAAGTGATAACGATGGGTTTTGGGCTTTCTAACATGCAAAGTGAAACGCGTGATAGCTGCAGCCTAAAGGTGGGCAGGGGAGTAATGGGAAGAGGCATGGGATCACTTGGAGGGAAGCTGGCAAGTTACAGATGTATATGTTATGAAGCCCCAAGCAGTAGCTGAAATAACAAAAGAAAGAGTGACAGCCGATAAGCCCATGGGGCGGGGAAGTCGGATCATACAAAAACCATGTAAACGCTATGTTATTAGAGCAATTGCTCTTCTAGGACTCTACCCTGTAGAAATGTTGGTACAAGTGACCAAAGATGTGTACAAGAATGAGGACTAAAGCAGTGTTTGTAACCATAAAATTCTAGAACCAACTTAATGTAAAGAATCTAAGGAAGGGGCTAAATAAATACTAGCACAGACAAAGGGTGGAAGAAACTGCATTGTTGGAAGGCATTCAGAGGGTTCTACTCTTTCGAGGACTTCTGGATTCCCAGCGACCGGTTCTCCTCCAGACCTCTCCCGCTCTCATCCGTGAGGACCTTAGGTCCTCTGGCTGTGCGCGAGTGCCAAACGCTTTCTACGTTCTAGAAAAGAACTACCTCGTCCCTGGGTGGGCTCGAACCACCAACCTTTCGGTTAACAGCCGAACGCGCTAACCGATTGCGCCACAGAGACCTTCGGGAGAGGAGGCCCCGCCCACAGCCCGATAGAGAGCACGCAAGGCCCTCAACGCTAGGAGGAGCCACCCGCCTGCTGTCTGAGGCCAGCGGCGCCTGAGGGAAGCTGAACGCCGCTGGGCTCCCCGGACGGCTCTTCCCTTTTGTTCCGCCTTCACCCGGCCTTCGGCGGGGCCGCTGCGGCTCCCCTCGGCTGCGGTCGCTGTGGGGGAAGCTGGAGAGCCGGCGGGGTGGGGCGTGGTCCAAAGGGGCAAACGCCAAGAGAGAAGCGGGAAAAGAGAAGCGGGGGAGGCGTGGACGCGGACCACGAGACTTCCTAGGGCGCCTGTGCAGAGCCACCAGCCCAATCCGGGGACAAGGAGAATGGTTTTTGATGGTTTTTCTTCCTCGCGTGTCAGAATGGAGAAGAAGGGAAGGAGAATCCAAGGGCGGCCCGCAGTTGTCCGGGAACAAAGCAGCGCGGAAACTGGAATGACTTTGCGGCAAAAGTGCTCGAGCGCCGGCCGGGCTTGTCATCGGGCTGGTGGCGCGCCGTGATCGTATAGTGGTTAGTACTCTGCGTTGTGGCCGCAGCAACCTCGGTTCGAATCCGAGTCACGGCAGTATCTGGGGCACTCGCCGTTCCTCTCTTTTTACTTTGGGTTTCAACCTGCCCGGCTGCGCCCCTTACCTGGGGGACAGAGAGGGCCCCGTGCTTTCCGCTGGCCACCCCGCGCCACCACGTCTTCACCCGAAGGGAAGGGAAGGAAAGGAAAACTCGCCACAGCACTAACCTGGCGACCTTCTCCGTTCCGTTGGACTCTGACCTCAAGTCAAATCAACTAAAGGGCTCATCTCCAGCGCCGCTCCAAAATGGCACAGTCCTCGATGCCCTCTACCTGTCCAGCAAGGAGCCTCATATGGTGGGCTCTAGTTGCTGCCAAACGGCGTCTCTGTGGCCCTCAAAATCTAAAGGGCCTGAAAGACCACACAAAAGGTTCCATCACCTAGGTGACACCTCCTCCATAGACCTGTTTGTCGGCTTGAACCTTGGCCCCTGCGAATCAACCTCTGCCTCCTCGGACTTTTTCCATTCTTGGCTCTCTATGATCCTCCTTAACCGTCCTCACGGTGAGCTCCCTCGTTACTTGCGGTGCGCTCGCAAGGCTTTTAAATGCCTTCGGGCAGCCGCTTTCCACGCCAAAGGGTATTCATCGGGATACCACCTGGAGTTGTGGTCGTGCCACATCTTTGTCAAGAGGGGGGGTGTCCCTCTCTTTATCATGTTGCCGTGCTGCTGGGAGTAGTGCTATCTCAATGTGACTTTAGTATCCATTTCTCTGAGGGCTGAAAATATTGAGCACTCTTTTACGTGCTACGTCGGCCTTGTGTATCTTCTTTTCCCGAGGATCTGTTTCATGTCTTTTACCCATCTAAAACACTTGAGTTGTTTGATTTTTTCTTTTAATTAGCAGTTTGGGGGAGCTCCTCACACATTATAATGACAGGTTAGGGGGTTTGTATGCTTTCTCCCTTGCTTGCTTGCTTGCTTGCTTGTTTTGTCAGATGGGTTTTGTGAGCACCTTCTCCCTGTCTGTCGCTTGCTGTTTTCATCGTCTTCCTGGGGTCTTTGGATGAGAAGATATGGTTAATGTTGATGAAGTCTAGGTTATCATGTCTTTTCTTTTAGACGTATTTTCCCCCTGGGTCTTGTTTACTAAATCTTTGCCTACCACCTAGTCACAAAGTGTCCTCAAAAAGTGCTTTATACCTTTACCTTTTATGTTTTATGAGGCACCTCCAATTAACATTTGTGTGTACTGTGAGGTGGAAATAAAGCTGTTTCCCTCTCCCCCCCCCCCATATTGAACCTATTTCCTTTCTCCGTTGAACTGCTCTTCTTGAAAACGAATTCACCAGGTCAGCTGTGGGTCCATTTGTCTGTGTGTGTCTCCCGATGCCACTGGTACATTGCACGGTACTATAGGGGCTCAGAGTAAGTCTTCAAGTCCGGTAGCGTAAGCCACACCACCCACACAACCACCCGTTTTGTTCTTTTTCACACAGCAATACACTTGACACGTGTAACAACTCATGTAACCAACACGCAGGTCCAGACATGCCGGTCACTTTATCCCGCTCACTTCCGTGTGGGACACAGGATTCCCCCCCCCCCCCCCCAGACGTAGCGGTTACCCCCCGGTGGTCAAAGATCCTCTGATGTACCCCACCCTCCGGGGAGAAGGAATCTCCAGTTGTCTGCGGGGCCGCTGAACAGGCCAAATGTCCGGTGGGCACGCTGCAGGGGGAGCAGGCTGTAGGGCGGGGCGGGACCCGGAATCCAGTCGTTCAGGGCCGCCGGGTCTTCCTTGAAAGCCGTCTCGGTCCGCGCGCCGCCTCCGTCGCTGTCCCTCGGAGTCCTTTGGGGGATGTTGAGGACCGCGGGGTCTCACGCCGGGCGGGGTCCGCCCCTCGCGCCTCCTCACGGCGACCTCGCATCCGCACGCGGCCGCCTCGCGAAGGCGAGACTCCCGGGCAGCTCTGAGGTGCGGCCCGGACCCGGCCACTTGTGGACCTGCCAGCCCTCGGCGTCTCCTGCGGGCTCTTGCTTTGGAGAGAGCGGGGAGGGAAGGTCCTTAGGGAAGGACTCCTGGGAGGACGGATGAGCTCCCAGAAAGCCCGAGGCCTTCCAGAGCGCAGGGGGAAGCTGTCACTCTGGTGGGAAGCAAGGAGAAGGAAGGGCTCCGTCGGTTCCCTGGTGGTCTAGTGGCTAGGATTCGGCGCTTTCACCGCCGCGGCCCGGGTTCGATTCCCGGTCAGGGAAGCGGGGCTTTTTTTTTTTTTTTTTGGCTTTTGGTTTTGTAGGTTGGTTGTTGGGCTTTGGTTTTTTGGTTTTTTTGGTGCCCCAATCTTCCTTTCATCCCCGGAGCTGTGCTGGCCGTCATCTGCGCTGCGCACCGCACCGACTCTTCCTTCACCTTCAGCGCTCCGGGGAAAGGACGCCAGGCCGCTCTACACGGCGCACTGTGCTTGCTGGGCTCCAAGTCAGCCGCCCCCAGGAGTGGCCTCAGAGGGCGACTAAGCATCTGGCTTGGGTTCACACTGTCGTGCAGAGGTTCAGATTCCTGTGGGGCCGCCCCAGGGACGCAGATCCGACCGAGTTCTGGAGGCCAAGCACGTCGCGGTGTTGCTGTGGACCCCTGGACACCGGCTGGTGGGCCGAGCCTCTCAGCTCAGTCCGCGCATAAAAGGCTTACTTGGCGTTTGGGAGAGGTGCCTGGACGCGATACCCTCCCGGCCTGAGAGGCAGGGGAGGGGAGCGGTGGGAGGGGAACGGGTCCTCCTGGAAGGCTGTCCCATTCGCAGACTAAGCGGTCTAGCGAGGTGATGTTAAGTGACCCAACAAAGGCAGCATGTCAAGTGCGCACAAAATGGAAAACTGTTGTCGCTGCCGTAAGCCGGGGTAGGAGTGAGCATCAACACCAGGATGTCAAAACGATGACGTCACAGTCAAATCCGTTTCTACAAGGGCTGTTGCATTTAACGCCCCCGTAGACTCTATACGCCAGGCCCTGGGCACGTTTTCCTTTTTCCCTTCGATACCGGCTCCGAAGACCTGTTGGGGTACGTGCGATGTCCACTGTGAGGCACGAGGAGAGCGAGCGAGGGCAGGGGGAGTTGCTGCGGACCTGGACTGCAGAGGCGGCAGCGCAGGGGCCGCGGGTCGGTGGGTGTGGAGCCGCTGCTGAGAGACCGACCGCTTAAGGGGGTGGGGTGGGGGGCGGCTAGCGGGCAAGGGGTGGGAGCGGGGAGGTGGAGGGAGTCGCCTGAACTCTTTGGGGAGAGTGGTTTGGAAGAAGGGCGAGGGTTGGGGGGAGGGGGAGGGCGGTGACCCTGAGCGAACCAAGCGGGGACCGAAGTGTGCAGTGTGCTTGGCGAGCCCACGCTCACACCATAGGGGAGAATCGTGGCCCCGAAGGTGGTCTTCCCGGAGCCGAGGCTCGGCTGTGGCCCTCCCGTTGTCCTGGCGCCTGCGGTGCCCTCAAGCGCAGCGAACTCAGCTGCGCCCCGCCTGTTGGTGGGGGACCGCTTTCGGTGGTCTCTCCATGTTCTCCCCCTGCTCTCTTAGGTGGTAGGACTACTTCCCTTGCTCCCGTGCCGGCCCGCCGGAGACGCTGTCCTCGAAGCCGGAGAAAATTGTCCCGTGCCTCTTTCTACCCCTCTTTCTTTAGCACCGACATTGCGCGGGGTCCAGAGAGCCCTTCGGGAAACCTTGGGGCTCACGTCCTCCCTCCCTCCCTCCCCTCCCCCACAGGCCTATACAGGGGCAGGGGGTCCCAGAATCCCTTAACCCGGTAGGTGGGGTTTTTTTGTCTTTTGTTTTTGTTTTGTTTTGGTTTGGTTTTTTGACCCTGTGTACTTTGTGGCTCTTTCTCCGTAGCGTTGTCAAACCGAGGGCCAGAATTACCTTCTCTCCCTTTTGTTTGTACTCACACCCCGGGCTCATGCGCAGGGTGGCATCAAGTGACCGCTTTTTAAGAGACTGCCTGGACGAAACATGGATGGTGTGTTGGAGGTGCAGAATATAACCTGGTGGGCAAGAGGCACCGCATGGTTCTCACGGGCTTCCCTTCTCTAGCGTGTCACTCCAAGAGGTGCGGGATTTTTAAATTCATCCCTACCATCTGGGTGATGCTGAAGGCATAGTTTTCAAAGTCAGAAAATACAATCTATTTCATGTTGGTTTAAGAGGTGCTTTTGGTGTGTGTGTGTGTGTGTGTGTGTGTGTGTGTGTGTGTGTGTGTGTTTCCTTAAGCTCAGTTGGTACCTTTAAAAACATAGAGCCTAAAGGCAGATGGCAAGCTTGCAGGTGCCAGCACAAAAAGTGAAAATAGAGGCATCAAAGCTCCTTACGTTCCTAGGTGGATTGCCAAGATAGCTTCTTTTGTCTTCTGTTTGGGGACCTTGAGAGCGAGGAACACGGAAGACACAGATGCTTTCAGTCCCAGGCTCACTTGAGAAGTATTAGAGGAGGTCCCCACTACATTAAGGTGGGACCCTAAAGTCCTAAGCCCTTGGGGGTAGGAGTGATGCCATGTAGTCCTGCTGCATCACTCCTACCCCCGCAAGTCCCGGGGCTCTTTGGACAAGGAAGGCAGCCTTGGCTCTACAAGCAGTATAAGGAAAAGGAAAGTTTAAAAAGCCCATGAGAATGAATGAATGAATGAATGAATGAGCAAGCAAGCAAGCGGCGGCTGGCTGGCTCACTGGGTAGGGCAGGTGACTCCTGATCCTCGGGGTTGTAAGTTACGGCCCCACAGAGATTACTTGAAAATAAAATCTTTAAAAGTACAATAAAATAAGGGCATCTGGGTGGCTCGGTCAGTTGAGCGTCCGACTTTGGCTCAGGTCATGATCTCACAGTTTGTTGGTTCAAGCCTCATGTCTTTCTTTGCACTGACAGTGTGAGAAGCCTGGTTAGTATTCTCTCTGTCTCTGTCTCTGTCTCTGTCTCTGTCTCTCTCTCAAAAATGAATACACATTTAAAAACAAAATAAAATAGAATAAAATAAAAGGCCCATGAGGAAACTGTGGCCATGGGCCTGACCTCTAGTGGATTTAGCCTTGAGTACACATAGCCTGGGTAGTCTGGGAAGCCTTAGGACGCCAAGTTGGTGTGGTCTGTTCCCTAGCCAGTAACAAACCCCAAGGGCCTGCCACAGGGGAATATATTCAAAGGAGAACGTACTCATCCGAGGGCTGTAGAGGGCTATAGAGGTACCCACCTTCCAATAACACTTCCAGAGAATCAGCTAGCATCTAGAACTCAGTTATAAGACATAAGAACAAAATCTCATGGATCTAGAATTTTAGAGATGCTTCTATCAATCCTCGTATCAAATCAGACATGAAGATGGAAATTAGGAAATATTCTGAGTCAAACAAAACTGAAAATACTGCATCTCCTGCACAAGGTGTGGTGAAACCACTCTTCAGGGGACAATACACAGCCTTAAGTGTAAATCGAGACAGTTAGGGCTGATTGCCAATGAGCTAAATCTCCATCTCAAAGAGTTACAGAAAGAATAACAACAACAAGGGCAGGTAGGAGTAGAAATTATATACAAAAGCAGGACTTTGAAAATAAGAAACAAAGCTAAAAAATAAATACAAAGAAAAAAGAAAATTCGAAATAAATATACAAAAGAGAAAAGTCAATGGTTGGATCTTTGAAAAACACTACTCTGCTAAAACTGGGAGGAGGGAAGAAGGAAGTCACTACTACTGAACTGGTAGACTTAAGGAAACAATAAATGGATATTATAAACACATATATACCAACCAATTAAAAGACTTAAGGGAAATGTATGTCTTGTAGTAATGATTTGCGCGGAGGGCGGGGGGGAGGACTAGTCCTACAACCTTAAAAAAAAATTTTTTTTTAGAATTCAAAAATCTTCCTGCAAAGAAAGCTGAAGGACCAAAAAAGTTCATTCGAAAAAATGACTCCAAAGCCCAGAAATTTTAAAAGCGTCAAAAGATGGCAGAATTCCCCCAACTTATTTTTTTTTTTAATTTTTTTTTTCAACGTTTATTTATTTTTGGGACAGAGAGAGACAGAGCATGAACGGGGGAGGGGCAGAGAGAGAGGGAGACACAGAATCGGAAACAGGCTCCAGGCTCTGAGCCATCAGCCCAGAGCCTGACGCAGGGCTCGAACTCCCGGACCGCGAGATCGTGACCTGGCTGAAGTCGGACGCTTAACCGACTGCGCCACCCAGGCGCCCCTCCCCCAACTTATTTTTATGAGTTTGGATTGAAACCAAAAACTTCCCAAAAGGCAACATGAAAAACAGAATTACAGGCCTGACTTATTGCTGAGTATATATAGCTACAAACATTCTTCAAAATATTGAATCTAGCTAGCTAGCTATCTAATGTTTATTTTTGAGAGAGAGAGAGAGAGAGAGAGAGAGAGAGAAAACACGGGTGGGGGGAGGGGCAGAGAGAGAGGGAGACACAGAAGGCACAGAGCCCGAGCAGGGCTGGAACCCACCAACCCTGAGATCATGAGCTGAGCTGAAGTCGGACGCTTAACCAACTGAGCCACCCTGGACTCCCTGATTCCAGATGTATATTTAAAAATATGTTATGACAAAAATTGGTCTTAATCTAGGAAAACAGTTGATAATCATTAGAAAATAAATTAAGGGGCACTTGGGTGGCTCAGTCAGTTAAGTGCCCCACTCTTGATTTCAGCTCAGGTCATGATCTCAGGGTTTGTAACATAGAACCCGAGTTGGTCTCTGTGCTCACAACTCGCAGTGCTGAGCCTGGTTGGGATTCTCTCTCTCCCTCTCTCTCTCTCTGCCCTTCCCCTGCTCCCATGTGTTCCTGTTCAACCGCTCTCTGTCTGTCTGTCTGTCTCTCTCTCTCTCTCTCTCACTCTCTCTCAAAATAAATAAACTTAAAAAGAAAATAAATTAATTCATCATATTAGCAACTTAAAGGAGGAAAATCATAATCACTAAAACACAGAAAAGGTGTTTGAAGAAATTCATTATCAGTTTATGATTTTTAAAAACCTCTTAGCCTAACAGGAACAGAAGAGAACAGCCCTAATCTGCTTAAGGGTAGCTTCCAAACCAAAAACAAACAAAACACCTTCAGCACGCATTACAGTTGATGATAAAATACTGATCTGTCCTCCCCCACCCACCCCCCCCTTACCCGGTCAGGAACCATCAGAAAGCAGACGAATAGGCCACCTTGACCATTTCTCTTCACCACTGTCGTGGAGATCTTAGCCAGTGAGAAAAGGCAAGAAAAATGATGAGAAATGAAAAATGAATACTATCATTATTGGCATACATGAAATAAACTGCTGGAACTATAAAGAGAATTGAGTGTATTTTTGGTACATACACAAAATCAGAGAAAGGGGGCTATGATGAGGATTCAGAAAACGAAGGTATTGAAAACAGTATCAATGTTCAATGATCATAGCATATCATAATTCAATCCCAGGTACTGGGGTGGCGGGGGGTGGGGGAATATGATCCCTACCTCCACCATAACCCAAATCATTTCAATGTGGACCGGACACCGAAATGTGAAATGAACTCACAAGTGATTCCAGTTGCTATTAACGTAGCAGCGTATTCCTGTGATCTCAAATCTCAAGGGTAAGCAAGGATTTAAGAAATAAGACAAAAAGATGAATTCTTAGTGACGAGGCTGATCAAGTGGACTACCTCAAGAATCTCTGCTCACCAAAGCACAGAATCAAGGGTAAAAAGTCAAGTCACAATTTGAGCGAATATACTTGGCAGCCAAAGAGATTTAATGACTGCTTGCAAAACAAGAGGAAAAAGATCGACCTATAGAAAAGTCACCACGGTGGTGGGTGGGGGGAAACCTTATGGGAGAAAATTCAAGTGGCTAACAAACGTGTAACGGTGCTCCAATTCATAACCAGTAAGGGCTTTACAAAGGAAACCCCAATGAGAGAACATTACAGACAGGCAAATAACACCACTACTAATTAAATGGGGGTAGGGGACTAGGGAGAAGGTTCTGACCTGGTAAAGCATGGGAGTAAAGGGCTAATACTATTTTACTTCTTCATCTGTGTGCGGGTTACACAGGTGTGTGCATTACAATCAGTTGTTATGCTGTACACGCAGATTCTGTGCATTTTATGTATCTTACAATTTTTCAACACCCCTCCTCACACACACCCTGATGAATCCTATGAACAGAGAGAAGGTGGTTGAGATTCCAAGATTTTGTTTCACGAAGAAAGGTGAAACCACATGCCTCCAAGGACATCCCTATGCAGACCAGATCCATGAAATTGAGTTTTGGGTTGATGTGAAGTCAAAGAGTACTCTCCCAGAACCAACCGTGATGGAAAATAATCTGTGAAGGCTAAATGCCTTTAGTTGTGTCATTTGAACACTCTGAAAAGGCTGTAGGCGGGAGCCATAACCTTTCAGATCTCTCCTCTGCTGTCTCATTGCTTAATTCACAACCCACAGCTCCTTTTTTCTCCTCTCCTTTAAGCTCTCCAAAATATTCTCTTGCAGTCCTGCCCTTGTGGGGTCTCCTCCCCCCCCCCCCCCCCGCGCCTTTCCTATATCTTCTTCATTGAAGATGGAGGCAAGAAGAGGGGGAGGAGGAGGAGACCGCCTGAAAACGGAACAAGTTTCTCACAGGCCCGGGAGAGGGTAAGGCAGGGAGGCAGGCTTTAACATCTTTACTCCATCCAGCAGGTAAGTCATCAGTTTCCTTTATGTAAATCAGAACTCCTCCTCCCTCCCCAGGCCCCACCCTTAGACCCTCATTCCTGTTGACAGAGAAAATTGTGTGTCACAGCTCAGAATTTATTCGTTAAAGTTTCAGATTTCCAAGAATCTAAAAATAAATTAATGACTAAAACGACTTCGATGGTTCCAACACAGTATGGCCATCGTTCTGCCCTCAGAAGTAGAAAGACAGCCTCAGAATAACAAAACTCTTGAAATTGAATAAATCAAGTTTAGTTTTAAAACGGAAAGGGCGGGGGGAACTCCTCCCCCCCCCAAATCTTCGATTTTAAGCTACTGTTAGAGGAATCCGCCAGAGATTTTTCGGATGAAAATTAATCACCCGCAGTCTCCAACGCAGTCACGCACTTAGTACCCTCAAATGGGAATCCTTTCGAAGGAGCGTCCAAGAGGTAGAAAACAAACCCGGATCAACAGTTCCCAGAGTCTTCAGTTCTTTTTCCCTTATTAAAAGTCTACTTTTCGGGCTAACACCTGTTGGGGCGCACTGCCAGGCACGCGGCATCCTCGCCGGAACGGCCACGCGCCCGCGGGACGCGCGCAGGCGGCGGCGGCTGATGACCTGAACCAACGCGTTTACAGCAGCTCCACGCGGGTCCACGCGGGTTCCTCCCTACCAGCCTCCACCTTTATTCAGGCTCAAGGGTGTCTGCAGGGCCCCGCGACTGCTGTCCTCCCGAGACACTTTGGTGTCTCGATCCTCGCTCTGCACTGAGACGTGGCCCGGCGGCCAACCCAAGGCCCAGCACGGGCATCGGTGACCTGGTGGCTCTTTGGGTTCCGCGGCTCCCCCAGGGCGAGGCTGAAGGTAACTGTGGTCTTAGATCCAAAGAGTCTAAACCGCAGACCCCGCGGTGTCACCTGCGGGGGGCGGGGGGCGGGGGGAAGAAAGGTACCAACCCGGGAGCGAGCTGGTCGCCGCGCGGCACGCCAAATGCACTTACGCATTTAGGCACAACCCCAGTGTAGGTCGACTGCTTAGTCAAGCTTTCTGCTCAGAAGCCACCCTGCGGAGTTTGGTTCTCATTTTCCTACTCCCGGAAGCCAGAATCACGAGATGCTCGGACTTGCCTTGTGCAACAGGTAAAGCAAAGAGGAGGCGCCTCCTGAAACGAGGGGGCGCGGCCAAAAGGAAAACAGGGCAGGATGCATTGGCCGGGAATCGAACCCGGGTCTCCCGCGTGGGAGGCGAGAATTCTACCACTGAACCACCAATGCTTCGCTCCGGGCCAGGTGCGTGATGGGTCTGTGGAAACAACCTCCAGAGCGACTCCCAGCTAGGGCGCCGGGCGATTTCAAAGGTTCCAGAACAGGTTTACGCGGTCGTCTTTGCAGCACGGAGCTAAGTCACCCACAGGCACTCGAAGCAAAGGCTTCAGAAGGAGACTTCCATCCAACACAATTTCAAAATAAACTGTTTCGTCGGCTCACACCACGACTCTGAGAAAGGCTCTTCCCGACTGGCCAACAGACCCCGGCAGGAAAACGCCGGAAAGTCATCCAGACCCCTTGATGATGACCCTGAACCTTCCACCGTCAACCTCCAACATGTCACCCTAGACAGTCTGAGAAAGTAATGTGACTTGCCAGCTTAGGCAAGTAAAATTCTAACTCGGGGAAGAAATAAGAAGCAGAAGTCGACTGGCAGTAGGAGGAAAGGGTCGAATCTGAACGCTTTTCTGAAAGCTCTGTCCTGTGAAAGCAACTTTCTGCTTCTGTACTATGTTGGGAGCGCTTCTGTGCTGTTTACCTGGATGCTTTCATTTTGTGGCTTCCCATTCCTAGGCTTTTGTTCTATGCTGGGGGCGCTTCCACCCTGTTTACCTAATCTTGGCTGCTTTCACCCTAAACCTTTTAACCCAGTAATGCAAGCTCAGGGAATTCCTAAACTTATACCCCACAAGTATGTCCATGTGTGTATTTGTGAAGGAGAGGAGAGAGAAAGTTTCCCAATTTGCTTCTCTCTCTCTCATTGTCTAACATCCTTAGAATATAGAGTATACTAGGACACCATGATACCCCTTGATCTTTTGTTCACATACACAACTTAGGTTTCCCATGAATATGAATAATTTTCTTATGAAAAATGTCAAAATCTGGGTGCCTGGGTGGCTCAGTCAGTTAAGTGTCTGACTCTTGGTTTCAGGTCATGATCTCACAGGTTGTGAGTTTGAGCCTGGCATCAGGATCTGTGCTGACAGTGTAGAGCCTGCTTGGGATTCTCTCTCTCTGCCCCTACCGCGGTCATGATCTCTCTCAAAATAAATAAACTTAAAAAGTTTTTAAAAATGTCAAAATAAAAGTGGACATATCACACACTCAATTCAGATACTCAGGAAAGTATTTCCAAAAAAAAAAAAAAAAAAGCCTTCTGAATGGAGACCTGTAGAATGAAATGAATTGGAAGAACAAAGAGGGCATTGTGGGAAACCATTCCCTTGGGGAGGGAAGCCAGCACCTGGAGGTGAGATCCTTCCTGACCTGTCAAGCACTTCACTGTTGCCAGTCCTGAGAATCAGCAAGAGATATTTAGATGATGAGGATGGGCAGAGGTAGAGTACATGTCATATAGGTATCAAGACACTATAGTGAAGGAATCTGAGGACATGGGTGGCTTTAGGTTACAGATATGCCCAGATTTAGGCTGTGGAAGGGTCACTCATGATGCAGTGTGGCAAATGGATGGGAGTAAACTAGACTGGCTCTAAGGTCGCTGGATCTGGTTGTATTAAATGAGGAAGGAGCTGATGGATGGAAGGGTGCACTCATAAAGTGGCAGTAAGCCAGCGGTGAACCCAGTAAAGTTAGGGACTATCTACTGATGATACTCGACATGCATTTGCATGCCAAGAGGGTGAGAGAGTACATCCCAAGAGGGCAGCAAGATCTGGTTTGGGCAACAGAATGGGTGGTGGTGGGAGTATATGTTCCTGAGGGCAGGAACTGATTTGGCTGTTGTTTTGATGATTGACTAAAACACTCAAGATAATGCACTGCTACATTTTGGGACACACTGTGCCTGGGTCTGATCTTAGAGGTACAGAGGGTGGTGTGTGATGCTGACAGGGAACTCCCTGGTGCCTTGAGTTTTAGCACTTGTGACTCTGAGATGCATAGGAGGCAGTGACTTGTAAATCAGAAGGTGCAGGTCTGTAGTTTCAAAAGAGATGTGGGGATAAACATACCCCTGGTTGATGCAGTCGGTAATTGAAAGTGTGTTGGCCAGAGCCGGTGTGTGTCCCGGATGTTGGGCAGAGGGCAGAGGGAGCCAAAGCTCTTCAAGGTCAAGGTGATGGTCCTTTTCCTTATTGAGCTCAAGTTTATGACTCCGCCTCCACCTAGCTTGCCTTCTTCTAGCAAGAGACCTGTCATGGCACCTCTGTGGCTCCTGTCCTTCAAAAAGTCATAATGATTCCGAAGGGTGGGGGAGCTCTCCAGTTCCTAGCTTCAGTTTAATTTCCCCAGGGAAAACGGGGGAAGGAACTCTCCTATCTTTCAAGATCATCAAAGGACCAACATGTTAACATTTCAACCATCGATATTTTTTCTAAAAATTAGCCTGCTCCTTATAAAGCCAGTACACCAAGACCTGTTCTTCATATACATCTCACAGTCACCAATGCTACAGCTCGGTGCACCAGGGGGTCCAATTCAGATTAGAATCTCCAAAACAATCATCAGCCACAAGCTCAATATGAACCTTTTCGTAATTATGATATATCTCATATCCATTAAATGCTTTGAACACCATAAAAGACAGCAGAGTGTTATTGTTATAATGATTACAAGACTGACTCATTTATTCCTGTAAAAAAAAGACAAAAACAAAAAACAAAAACAGGGCCCTAACTCACTTGACCAAAATGCGTTTCTTCATTAGTTCGGTTCAGATTCCCGCCCTTTCCTCCTACTGCCAGTCGACTTCTGCTTCTTATTTCTTCCCCGAGTTAGAATTTTACTTGCCTAAGCTGGCAAGTCACATTACTTTCTCAGACTGTCTAGGGTGACATGTTGGAGGTTGACGGTGGAAGGTTCAGGGTCATCATCAAGGGGTCTGGATGACTTTCCGGCGTTTTCCTGCCGGGGTCTGTTGGCCAGTCGGGAAGAGCCTTTCTCAGAGTCGTGGTGTGAGCCGACGAAACAGTTTATTTTGAAATTGTGTTGGATGGAAGTCTCCTTCTGAAGCCTTTGCTTCGAGTGCCTGTGGGTGACTTAGCTCCGTGCTGCAAAGACGACCGCGTAAACCTGTTCTGGAACCTTTGAAATCGCCCGGCGCCCTAGCTGGGAGTCGCTCTGGAGGTTGTTTCCACAGACCCATCACGCACCTGGCCCGGAGCGAAGCATTGGTGGTTCAGTGGTAGAATTCTCGCCTCCCACGCGGGAGACCCGGGTTCGATTCCCGGCCAATGCATCCTGCCCTGTTTTCCTTTTGGCCGCGCCCCCTCGTTTCAGGAGGCGCCTCCTCTTTGCTTTACCTGTTGCACAAGGCAAGTCCGAGCATCTCGTGATTCTGGCTTCCGGGAGTAGGAAAATGAGAACCAAACTCCGCAGGGTGGCTTCTGAGCAGAAAGCTTGACTAAGCAGTCGACCTACACTGGGGTTGTGCCTAAATGCGTAAGTGCATTTGGCGTGCCGCGCGGCGACCAGCTCGCTCCCGGGTTGGTACCTTTCTTCCCCCCGCCCCCCGCCCCCCGCAGGTGACACCGCGGGGTCTGCGGTTTAGACTCTTTGGATCTAAGACCACAGTTACCTTCAGCCTCGCCCTGGGGGAGCCGCGGAACCCAAAGAGCCACCAGGTCACCGATGCCCGTGCTGGGCCTTGGGTTGGCCGCCGGGCCACGTCTCAGTGCAGAGCGAGGATCGAGACACCAAAGTGTCTCGGGAGGACAGCAGTCGCGGGGCCCTGCAGACACCCTTGAGCCTGAATAAAGGTGGAGGCTGGTAGGGAGGAACCCGCGTGGACCCGCGTGGAGCTGCTGTAAACGCGTTGGTTCAGGTCATCAGCCGCCGCCGCCTGCGCGCGTCCCGCGGGCGCGTGGCCGTTCCGGCGAGGATGCCGCGTGCCTGGCAGTGCGCCCCAACAGGTGTTAGCCCGAAAAGTAGACTTTTAATAAGGGAAAAAGAACTGAAGACTCTGGGAACTGTTGATCCGGGTTTGTTTTCTACCTCTTGGACGCTCCTTCGAAAGGATTCCCATTTGAGGGTACTAAGTGCGTGACTGCGTTGGAGACTGCGGGTGATTAATTTTCATCCGAAAAATCTCTGGCGGATTCCTCTAACAGTAGCTTAAAATCGAAGATTTGGGGGGGGGAGGAGTTCCCCCCGCCCTTTCCGTTTTAAAACTAAACTTGATTTATTCAATTTCAAGAGTTTTGTTATTCTGAGGCTGTCTTTCTACTTCTGAGGGCAGAACGATGGCCATACTGTGTTGGAACCATCGAAGTCGTTTTAGTCATTAATTTATTTTTAGATTCTTGGAAATCTGAAACTTTAACGAATAAATTCTGAGCTGTGACACACAATTTTCTCTGTCAACAGGAATGAGGGTCTAAGGGTGGGGCCTGGGGAGGGAGGAGGAGTTCTGATTTACATAAAGGAAACTGATGACTTACCTGCTGGATGGAGTAAAGATGTTAAAGCCTGCCTCCCTGCCTTACCCTCTCCCGGGCCTGTGAGAAACTTGTTCCGTTTTCAGGCGGTCTCCTCCTCCTCCCCCTCTTCTTGCCTCCATCTTCAATGAAGAAGATATAGGAAAGGCGCGGGGGGGGGGGGGGGGAGGAGACCCCACAAGGGCAGGACTGCAAGAGAATATTTTGGAGAGCTTAAAGGAGAGGAGAAAAAAGGAGCTGTGGGTTGTGAATTAAGCAATGAGACAGCAGAGGAGAGATCTGAAAGGTTATGGCTCCCGCCTACAGCCTTTTCAGAGTGTTCAAATGACACAACTAAAGGCATTTAGCCTTCACAGATTATTTTCCATCACGGTTGGTTCTGGGAGAGTACTCTTTGACTTCACATCAACCCAAAACTCAATTTCATGGATCTGGTCTGCATAGGGATGTCCTTGGAGGCATGTGGTTTCACCTTTCTTCGTGAAACAAAATCTTGGAATCTCAACCACCTTCTCTCTGTTCATAGGATTCATCAGGGTGTGTGTGAGGAGGGGTGTTGAAAAATTGTAAGATACATAAAATGCACAGAATCTGCGTGTACAGCATAACAACTGATTGTAATGCACACACCTGTGTAACCCGCACACAGATGAAGAAGTAAAATAGTATTAGCCCTTTACTCCCATGCTTTACCAGGTCAGAACCTTCTCCCTAGTCCCCTACCCCCATTTAATTAGTAGTGGTGTTATTTGCCTGTCTGTAATGTTCTCTCATTGGGGTTTCCTTTGTAAAGCCCTTACTGGTTATGAATTGGAGCACCGTTACACGTTTGTTAGCCACTTGAATTTTCTCCCATAAGGTTTCCCCCCACCCACCACCGTGGTGACTTTTCTATAGGTCGATCTTTTTCCTCTTGTTTTGCAAGCAGTCATTAAATCTCTTTGGCTGCCAAGTATATTCGCTCAAATTGTGACTTGACTTTTTACCCTTGATTCTGTGCTTTGGTGAGCAGAGATTCTTGAGGTAGTCCACTTGATCAGCCTCGTCACTAAGAATTCATCTTTTTGTCTTATTTCTTAAATCCTTGCTTACCCTTGAGATTTGAGATCACAGGAATACGCTGCTACGTTAATAGCAACTGGAATCACTTGTGAGTTCATTTCACATTTCGGTGTCCGGTCCACATTGAAATGATTTGGGTTATGGTGGAGGTAGGGATCATATTCCCCCACCCCCCGCCACCCCAGTACCTGGGATTGAATTATGATATGCTATGATCATTGAACATTGATACTGTTTTCAATACCTTCGTTTTCTGAATCCTCATCATAGCCCCCTTTCTCTGATTTTGTGTATGTACCAAAAATACACTCAATTCTCTTTATAGTTCCAGCAGTTTATTTCATGTATGCCAATAATGATAGTATTCATTTTTCATTTCTCATCATTTTTCTTGCCTTTTCTCACTGGCTAAGATCTCCACGACAGTGGTGAAGAGAAATGGTCAAGGTGGCCTATTCGTCTGCTTTCTGATGGTTCCTGACCGGGTAAGGGGGGGGTGGGTGGGGGAGGACAGATCAGTATTTTATCATCAACTGTAATGCGTGCTGAAGGTGTTTTGTTTGTTTTTGGTTTGGAAGCTACCCTTAAGCAGATTAGGGCTGTTCTCTTCTGTTCCTGTTAGGCTAAGAGGTTTTTAAAAATCATAAACTGATAATGAATTTCTTCAAACACCTTTTCTGTGTTTTAGTGATTATGATTTTCCTCCTTTAAGTTGCTAATATGATGAATTAATTTATTTTCTTTTTAAGTTTATTTATTTTGAGAGAGAGTGAGAGAGAGAGAGAGACAGACAGACAGACAGAGAGCGGTTGAACAGGAACACATGGGAGCAGGGGAAGGGCAGAGAGAGAGAGAGGGAGAGAGAGAATCCCAACCAGGCTCAGCACTGCGAGTTGTGAGCACAGAGACCAACTCGGGTTCTATGTTACAAACCCTGAGATCATGACCTGAGCTGAAATCAAGAGTGGGGCACTTAACTGACTGAGCCACCCAAGTGCCCCTTAATTTATTTTCTAATGATTATCAACTGTTTTCCTAGATTAAGACCAATTTTTGTCATAACATATTTTTAAATATACATCTGGAATCAGGGAGTCCAGGGTGGCTCAGTTGGTTAAGCGTCCGACTTCAGCTCAGCTCATGATCTCAGGGTTGGTGGGTTCCAGCCCTGCTCGGGCTCTGTGCCTTCTGTGTCTCCCTCTCTCTCTGCCCCTCCCCCCACCCGTGTTTTCTCTCTCTCTCTCTCTCTCTCTCTCTCTCTCAAAAATAAACATTAGATAGCTAGCTAGCTAGATTCAATATTTTGAAGAATGTTTGTAGCTATATATACTCAGCAATAAGTCAGGCCTGTAATTCTGTTTTTCATGTTGCCTTTTGGGAAGTTTTTGGTTTCAATCCAAACTCATAAAAATAAGTTGGGGGAGGGGCGCCTGGGTGGCGCAGTCGGTTAAGCGTCCGACTTCAGCCAGGTCACGATCTCGCGGTCCGGGAGTTCGAGCCCTGCGTCAGGCTCTGGGCTGATGGCTCAGAGCCTGGAGCCTGTTTCCGATTCTGTGTCTCCCTCTCTCTCTGCCCCTCCCCCGTTCATGCTCTGTCTCTCTCTGTCCCAAAAATAAATAAACGTTGAAAAAAAAAATTAAAAAAAAAAATAAGTTGGGGGAATTCTGCCATCTTTTGACGCTTTTAAAATTTCTGGGCTTTGGAGTCATTTTTTCGAATGAACTTTTTTGGTCCTTCAGCTTTCTTTGCAGGAAGATTTTTGAATTCTAAAAAAAAATTTTTTTTTAAGGTTGTAGGACTAGTCCTCCCCCCGCCCTCCGCGCAAATCATTACTACAAGACATACATTTCCCTTAAGTCTTTTAATTGGTTGGTATATATGTGTTTATAATATCCATTTATTGTTTCCTTAAGTCTACCAGTTCAGTAGTAGTGACTTCCTTCTTCCCTCCTCCCAGTTTTAGCAGAGTAGTGTTTTTCAAAGATCCAACCATTGACTTTTCTCTTTTGTATATTTATTTCGAATTTTCTTTTTTCTTTGTATTTATTTTTTAGCTTTGTTTCTTATTTTCAAAGTCCTGCTTTTGTATATAATTTCTACTCCTACCTGCCCTTGTTGTTGTTATTCTTTCTGTAACTCTTTGAGATGGAGATTTAGCTCATTGGCAATCAGCCCTAACTGTCTCGATTTACACTTAAGGCTGTGTATTGTCCCCTGAAGAGTGGTTTCACCACACCTTGTGCAGGAGATGCAGTATTTTCAGTTTTGTTTGACTCAGAATATTTCCTAATTTCCATCTTCATGTCTGATTTGATACGAGGATTGATAGAAGCATCTCTAAAATTCTAGATCCATGAGATTTTGTTCTTATGTCTTATAACTGAGTTCTAGATGCTAGCTGATTCTCTGGAAGTGTTATTGGAAGGTGGGTACCTCTATAGCCCTCTACAGCCCTCGGATGAGTACGTTCTCCTTTGAATATATTCCCCTGTGGCAGGCCCTTGGGGTTTGTTACTGGCTAGGGAACAGACCACACCAACTTGGCGTCCTAAGGCTTCCCAGACTACCCAGGCTATGTGTACTCAAGGCTAAATCCACTAGAGGTCAGGCCCATGGCCACAGTTTCCTCATGGGCCTTTTATTTTATTCTATTTTATTTTGTTTTTAAATGTGTATTCATTTTTGAGAGAGAGACAGAGACAGAGACAGAGACAGAGACAGAGAGAATACTAACCAGGCTTCTCACACTGTCAGTGCAAAGAAAGACATGAGGCTTGAACCAACAAACTGTGAGATCATGACCTGAGCCAAAGTCGGACGCTCAACTGACCGAGCCACCCAGATGCCCTTATTTTATTGTACTTTTAAAGATTTTATTTTCAAGTAATCTCTGTGGGGCCGTAACTTACAACCCCGAGGATCAGGAGTCACCTGCCCTACCCAGTGAGCCAGCCAGCCGCCGCTTGCTTGCTTGCTCATTCATTCATTCATTCATTCATTCTCATGGGCTTTTTAAACTTTCCTTTTCCTTATACTGCTTGTAGAGCCAAGGCTGCCTTCCTTGTCCAAAGAGCCCCGGGACTTGCGGGGGTAGGAGTGATGCAGCAGGACTACATGGCATCACTCCTACCCCCAAGGGCTTAGGACTTTAGGGTCCCACCTTAATGTAGTGGGGACCTCCTCTAATACTTCTCAAGTGAGCCTGGGACTGAAAGCATCTGTGTCTTCCGTGTTCCTCGCTCTCAAGGTCCCCAAACAGAAGACAAAAGAAGCTATCTTGGCAATCCACCTAGGAACGTAAGGAGCTTTGATGCCTCTATTTTCACTTTTTGTGCTGGCACCTGCAAGCTTGCCATCTGCCTTTAGGCTCTATGTTTTTAAAGGTACCAACTGAGCTTAAGGAAACACACACACACACACACACACACACACACACACACACACACCAAAAGCACCTCTTAAACCAACATGAAATAGATTGTATTTTCTGACTTTGAAAACTATGCCTTCAGCATCACCCAGATGGTAGGGATGAATTTAAAAATCCCGCACCTCTTGGAGTGACACGCTAGAGAAGGGAAGCCCGTGAGAACCATGCGGTGCCTCTTGCCCACCAGGTTATATTCTGCACCTCCAACACACCATCCATGTTTCGTCCAGGCAGTCTCTTAAAAAGCGGTCACTTGATGCCACCCTGCGCATGAGCCCGGGGTGTGAGTACAAACAAAAGGGAGAGAAGGTAATTCTGGCCCTCGGTTTGACAACGCTACGGAGAAAGAGCCACAAAGTACACAGGGTCAAAAAACCAAACCAAAACAAAACAAAAACAAAAGACAAAAAAACCCCACCTACCGGGTTAAGGGATTCTGGGACCCCCTGCCCCTGTATAGGCCTGTGGGGGAGGGGAGGGAGGGAGGGAGGACGTGAGCCCCAAGGTTTCCCGAAGGGCTCTCTGGACCCCGCGCAATGTCGGTGCTAAAGAAAGAGGGGTAGAAAGAGGCACGGGACAATTTTCTCCGGCTTCGAGGACAGCGTCTCCGGCGGGCCGGCACGGGAGCAAGGGAAGTAGTCCTACCACCTAAGAGAGCAGGGGGAGAACATGGAGAGACCACCGAAAGCGGTCCCCCACCAACAGGCGGGGCGCAGCTGAGTTCGCTGCGCTTGAGGGCACCGCAGGCGCCAGGACAACGGGAGGGCCACAGCCGAGCCTCGGCTCCGGGAAGACCACCTTCGGGGCCACGATTCTCCCCTATGGTGTGAGCGTGGGCTCGCCAAGCACACTGCACACTTCGGTCCCCGCTTGGTTCGCTCAGGGTCACCGCCCTCCCCCTCCCCCCAACCCTCGCCCTTCTTCCAAACCACTCTCCCCAAAGAGTTCAGGCGACTCCCTCCACCTCCCCGCTCCCACCCCTTGCCCGCTAGCCGCCCCCCACCCCACCCCCTTAAGCGGTCGGTCTCTCAGCAGCGGCTCCACACCCACCGACCCGCGGCCCCTGCGCTGCCGCCTCTGCAGTCCAGGTCCGCAGCAACTCCCCCTGCCCTCGCTCGCTCTCCTCGTGCCTCACAGTGGACATCGCACGTACCCCAACAGGTCTTCGGAGCCGGTATCGAAGGGAAAAAGGAAAACGTGCCCAGGGCCTGGCGTATAGAGTCTACGGGGGCGTTAAATGCAACAGCCCTTGTAGAAACGGATTTGACTGTGACGTCATCGTTTTGACATCCTGGTGTTGATGCTCACTCCTACCCCGGCTTACGGCAGCGACAACAGTTTTCCATTTTGTGCGCACTTGACATGCTGCCTTTGTTGGGTCACTTAACATCACCTCGCTAGACCGCTTAGTCTGCGAATGGGACAGCCTTCCAGGAGGACCCGTTCCCCTCCCACCGCTCCCCTCCCCTGCCTCTCAGGCCGGGAGGGTATCGCGTCCAGGCACCTCTCCCAAACGCCAAGTAAGCCTTTTATGCGCGGACTGAGCTGAGAGGCTCGGCCCACCAGCCGGTGTCCAGGGGTCCACAGCAACACCGCGACGTGCTTGGCCTCCAGAACTCGGTCGGATCTGCGTCCCTGGGGCGGCCCCACAGGAATCTGAACCTCTGCACGACAGTGTGAACCCAAGCCAGATGCTTAGTCGCCCTCTGAGGCCACTCCTGGGGGCGGCTGACTTGGAGCCCAGCAAGCACAGTGCGCCGTGTAGAGCGGCCTGGCGTCCTTTCCCCGGAGCGCTGAAGGTGAAGGAAGAGTCGGTGCGGTGCGCAGCGCAGATGACGGCCAGCACAGCTCCGGGGATGAAAGGAAGATTGGGGCACCAAAAAAACCAAAAAACCAAAGCCCAACAACCAACCTACAAAACCAAAAGCAAAAAAAAAAAAAAAAAAGCCCCGCTTCCCTGACCGGGAATCGAACCCGGGCCGCGGCGGTGAAAGCGCCGAATCCTAGCCACTAGACCACCAGGGAACCGACGGAGCCCTTCCTTCTCCTTGCTTCCCACCAGAGTGACAGCTTCCCCCTGCGCTCTGGAAGGCCTCGGGCTTTCTGGGAGCTCATCCGTCCTCCCAGGAGTCCTTCCCTAAGGACCTTCCCTCCCCGCTCTCTCCAAAGCAAGAGCCCGCAGGAGACGCCGAGGGCTGGCAGGTCCACAAGTGGCCGGGTCCGGGCCGCACCTCAGAGCTGCCCGGGAGTCTCGCCTTCGCGAGGCGGCCGCGTGCGGATGCGAGGTCGCCGTGAGGAGGCGCGAGGGGCGGACCCCGCCCGGCGTGAGACCCCGCGGTCCTCAACATCCCCCAAAGGACTCCGAGGGACAGCGACGGAGGCGGCGCGCGGACCGAGACGGCTTTCAAGGAAGACCCGGCGGCCCTGAACGACTGGATTCCGGGTCCCGCCCCGCCCTACAGCCTGCTCCCCCTGCAGCGTGCCCACCGGACATTTGGCCTGTTCAGCGGCCCCGCAGACAACTGGAGATTCCTTCTCCCCGGAGGGTGGGGTACATCAGAGGATCTTTGACCACCGGGGGGTAACCGCTACGTCGGGGGGGGGGGGGGTGAATCCTGTGTCCCACACGGAAGTGAGCGGGATAAAGTGACCGGCATGTCTGGACCTGCGTGTTGGTTACATGAGTTGTTACACGTGTCAAGTGTATTGCTGTGTGAAAAAGAACAAAACGGGTGGTTGTGTGGGTGGTGTGGCTTACGCTACCGGACTTGAAGACTTACTCTGAGCCCCTATAGTACCGTGCAATGTACCAGTGGCATCGGGAGACACACACAGACAAATGGACCCACAGCTGACCTGGTGAATTCGTTTTCAAGAAGAGCAGTTCAACGGAGAAAGGAAATAGGTTCAATATGGGGGGGGGGAGAGGGAAACAGCTTTATTTCCACCTCACAGTACACACAAATGTTAATTGGAGGTGCCTCATAAAACATAAAAGGTAAAGGTATAAAGCACTTTTTGAGGACACTTTGTGACTAGGTGGTAGGCAAAGATTTAGTAAACAAGACCCAGGGGGAAAATACGTCTAAAAGAAAAGACATGATAACCTAGACTTCATCAACATTAACCATATCTTCTCATCCAAAGACCCCAGGAAGACGATGAAAACAGCAAGCGACAGACAGGGAGAAGGTGCTCACAAAACCCATCTGACAAAACAAGCAAGCAAGCAAGCAAGCAAGGGAGAAAGCATACAAACCCCCTAACCTGTCATTATAATGTGTGAGGAGCTCCCCCAAACTGCTAATTAAAAGAAAAAATCAAACAACTCAAGTGTTTTAGATGGGTAAAAGACATGAAACAGATCCTCGGGAAAAGAAGATACACAAGGCCGACGTAGCACGTAAAAGAGTGCTCAATATTTTCAGCCCTCAGAGAAATGGATACTAAAGTCACATTGAGATAGCACTACTCCCAGCAGCACGGCAACATGATAAAGAGAGGGACACCCCCCCTCTTGACAAAGATGTGGCACGACCACAACTCCAGGTGGTATCCCGATGAATACCCTTTGGCGTGGAAAGCGGCTGCCCGAAGGCATTTAAAAGCCTTGCGAGCGCACCGCAAGTAACGAGGGAGCTCACCGTGAGGACGGTTAAGGAGGATCATAGAGAGCCAAGAATGGAAAAAGTCCGAGGAGGCAGAGGTTGATTCGCAGGGGCCAAGGTTCAAGCCGACAAACAGGTCTATGGAGGAGGTGTCACCTAGGTGATGGAACCTTTTGTGTGGTCTTTCAGGCCCTTTAGATTTTGAGGGCCACAGAGACGCCGTTTGGCAGCAACTAGAGCCCACCATATGAGGCTCCTTGCTGGACAGGTAGAGGGCATCGAGGACTGTGCCATTTTGGAGCGGCGCTGGAGATGAGCCCTTTAGTTGATTTGACTTGAGGTCAGAGTCCAACGGAACGGAGAAGGTCGCCAGGTTAGTGCTGTGGCGAGTTTTCCTTTCCTTCCCTTCCCTTCGGGTGAAGACGTGGTGGCGCGGGGTGGCCAGCGGAAAGCACGGGGCCCTCTCTGTCCCCCAGGTAAGGGGCGCAGCCGGGGCAGGTTGAAACCCAAAGTAAAAAGAGAGGAACGGCGAGTGCCCCAGATACTGCCGTGACTCGGATTCGAACCGAGGTTGCTGCGGCCACAACGCAGAGTACTAACCACTATACGATCACGGCGCGCCACCAGCCCGATGACAAGCCCGGCCGGCGCTCGAGCACTTTTGCCGCAAAGTCATTCCAGTTTCCGCGCTGCTTTGTTCCCGGACAACTGCGGGCCGCCCTTGGATTCTCCTTCCCTTCTTCTCCATTCTGACACGCGAGGAAGAAAAACCATCAAAAACCATTCTCCTTGTCCCCGGATTGGGCTGGTGGCTCTGCACAGGCGCCCTAGGAAGTCTCGTGGTCCGCGTCCACGCCTCCCCCGCTTCTCTTTTCCCGCTTCTCTCTTGGCGTTTGCCCCTTTGGACCACGCCCCACCCCGCCGGCTCTCCAGCTTCCCCCACAGCGACCGCAGCCGAGGGGAGCCGCAGCGGCCCCGCCGAAGGCCGGGTGAAGGCGGAACAAAAGGGAAGAGCCGTCCGGGGAGCCCAGCGGCGTTCAGCTTCCCTCAGGCGCCGCTGGCCTCAGACAGCAGGCGGGTGGCTCCTCCTAGCGTTGAGGGCCTTGCGTGCTCTCTATCGGGCTGTGGGCGGGGCCTCCTCTCCCGAAGGTCTCTGTGGCGCAATCGGTTAGCGCGTTCGGCTGTTAACCGAAAGGTTGGTGGTTCGAGCCCACCCAGGGACGAGGTAGTTCTTTTCTAGAACGTAGAAAGCGTTTGGCACTCGCGCACAGCCAGAGGACCTAAGGTCCTCACGGATGAGAGCGGGAGAGGTCTGGAGGAGAACCGGTCGCTGGGAATCCAGAAGTCCTCGAAAGAGTAGAACCCTCTGAATGCCTTCCAACAATGCAGTTTCTTCCACCCTTTGTCTGTGCTAGTATTTATTTAGCCCCTTCCTTAGATTCTTTACATTAAGTTGGTTCTAGAATTTTATGGTTACAAACACTGCTTTAGTCCTCATTCTTGTACACATCTTTGGTCACTTGTACCAACATTTCTACAGGGTAGAGTCCTAGAAGAGCAATTGCTCTAATAACATAGCGTTTACATGGTTTTTGTATGATCCGACTTCCCCGCCCCATGGGCTTATCGGCTGTCACTCTTTCTTTTGTTATTTCAGCTACTGCTTGGGGCTTCATAACATATACATCTGTAACTTGCCAGCTTCCCTCCAAGTGATCCCATGCCTCTTCCCATTACTCCCCTGCCCACCTTTAGGCTGCAGCTATCACGCGTTTCACTTTGCATGTTAGAAAGCCCAAAACCCATCGTTATCACTTTCGTTTCATCTGCTCCATGTTTTTTTCAGAGATTTAAATAATAATTTAAAAACCATATGTGTGTGGGTGCACATATATGTATATATACGTATACATGTGTGCGTATGTATGTATATATATGTATGTGTGTATATGTAATATATTCATATATATATATATATATATATATATATATATATAAATTTTTCCCCATGCGGTTACCATTCTGTTGTCCTTTATCCGTTTGGCTACATGCAGATTCCCATCTGGTATCAGTGTCCTTCCTGGAGGATTTAACATTTCTTGTGGTGTGGGTCTGCTGGTGATGTAGTCTTTCAGCATTTGTATGTCTTCCAATGTCACTCACCTTCATTTCTGAAAGCCTTTTTTGGAGGGGAGGCATAGAATTCCACCTTGACTTTGATGCTGCTCCATTGCCTTCTCACTTGCACCGCTTCCGGGGAGAAAACTGACATCACGTTTACTTTTGTGTTCTGTACGTACCATGTCTTTTTCCTCTGGGTGCTTCTGCACAGTTGTTTTTGTTTTTGCCTTCTTTTTCCATGGGTTTGAGCAATACAATTATGATGTGACTAGATACGGTTTTCTTCCTGTCTCTTGTGCTCATTCGTCATGTTCATTCGGCTCCTTGGATCGGTGGGTTTACAAACATTATAATGATTGGAAGTCCTTCTGTTGTTGTCTCCTCAAAAATTGCTTCTTTACCCCCAGTCCCAGTCTTTTCAGGAACTCTGATCACTCATATCTTTTAAAGTTGCCCTACCATTCCCTGACAGCGCTTTACTTCCTGGAGCAGACGTTGCATGTGTTTTTCACCCTCACCAATATCTCCTCAAGGTCCCCACACCTCCTCTGAACCTGTTGCCCACAGCTACTCTATATGATGTCTAAATATGTGCAGCAGCATTATATTAAAAGTGTTTTGTTTTTTCTCTCTTATTTAGAAAAGTTCTAGGCTAAGATGATACATTAATTAACTCAGTTTAATATCATTGGAAGAACGTAAAGATAACAGTAGGTCTTAAAATTGCAAATTGACTCGACGCATAATGGAGAAATGCACGTGGAATATAAAAATATAAGATACCTAAAAACCTTTACCCCCAAATATTGTAAGAATAATTAAGTCACTATGAGTTCCAGACTTCTAAGACTTACTCTCCATTTACAAATCTTATAGGATCTCTTTAATGTACTGAAACACATAATTTCATATTGTATAAACTCCTTAAATACTATTGGAATTGAAGTGCGCTTATTGGGCCAGTAAAACCAATATAGGAAATTTAGGTGGCTAAGTGTCACCAGGAATTTGAAGAGAAAATAAATCCAAGACCTGTATAAACTAGAATATATCTACCAATATTTTCTATATTATTAGAAAACCTGGAAGACAACATAAAACAGTTTTTAGGCCACAACTATTAAACCAGTCGGATGCACACAAAAAGTCCTCTTTAGAAATATGACATGATATAAACATGTTCTATGCCATTATATGTAAATTATTAAAATCCTTTAAAGTGTTTAAACGTATTCGAGATTCATCCTTACTATCCACTTGATGTTTTCCCCTTGTACCTGAGTGCACAGAGAGCAATTTATCTACATCTAAACAGGGTTTTTTGTTTGTCTGTTTTCCCGGGTTACAGATTCAGCAAGAAAGGAAGTAGGAGGGGTGCCTGGCTGGCTCAATCCGTAGAGCATGGGACCCTTGATCTTTAAAAAAAGAAAGAAAGAAAAGAAAGAGAAGGAAGGAAGGGCGGAGGCAGAGAAAGAAAAGGGTGAGGGGGACAAAACCCCATCAATAGCGTCCTTGCACGCCCCCCTTGGGTCCTGGAAATAGAAGCTCAGTCACTACCCCACTTGGGGAAGGGGCTCAACTGAATACACACCACAAATCAGGTTGCCTGTGTCTGCTTGGACTCAGAGTGGAGCCAGGACAAGCTCAAGGACAGGACGAGATAAGACCAAGCACCATTATCACAGGGCAGCCACCTACCTGACAGTGCCGAGGCAGACAATCCTGGAAAGCTCTTGAAAACTTCCCCTTCCCCTTGAAGATTTTCCCACCCGCTCCCCCTCATCCTCCCACCACGGGGAAAGGATTCTTCACCTTCTGTTGGGCCAGGACCCTTGAAGATCCCTGCAGGGCAGGAGAGCCTGGAGGGCAGGAGGATCCAGGGGGCAGCAGCTGCACTTCCCTGAAGGGTCTCTCCCCGGGTGGCGGGTTCGAGAGCTCAGGCTCACCCTAGATCCACTGCCCACCAAAGCCACCAGGAGGAGTCCGGAGGGCAGCCGGTGCTGGGGGCACGACAACCTGGACGTGTTCCTACAAGCACAGGGCACGCCTGGCCTGCCCTCTCCAGGAGAGCCGAAGAACCGAACCGCCTGCCTGCCTGAAGCTTCTCTACAGCCTGAAGGGAACAGGTGTCTGCTTCCTGAAGGAACAGGAGGGCTCTCCTCCAGAGGACAAAGCCCTCCCCTGGCCCTGGAGGAAAGGTCCTGCAGAAGCTGGTTCTGCGGGACACTGCCCAAGGCAAAGGAGCAACCACGGACCAATCATCTGGAGATGACTGCACAAGTCCTGTCTGTACATGTGGAGCGAGAATGAGAAAGCAAATGTGGGGAAATGTTAACTGGTGCACCTGGGTGAGGGATATAGGATGTGACCATTCTGGCAACTGTTTTGGTATGTTTCAAAGTTTGTTTGTTTGTTTGTTTGTTTGAAAGGAGTGACAAAGTCAAGTCCCAGGTTCTCTTTAGAGGAAAACGCTTGAAGTGAGACCTTGGGTTTCTGAGGTGAATGGAAGGGAGCCGCTGGCCTGGCTTCTCATCCCAGCTCTCCTCTCCCAGCCTGGCCATTACAAGGACCCGGACTCCTGACCTCCCGTATTTTAGGGGCTCAGTGCACAGCCACTTCTGCAAGCGTCCCTGGGTGCACACCAGACTTTGGGGGATGAAAAGGCAAATCCTAAGTATGGAGACAGCACCACAAAGTCTCCTGGATTGGAATCGAACCTGAGCAGTAGCGGTGAAAAATCCAAATCCCATCCCACCGATCCGATCCCGGGGGGAATCCACCCACACAGGATCCCTGCTTCGGCCCCTGCAGATGAAAACCCTGAAAGTCAAGGTGACATTTCCCAGGCGGACAGAGCACAAGCGGAGGCGATTCCCAGCGGCGCAGGGCTGAATGCAGCCGCACAAGGCTCCCAGCCCTTGCCCTGCTGCTCACCACCTCTTCCAGCCTCAGCGACCCCTTGGGCCCTGACCACAAGGTGACTGGCCTGTGCCACACTCTAGTCCAGCTGGAGCCGTGTGTGTTGCAGAGCCAAGGCCGTGCTCTCTTTCTGAGCCTCGTTTGCTGATGGGTAAGGTGCGGACTCGGCTCTCAGCGGGGGGGGGGGGGGGGGGGGGGGGGGGGCGGAGTCCCTCTACTTGGCGACTTCCGAAGTAGCTCCAGAGCTGTCCTGATGACGGCGCGGGGACGGGCTCCTTTGGTGTCCCCATGGGCTCATTAGGTGGAGCCTGAAACGCCTCACCTACGCGTCTTTGGCTCGGGTCCCAGGTGCAGCTGGTTTGTGTTCTTTGCGTTCTGTCAGGCAAATAAATACATACACCTGTTGCGCAAGTGTGCCGCCCAGGGAAGAACGTGCTGCTTTTCAGAGCCACGGTCGCTGTGAGCCCGTGGGGCAGACGGAGGCGCCAGATGAGCAGGCCAGCGGATGCGTGGAAGTAGAGGTAACCTGAAGTGGGCCTCGTCCTGCGTGCCCTTGTTGGAGTGACTAAGTGGGTGTGGCCCGCTCTCCAAGGTGACTGGGAGCAGACACACAGCGGCCAGGCCTGGTGGTCGAGTGCTGAGAAGGCTTTCAGGTGGCGGTGGGACTCCGGCCCTCGTTCTTTTTGCGGTTTAAAGGACAATAGATGGGGGGGGGGTTGGGGGGGGGGTAGTGGTAAAAAGAAGCAAGCTGTTTCCGCCCGGTTTCGAACCGGGGACCTTTCGCGTGTGAGGCGAACGTGATAACCACTACACTACGGAAACGAGCCAGGCGGCCTAGTCTCCGGCTCTAACCCCCAAAAGCGGCATTTCGGCCACAACTATCGGGCCCGCCGACTTCGCTCGAACCGCCCAAGGCCCTGGAAACAGCCGCGCCCCTGCGAGCGAGGAGCCCGCGCCCCCCAAGCGGCCCCGGCAAAGGACCCCGCGCCGCCCCGCCCCCCGCCCCCGAGGACGGGACCCTAGCGCCCTCAGCGGCCTGGCCTCGGGAATCGCACCGAACGCAGGGTGTCCGCCTCTAGGACGAGGGGCCCCAGGGCAGACGTCGGGTGCGCGCTCTTCCTCCGCCAGCCCGTTGGCTCTGCGCCGCCCCGCGGCCCTCCCGGCAGAGCGGAGTCTCTTTGGTGTCCTCTGGGCGAAGGGGGTCCCTCGGGCTCCTGCCTGCGCTGCTTTAAAGCCACTGACAGGAGGTCCGCGGCCAACACGCTCCAGTGAAATCTCGGTCACGGACCAGAGGGATGAAAAGGAAGAGCCAGAAACCGAGTTGAGTGGCACCGAGCGGAAGAGTGGCAGAGCCACGACTGGGGAGGGAAGGTCTCTTCCTACCTGGCGTTTTGAGTGATTCTTGGGTGGGCTGCCTTGGAGTCTCCCGAATAGGCTGGTGGTGAGACTCGGTGTGACCACAGCCACTTTCAGGGGGGCCTTCAGCACTGGGAACAAAGTGAAGACGAAAAGCCTAGAAAAATAGGTATCTTTAAAGCGGTTTCCTCTCTCCCTCCCGCATCGGAGTGTGTACGGTATTACTGCGTGATCTTGACTGCACTGTAATTTAGCACAACGACTTTCCTAATATTTGGCAGTTTCTCATACAGTGAAAAACCTGACCTGCCCCGTTACCTAGGAATATTGCTATTCACTCCCCCAGAAAAATGAATGCCAACATCCAAAGAGGCTTCTACACCAACGTTCGTGCAACATCATTCATACTAGGCAAAACCGGATACAACCCAAATGCCCGTCAACAGAGGTGATACACAAACCCTTGTATATGTTTAGAATGGATTAAGTACTCTGTAGTAAAAACATCCAAACTATGGTTTAGGCGGTAATACGGATAAGCCCCTCGCATAGTTATATGTACCTATCTGATACTCCTGGGTGATTCCATTTCCAGGAAGTATTAGCAGAGAAGAGTGGTTCCCTCTTTGAAATAATTTGCCTGGAAACTTCCCGGGTTGATGGATATGTTGCATATATTAGTCTGGCTGTTAGTACAAGCATTTACACGTTTATCACATTATTGCACTGTATACTTGGAATATCTTAACTCCACTTACCCTCATTTTTGAGTTATTGGCATTAACTTTATTTCAAAATACATCTTATCTATTTTATTTATTTTTGACAGAGACAGTGACAGTGCGTGAGCAGGGGAGGGGCAGAGAGATGGAAACACAGAATCCGAGGCAGGCTCCAGGCTCTGAGGTGTCAGCACAGAGCCCAACGCGGGGCTCAAACTCGTGAACTATGACATCATGACCAGAGCCAAAGTGGGACACTTGACCAACTGAGCCACCCAGGCGCCCCTCAACATACATTTTAAAAACATAGGCATTATTACCATTGCTCAGAGAGTCATATTTATTTGACTTGGCCACATATTTTACCTATTCATTGCCCTTCCTTCCTTCCTTCCTTCCTTCCTTCCTTCCTTCCTTCCGCACAGTTCCCCTGTGACCTGTGCAGTTACTTCTGCCTGAAGAGTTACCTTTTGCACTTTGCATTTCTTTTTCGTTAGCTTATGTGAAAAGGTCTTCACTTCACTCACCCTTGAAAGATACTGGGTCGGGGACAGCACGTGGTGGCTGGAAATCATACTGCTCTGGCCCTTCATTGAGCTCTTCTTTTTCATGTTTTTGCTGAGATTTCAGCTCCCAATCTTTGGACGATGTCATAGGAGTGTCCCCTCCTCCCCACACCCCAATCTGGGTGCTGCTGTGATTGTTTTCAGCTGCCTTTGGTTGTTCAGCAGTTTAGGGGTGTGACCTTCTTGTCCTTACCTGGCTTGCAGTGCACCGAACTTCTTGCACATGTGGTTGGAGAGACCATCATGATTTTTCTTTGATTCTCCATGATATAGTTTCTGCCCCACTTTCTGGTCCTCCAACCCCTGAGACTTTGGACTTCATGACATGGCTCATTATCTTTGTTACGCTCTTAATATTTCTTCCTTTTGGCTCTGTATGCTTCAGTCTGGAGAGTTTCTTTCTACTTACAAATTTTGAGGTTAATACTCTCTCTACCATTGAGTCCAAGCTGCAGTTAAACTGACCTGCTGACTTTTTTAAAATGCCAACTATTACATATATTTAATTTTCATGTGATTTTAAAACTAGATTCTATTTCTCTGATGAAATATTTTATCTTGTCATCTATTTTCTGAACAGCTGAATCATACCACTTTATCTTTTTTTTTTCTAACTTTTAAGTAATATATTTTTTCAAGTTTCAATTTATTTATTTTGAGAGAGAGAGAGCGAGACAGAACAAGCTCGGGGCAGAGGAAGAGGAAGAGGGAGAGAATCCCAAGCAGGTTCTGCCCCATAGATCTCACCAACCTTAAGATCATGACCTGAGCCTGAGCCAAAATCAAGGCAGATGCTTAACCGATCGAGCTACGCAAGTGCCCCTGATTTTTAAGTAATTTAAAGAAATTTTATTCAAGTGACCTGTACACCAACGTGGGGCTCAAACTCACAACCCAGAGAGATCAAGAGTCACGTGCTCTACCCACTGAGCCAGCCAGGCTCCCCTAAAACCTACCGCTTTGAGTTCTTATCTGAGAACTCAAGATCTCAAGAGGCAATTTCTACGGTTTGCCTTCTTTCTCTTGCTTCTCTTCCTTTACAATCCTAGAATATTGTGATTGAATGATGAACCCGTGGTGTGAAGGACAGCCAGGTTGGAGATGTTGTTTCTCTGAAGATCTTTCACCTTCTCCCCCAGCAGGCAGCAGAGGGGCGCATCACCTCTAATCCTTGACGAAGCTGATTTGCAGCTGGTTCGCCCTCAGGGAAAGCCTCAATCTACAGCTAGTTTGCTCACACTGCTGTGCTGCAGACGTCCGGGGCTCCTACCTGCGACCTTGGTATGTTTCCTTGGGCCCCTCCTCTTCCATGAATCCTGAGCTTCAGTTTTTATCCCCTAAGCACCACGGTAGTGCTGCAAATTCCACTCTCTTTCAGCCACACTCTGCTGGCCTTCCAAGCCCCTTCGATGCACATAGCTTAATTTGCAAATGTATTGTGGGGAACTTCTGTACCAAGCACCGAGCTCACTTAACCCATTCCAGGATCTTGGCTGCTCAAGTCTGAATCCTTGGACAGTTCCATATGTCCTTCCTCTTCCCCCCCCACCCCCTGGCCCCCCAACTTCTCTGTGCATAGCTGAAGTTTTCTTTTAATACCCCCCGGGTAAGTCTGACTGGATATCAAAAGCTCTTGCTAGAAGCACGGGCAAAAGATTGTCTACCTGGAGCTGAACACTCATCACGCCTGTCCAAGGTCCGAGAATTTGATCAAGTTGGATCCAGTTCCCTGCTGCACTGTCCTGTCAGTTAACTCACCATGGAAATTATCAAGCAACCAGTTTTCCAGGTGTTGGTCACTGATACAGAGGCGGAGAGCCCATGGGAACCATTTAACACTCCTCATTTATTCTGGGGAATGCTGAAAGTCAGCAGTGGTGCAGTTAGAAGTGAAAACGGAAGTCTTAGTTACAATGATACTGGCAGTTTTCTCAGAGCGAGCTTCACCGTGTGAGCAGCACGCAGTTCCTCGGTGCTGTACCGAGCATAACCTATCTAGTCCCCATAACAACCCCGAGACGGTGTAGGTTATCAGCACCCCTGCTTGCAGGTGAGGACACTCAGGCACTGAAAGGCTGGTCTGACTTTCCAAGGGGCCCAGCCCTGTGACGGGGAGGGCCAGCACTCAGGGCCAGGCAGTTTGCCTCCAGAGCCCTCGTGTTTGGCCAGCCTGCCAGCGCGCACTGAGAAGCCTTCACCAAGATTTGCCGTCCCCTCCTGGCTCAGCCTCCCTGATGTTGAAAAGAAAGAGAAGGTTAAAAGTAAGGCCTACTTAACACTGGCAACTAATGGACGGAATGAAGAAGAGAAAGAACAAAACGATTTAGTCCTCCCCAGAAACAGACTCCATGGCTCCTGGGATGATGCAGTCACATCTCCCAACGGAAGTGTTTACTAAATCTTGATTCTTTTTAATGGTCTGAACAAGGAAGTTCCCTAGAGAGGCTCCCCAAAACAAACAAAAACAAAAACAAAAGAAAACAAATCCCGTCAAGTGTGCCTTTTATGTTCAAAGTGTGGAGCAGACAGCTGAGGCCCTCCCACCTACTTAATGCCTCAGGGCAGGAGGGAGTGCCCCTGCAGTGACAAGGGGGACAGAGGAGATCGCATAAAAATGAGACAAAAATCATGCTTCTCAAAGCTCATTAAGGAACACAGCACTTTCATAGCTGGCCACAGCCATGTACCTTTATCACCGATTACCGAAGAGTTTCCATACTTTGATTTACAGCTTCTACTTAGTAAATTTCTTTTTAAACTCAATTGTATATCAGCGTCATAACGGAAACACCACTAGGAATAGCCACAGGCAGGATGTAACTAGAACGTAAAAGGAGATAGTAGTGTTGTGACAGTCAATGAGGGAGGTAATGAGCGGAGCCCAGGAGCCTCCCTCCACAAGCCTTCCCTTGAGGCATGGGCACAGGCAGCCTTCAGAGGAGCCCAGAGCCACGCTGGGGCTGGGTGATCAGTGCATGAAAACCCTGGCCAACCAGGACGTGGAATGGTTCTTCGTTACCAGCCAAGGGAAAACCCGACAGTCCTCCTCTCGATGATCACAGCTCAGGGGAAGCGGAGACATCAGTACACACACAGGAGCTGCTGGTGCTAGGGACGGACGAGGTGGACTAAAATGAATCTAATGCTGAGCGAGATTTCAGGGCCTTGAAAGAAAAAAGTCTTATGTGTAAGGGGTTCAGGAAGATTGCGGTGTGGGCAAGGTAATGAAGAACGGCACATTGATAGGTTGGGAGATAAACTGGACTGTGATTTGGTACTGCTCCCGTGGAAGGCAAGTTTGCAGGACTTCCCCCAAATTAGCAGCATATGAACACTATACTACAGTCATTGCACTTCCAGTTCTGTACGCTGTAGAAATACCTGCACAAGTGGCCAAAAATATGTGTACAGGAATTCGTAATCATAAAACCAACTCAATTTCAAAAGCAATATGGAAGAGGTTAAATAAGTATCACACATACTGTGGAAGAAATGCCTCTGTCAAACAAATGCAGAGGACAATGATGATGAGGATCCACTGATCACAACATTATTGATAGAGCAATGCCCAAATCCAGGCACTCCCTGGGGACGGGACACCATGGTTGGCCTCCTACTCCCCATGAAAAAGAACCGAGGCACATCAACACCAAAGGCTGGCGAAGATGGGGGGATGGGGGAACAACAGGAGCTCTCACTTGCTGCTTGGTGAGAACGCAAAATGGTACAGCCACCGTGGAAGGCAGTCTGGCAATTTCTCACAAAACTAAAAATGTTCTTAATATAGCAGCCAGCGTCCGGGCTCCCTGTTAGCCAGACAAGTTGAAAAGTTATGCCCACACAGAAACCCGCACACGGATGCCTACGGCAGCTGTACTCACAATTGCCAAAACTTAGAAGCAACCAAGATGTCCCTTACAGGTGGAGGGATAAAGGAACTGTGACACACACACACACACACACACACACACACACACACACACACAATATGAAGTAGTATTTCAGCACTAAAAGGAAATGAGCTGCCAATCCACCAAAGGACATTGAGGAATCTTAAGTGCGTATTAGTAAGTGAAACAAGCCGATCTGAAAAGGCTACATACTGTGTGATTCCAACTACACGACCTTCTGGAAAAGGCAAAACTATGGAAACGGGAAAAGGATTCGTGGTTGCCAGAGAGGGGGCGCAGAGGATGTTTGGGCTAGTGAAACTACTTTGTGTGATACTTATAACGGAACGGTGGACACATTTCCGGATACGTTTGTCCAAACCCACCCTGCAAGAGTGAACCCTAATGTAAACTATGGACTTTGGATAGATTCCTGAGTTGTCACAAAGGCACAAAGGCACTGCAGTGGGGGGTGTTGACAACCAGGCAGGCTATTTGTGTGTGTGTGGGGGGGAGGGCAGGAAGGGTCTGGGCAATCTCTGTCCCTTCCCCTCAGCTTTGCTGTGAACCTAAAATGCTCTAAAAAATGAACAATTAGCATTTTTTTTTCAAAAAAAATGTCAGCCCCCGGACCAATTTTCCCAAGGCAAGCAGTTTGAACAATGAAGGCAATCATGTTTAGAAATTAAAAAAAAAAAAAAAGATGGGAGTCACAAAAAGTTTCACTTACTCGTCCAATCTTTCAGGGCGGACTACAGAGTTTTACCACACTAGGTAGAACCCGGGTTCTTCTATCTGTTTGAGAAGTTGGCGTTGTAGAGGTATAAAGCTCATAGGCCAGCAGATACCGTCAGAGAATGAGGTTGGGACGTGGCTCTGAACGGTTAGGTGCTGTGAGGTGGCTAGGGCCCAGAATCCAGTAATGTGTACTTTATGTGAGGAAATGTGCAGGTGCTAACTAAACAGCAGGAAACACGCGGAACTGAGCCAAAAGTGAACCAGCCCGTCCCTGGGTGGGCTCGAACCACCAACCTTTCGGTTAACAGCCGAACGCGCTAACCGATTGCGCCACAGAGACACAGCGCTCCACCCTTCCCCTGCCTCCTTAGGTAGTAAGTACCTGCTAACCTCGGGGACGTGCCGCACTCTAGACAAGGAAACAAGTTCCAAAGCCTCGGAAAACCGGAGAGGAGTTGACAAAGCGTGTTCATCGCGTGAAAACCGTGAGTGAGAGATTCCGAAGACAAAAGGGCAGTCCAGCGGCCCCACCCTGCCTTGCTCCTCCCCGGGGCCGAGGCGAGTGGGGCCCGAGGGAAGCTGCACGTCCCGGTGGGCTCGCCTGGTGACGCTTCCCCCTTCTCTGCCTTCATCAGACCACCCTTCATCGGCACTCGTCCCCTAACCCAGGACGAATGTGAGGCCTGGAGGAAGTAGGAAGGGCATAATTGGTCAGAAGGAGAGCCCACCATTCGGAGATACCTTCGAGGCTGGTGGGGTGCTTCCACTTCCTTCGGGTTCCTCTGCCCGGCAGGGAGGTTCCACGACGGCAGGGGTCGGGTCGATGGTCGTTCTAATGTCCCCACGCCAAGAACAGGGTGAGACATTCACCGGGACGCTCCCCTGGGACTTGTAAATTACTTGGTCGTCTTTAGCTTTTAGGCCCTTGAGGAACTGAAGAACCCCGAGAATGGAAATAGTGAAAAGCTTTTCAAAGCGGAAATTTGTTTTTCAAACTTACCCATCCAGTTAATTGAGCAGCATCCGCAGCGGCAGCAACGGGAAAGACGAACCGCGCGCCACCCGTCGGCTCGAGCTTCCGGCGCTCAGCTCGGCTCCGCTGCGTACGTGCTCAGTGCGGTGGGTGGGGGGTCGGCGTGGGCCGGGGGCCCACAGCAGGTGGAGGGAAAAGGGAGCCGCAAAGAGGAGGCAGGGAAGCTGCGGAGGCGCGTACTGGGTCAACAAGACCTCCTCGGCGGCCTGGCAGCCGTAAGGCGCCAGATCCCGGAGAGATGAGAATGGGTCTTGTATCGTAGTTGAAGGAGAAGGAAGGAAAAAGAACGGGAAAGAACGAAAAAGGTGTTAGACTTGTAGCTCTGGGGGGGGGGGGAGGGGAAGGCAGCAAGATATCATGAAGGCCTTTAGGACCGCTTAAAGCACGGCATTTGCAAGCCGGCTCATAGCTCTTTAGTGCTCAACGTGCGTTGTACCTGTAGCAGCCTCGGTTCCAATCCCGCTCAAAGCAGGGTCTCCTGAGGTGGTGGCGAGTGCTAGATTTAAACCTGCGCGGGCTGCCCCATTTGCCTGCGGCACGAGAACACGGTTTCCCGCGATTCCAGAGCTCTGCGCTGAGAAAAAGGGAACCTCCGCCGTGCATGCTGAAGTCTCGGTCGTCTTGAGATGCTTGGCTGCCCTACGTCTGGAAGGAGGTGAGGGAGGTGCCGCCTTGTATTTGGTGTCTTTTGCAAAAATGAAACGATGAGGCTTTTCTGGTTGAGAAGTTTCAAGCGCCACTGGGGCCTTTTTAGACGAGCTAAGAAACGAGATGAAATGAGAGTTCGAACTCCAACGGATACTTTAAATAAAACCTAACAAATAAAATAACATCTTCACTTGATAACATTTTTTTTCGAACAGTGAATGATTGAACATAGAGTTCACAAATGTTAAGTGCACCGCCCAGTGAGTTTTGCTACATGTAACTGGTATCTAGCCGAAATTACGAAAAACTTACATCAGTCCCGAAAGTTAGACCTCTTTTCCTGTTGTTAAAAAAAAGAATCTGAAAGGTGGAATGGAATGGGGTCACTTGCATGAAAGGGTTTTAAAATGGAGCCAGGAAGCCATTAAGGAGATGGGCTTTGTGCAGGCACGTCTCCACCGGGTAGAACTGGGAACTTTTGAATTGTGCCAAACACCAAATATTACAAGGACTGAGCCGCAAAACCTGTAACTTGCTACAGTCAGAGACTTTGCTTAGTGATAGCCTTAGCAATCAATTACACTCAGTCCAGATTCGCTTTCTGCCATTAACACCAATCGAAAGTTCTCGTTAAACAACTATTTGGGTTGCTCTTCACATCTGTGTATGCTGAACTGCGATTCTTTGATCCCAAATAAATGGTCTTGCTTAATTATTGCCTTGTGACAATTTTAGGCCGACAGCCTGTTGTCAGAAGCAGGACCTGAGGTGATTTCAGCAAGGCAGGACCGGTGTCTCCGGGAATTGGGTGCGGTCTCTACAGGAGACTAGTGCTCACCGCTCCTAGCTTGTATACATACGGACAGCCTTCTACTCGCACCGTGAGTCCTCTTAGGTACCGACCTCCCTCCTTCCTTTTGGTTGAGGTCGTTGCCTTTCTCTGGGATCAGGCCGGTGAGTGCCCAGAGAGAGAGGAGATGCCCATCATGCCACTGGAGGGAGGGGTTTCACTATTGATGAGTACTCTTTTGTTTCATAGGATGTGTGTGTGTGGGGGGGGGGGGATTGTGATTGCTGGTTGTTTTAGGACAAGTGTTGTTTAAATTAAAATTGCAATAGCCATTCTGGGGAACCTCTGTTTTAGTTAAGTCCACCTTAAGGGGCACCCTTAAAAAAGAGGATTCCAAACCTCTCTGAGACAGTGGAATGCATTCTTTGATTAGTATGCAAAGGACAAAATAAGTCCAAAACAGCTCTAAAAGGATCCTGATAGCATGCAAATAATAATAATAATAATAATAATAATAATAATAATAACAACAACAACAATTTTTAAATAGAAGATTGCTCATCCATGAAAAAATAATGATAATAATACATTTTTAATGAAAGACTGGCCATCTGAGCAGGTAACCTTAAAATTATGGAAACATAATTTGGATTCATGCAAATAATAATGATAATAATAATACATTTTTAATAAAAGATTAGTCATCTGAGCAAGTAACCTTAAGTTAGTCCATCTGCTGGAAACATAATTTGGATCCAGCCATTCTTTTTTTTTTAGTGTTTATGTATTTTTGAGAGCGAGAGACAGAGCAGGAACAAGGGGGGCGGAGGGGCAGAGAGAGAGGGAGACACAGCATCTGAAGCAGGCTCCAGGCTCTGAGCTGTCACCTTAGAGCCCAACATGGGGCTTGAACTCACAAACCATGAGATCATGACCAGAGCCAAAATCAGAGGCTTAGCTGACTGAGCCACCCAGGCACCCCTGGGTCCAGCTATTCTTTTGGGTTTCCTACCTGAGACATGGCTAAAGTTTAAAAAAAAAAAAAAAAAGAAAGAAGGAAGGAAAGAAAGCTGTAAGAGATGTGTGTGTGTGTGTGTGTGTATGCATGTTATAGATATGGTATTTTACGGTCTTGGGATGATATTGCCAAAATTAATTTGTAAAAGAATTCTACTTAATTGGCTTGAGGAATATCAAGTACTTATATCTATTAAGTATTCCTAAAGTTCTCAGAAATAGACTAAAAAGTAACCCAAGTTCATATAGTCTAGGATAATCTTTGATAAATAAAAACGAATTCAAGTTTGTTGGTTTAATAAAAACAAGAATATCTTTAGAGTTATCAACATTAAATAGAATGCAGATAAACTGCCTTTTCTACCTGAGTTTACTAATCAAATAAGCTCATGTTATCTCTATGTTACAAAATTCATCAACAAAAGAAATAACTTAAAATGATGATTAGCTGTTTAATGTCTTATCCAAGTATAATTGTTAAAAACAAGTAATTTAGGGGTGCCTAGGTGGCTCAGTCGGTTAACGTTTGGACTCTTGGTTCCAGTTCAGTCAGGCTCTGTACTGACAGCCTGATAGCATGGAGACTGCTTTGGATTCTTTCCCTCTCTCTCTGAACTTCCCCTGCTCTCGCCGCCCCCCCCCCCCCGCCGCCCCGCAAAAGAAATAAATAAAAACTTAAAAATTTTTAAATAAACGTTTTAGTTTAAATAAATAGAAGATCAAAGTTTATACTAAGATAAACTAAATAATGGACACTCATTGAATATCTAAATTATTTCCAAAATAGATAAATATTAAATGCTAAGCTTAGTTTATCTACTTTTGGCATTTCCATTTTTACCAAAAAATTATTATGAGAAAGAGTATGACTCTAAAAATTTTGAAATGTATTTATAAGCTTGCTAATATACAACAGGATGCTAATTTATGATAGACAGTTCACAATTGCCTGCTTCCTAATAGTCACTGAAAAGCAAAAATTACAAATGGTTAAAGAGGGGGCGCCTGGGTGGCTCAGTTGGTTGAGCATCCCACTTTGACTCAGGTCATGATCTCACAGTTGGTGAGTTTGAGCCCCGCCTTGGGCTCTGTGCTGACAGCTCAGAGCCTGGAATCTGCTTCGAATTCTGTGCCTCCCTCTGTCTCTGACCCTCCCCAGCTCCCTCTCTCTCTCTCTCTCTCTCTCTCTCTCTCTCTCTCTCAAAAATAAATAAATAAATATTAAAAATTAAAAAAACAAATGATTAAAAATTAGATTGGAAGGGGAGTTAAAATACAAATGAACCAATGAGAAAACTTAGAATACTAAGCATATGTTAACTCTGCATAGACTGCATGCGTGGATGCTGAGAGAATGCAGACAAGCCAGCAGGTGTGCCTTTGGAAGAGAAGAATCAGTGAACTTCCATAAGATCTTTCTCCTACTGTGGAAGGATTTATTGTAACTTCGGGTTTTTCAACCTGTGGTCACAGACCATCAATGAATTATGACGAACACTTATTTAAGTAGAAAATACAAATGATATCCACATCTGTTTATACAGATGAATGGACGATACGTATTTTATTATAGATGTATTTATTATCTATATATAAATTAAAAATAAAATTTTCATTAAAAAAGTAAAAATTAGAGTACCTACATGGCATATACTGAAAATAGGCAATACTTGTCCATTTATTAAACTTATACTTGAGTTCGTTGTATGGTTTTATGTGTGTAAGTATGTGCTGAGACACACTACACAGTATATTTCTTGCTGTGAAATGATCCAACATGTTTGAGAGCCACTGCTTATATACCACAGTAAATTGAGCAACAAAGGGTCTGTGTGGCCAGCTGAAATGCCAGTACAAGAACAATCATCCTTTCTGTCCTCTGCACACACAGTGGTGACTCCTCAAGGCCAGGCTGCAATCACTCTTTGATGGGCTCATCCTTTGTTGCCTTGTCTTTTAAGATTCATAGCCAGGTGGCAAGCTTTGTTGAAAAAACTTCCCCATGTTTTTTTTTTTTGTTTGTTTTTTTAATGTTTATTTATTCTTGAGACAGAAGACAGAGGGGAGCTGTCAGCACAAGAGCCCCATGCGGGGCTCGAACCCACGAACTGTGAGATCATGACCTGAGCCAAGGTCAGATGCCCAACCGACTGAGCCACCCAGGTGCCCCAAAAACCTCCCCATGTTTTATAACTACTTGCAAGGCTGGGATTCTGGTGATGGCTTCTTTGATATTTATACCATCTGCCCTCAGTTTAGAACTTGTCCCGTCTTTTAAATCTTTATTCTGCCTACTCAACCTAGAGCAACCCTCTTCAGCAATATGGAATCCTATTGGCCCTGCCTGTTCTGTCATTCCCAGTCTAGCAGAACAATGTCAGGATGAACATATAAAATTAACGGATCTAGGAGTGCCTGGGTGGCTCAGTCAGTTAAGTGGTTGACCTCGGCTCAGGTCATGATCTTATGGTTGTGAGTTTGAGCCCCGTGTCGGGCTCTGTGCTGACAGCTTGGAGCCTGGAGCCTGCTTCAGATTCTGTGTCTCCCTCTGTCTCTGCCTCTCCCCTGCTCATGCCCTGTCTCTCAAAAATAAATACATGTTAAAAAAATTTTTTTTAATTAATGGATCTCATATTGTAATTTACTTATATCAAACCAAATATTAATATTTTTTCCTCTGTTAAAACGACAAAGTTTTCCTGTACTATCGTTCTGCACCTGAGAGGAGGTTAAAAAAGGAAAGCAAAGATTTTGTGTTTTATCAAAATAATTTTCAGTGCTTTATCAGGTCTCTTATGGGGTTTGCTCAGCTATGTAATGTCCTGGTATTTGCCTTTAAAATCGTTTATTGTCGTTGTGGTCCAATACATAATTAACTATTGATTCATGTTCTGTGATCCTATACAGTCCGGTGTCTAAGACTTTTTGATATTTTTGACAAACTTGCATCCACCTTGGCCATTATTAAGGTTCCTGGACATTCAAAATTAGACTCAGGAGGGGGTGCCTAGGTGGCTCAGTTGGTTAAGCATCGGACTCTTGATTTCAGCTCAAGTCAGGATCTCAGGGTCCAGTGAGATTGAGCCCCATCCCCTGGTGTCTGGTTCCGCAGAGCCTGCTTGGGATTCTCTCTCTCCTTCTCTCTCTGCCTCTCCCCGACTCACGCTCACTCTCCCTTACAGACATAACATACATACATACGTACGTACATACATACATACATACATACATATGTACAAATTAGATTCAGGAGGAGCTAAAGACAAATTTTTGGCTGGTAGAGCACCAAGGACCATTGCCTTAAAATCTATCAAAACCAAGGCCCTCATAGGTGACATAAATGATCTCCCGAAAGGAAATCTAAAACTCCTTTTTAAGGATGTTCAATCCAGGGTATCCCACAAAGAAAAAACCTTAGAGCTGCCAGTGGTTGTAGTTTCAGTCCACTGACTGATTTATGGTATGGCCCAAATAGGAATCCTGTCTGGTCACAGTCCACGGAAAGATCCCTGATGGAAATGACTCCTCAGGGGCACCTGGGTGGCTTAGTCGGGCTCAGCTGACTCTTGATTTAGGCTCAGGTCATGACCTCACAGTTCCTGAGTTTGAACCCTGAATCGAGTTCCCTGCTGACAATTCGGATCCTGCTTGAGGGATTCTCTCTCTCTCAAAATAAATAAATAAACATAAGGGCGCGGGGGGGAGGGGGTAGGGAAGAAGTGACTCATCAGCTGACCCACCGGGCAGTTGATAAACTTACAAATCTCATGAAGCAATATGGGAGGGGAAATATTTTTAGGGCCCCCAAGAGGCACAATTGACTGGTACTGTGTTGTTGTTTTTTTAAACCAACAACTTGTTATTTTCTTTATAACACTTTTTGTAATCATCTGGTTAGGGAAGCTCCCTTATGTATTTTTCTATGAAGTAATATGACAGCATTTGTAACCTGTGTCCTTCTACTCCTTCTCATGGACCTCTTTGCATGAAATAAAGAATTCCACAAATGGGCTTATATTTGGCATTTTAACTTAACATCCTTCAGATTCTTTGGGGAATTAATCATGAAGGAGTGTTGGATTGAGGTATTTGGGCTGGTATTTGTCCTAATAAGTATCCTAATGCTTTTCGCTATATTACACACAGTAAGACTCCTTCGTTGCTGGTAAAACCCTATAATATGGAAGAACTCGCTGATTTCGTAGGTTATTTGCCATATGGACTGAATGTCTTCCTTCTTGCCTGAAACTCATACACTAGGCCAAAATATCTAATTGTCTTTATCTAAGTTCTTTTTACAGGGGCCTCTGCTGTTACGAATAAATTTTAGCCCCTGGGTTAACATATTATTTTTTCTCGTGACCCTCACTGCTGATGGTCGAGTCTTACCATATCTCTTTGACCTTCGCTTGCAAAAAACATCTGATTCTACAAACCTGACTATTGATTTGTGCCAGAACAAACCATACTCCTGAGGTACCTGAATTAATAGCTTGGCCTCTATCCCTAGAGGGATGGAAAAATATTGCTGATGAAGATGTAGTATTCTCTGTTGGAGTCCTTGAAAATACTCAATAACTTTCTTTTCTTTGGCTAATTAACTTCCTTGCCCCCAACTGCCCCCCGCCCCCTAAAAACCTTCCATTTGGTACAACTCCTTGGGACATCTCTCTTCTGGCCACATGGGACGCTGCCTGATTCATGAATGGCTTAATAAAGCCCATTAAATCTTCAAATCTACTTGGTTGAATTTTGTTTTTTAACACAGTTAATCCTCACCCTACCTTCACTGAAGCAATCACCATTCTGATTTCTATCTCCATAGGTTAATTTTGCCTCCTTTTGAAATTCCTGTAAATGAATATACTTTTTGTGTTTGGCTTTTTTTCCCACGCAACATAATATTTTTGAGATGTATCCACTTTGTTGTGTGTATCAGTAGATCATTTTGGTATTATCGGTGAGTGTTATTCCAATGTGTTGATCACTATAGTTGATGGACAATTGGGCTATTTTCAGTTTTGCATAATGTGAATAAGGCTGCCATGAATATTCTTGCAGGAATCTTTTTGTGCACTTGTACGTTCATTTTGTGTGGGTATAAACCTAGGAATAGAATTGCTAGGCCATAAGGTATTTGTATATTTAACTTTATTAGAAGCTATCCGTTTTCGGGGCGCCTGGGTGACTCAGTCGGTTGGGCCTCTGACTTCGACTCAGGTCATGATCTCACGGGTTCCTAGGTTCGAGCCCCGTGTCGGGCTCTGTGCTGACAGCTGGAGCCTGCTGGCAGCTCTGGGTCTCCCTCTCTGTCCCTCCCCCTCTCGTGCTCTGTCTCTCTGTTTCTCAAAAATAAATAACCGTTAAAAACAAACAAACAAACAAACAAACAAAAAAAAAACGAAGAAGAAGCAGCTATCAGTTTTCCAGAATGGTTGTACTACTTTACTCTTTCACCAGCAACAAGAGATAAAGTTGCTACACATTTTTGTCAGCATGAGTGTTCTTTGTCTCTTAAATTTTAGCCATTCTGAGAGGTATGTAATGGTATATCACAGTATTTTAAATTTGTGTTTCTAATGAGTAATGGTGTTGAGAATTCTTTCTTATGCCTTTTGGTCATAAAGAAATCTTTTGTGAAGAGATTTCAAGTGTTTTATCTACTTTTAATTGGCTTGACTTTTTTTTTCTTTACTTTTTACATAAACTTTTTATGTTAGACTAGATTTAGATTTATAAAAAGTTGAGATTATAGTATAGAAAGTTCCCATATACCTTGCATTCAGTTTCCCCTATAATTATCATCTTACATTAGAATGGTTCATTTGTCATAATTGAGTGAATACATTATTGGGTTTTTTTTAATGTTTATTTATTTTTGAGAAAGACAGAGACAGAATGCAAGTGGGTTAGGGGCAGAGAGAGAGGGAGACACAGAATCTGAAGCAGGCTCCAGGCTCTGAGCTGTCAGCACCAGAGCGTGACGCAGGGCTCGAATTCACGAGCTGTGAGATCATGACCTGAGCTGAAGTCAGACGCTCAACCGACTGAGCCACCTAGGCCAGGCGCCCCAATATTAGTGTTAACTAAAGTTCATGTTTTATTCAGATTTCCTTGGTTTTTACATAATGACTTTTTCCCTTTGTTTTGTTTTGTTTGTTTGTTTGTTTTGTTTTTTTACAAAACATTTTTAAAATATTTATTCATTTGGTGAGAGAGTGAGAGAATGCATGCACAGGAGCAGGGGCGGGGCAGAGAGAGGGAGAGAGAGAATCCCAAACAGGCTCCCTGGCAGCGTGGGGCTCCATCCCACGAACTGTGAGATCATGACCTGAGCGGAAATCAAGAGTCAGACCCTTAACCGACTGAGCCACCCAGGTGCCCCTTAATTTATTTTCCAATGAGAATCAACTGTTTTCCCAGTGTAAGACCAATTTTGTCATGACATATTTTTAAGAATATATCTTGATTCAGGGGCCCCCATAATGACGTATTCCTGTTCCAGGATTCCACCCAGAATATCCCAGTGCCTTCAGTTTATGTCTCCTCATGCTCCTCTTGACTAGCAACTTCTCAGACTTCTCTTGTTACTGATGACCTTGAAAATCCTTAGGAGTACAGGTCACATACTTTGTAGAATGTCTCTCAACTGGGATTTGTCTGATGTTTTTCTCATGATCAAACTGGGGTTAGGGGTTTGGGGAGGTAAAGTACCATTCTTATCACTTTGTATAATGGGTATTGTTAAAAAGAAAACCACAGGCCCAAAATGGCATCGTTGAGGTTAAGGCCCCAAGTCAGTAAACCAAAACTGAATACCTAACCTACCTACCGTTTTAACTCCCCAGAAACATAACCTTTAAGCAGTCAGCATGGAATTTCTTGGTCAATACTGGGAACTTTACTGATAGACCCCTTCCTCTCACCTTAGGAGGGCAACCTTGCCTAAATAATACATTCCTTGCTAATGAGTTCCTTCTTTCTTTCCTCCCTCCTTTCTTCCCTCTTCCTTCCTTCCTTCCTCCCTCCCTCCCTCCCTCCCTTCCTTCCTTCCTTCCTTCCTTCCTTCCTTCCTTCCTTCCTTCCATTCTTTCATTCTCTCTGCCTTCTCTTTGCCTTTAAAAATCTCCTTTGGTTTAGCCCAGCAGAGCTTCCCTCTGATTGCTGGTTGGGATACTTCGTGATTCATGAATCACTTAAAAAGACTAATTCAACCTTCAAATTTACACGGTTGAGTTTTGTTTCTTAATAGTATGTACTGTTACCATGACTTACCACTGTTGATGTTAATCTTGATTCGTTGGCTGAGGAAGTGTTTATTAGGCTTCTCCACTGTAAAATCACTGTTTTTGCCCATGAGATGAAGGAAGTCACTGCGAGTAGCCCACACTTTTAAGGAGGGTGGAGTATCTCCATTAATTTGGGATACTTCTGCATGGGACATTTGTCTGTTTACCCTATTCATTTATTTATTTACTTATATCAGTATGGACATGTCGATATTTATTTTATATTTTGGGGTTATAATCCAATACTGTTTTATTTATTTTGTTGCCCAGATTGTTTCAGTTTCAGCCACTGTGAGCATTTTCAGTTGATTTCTGTTTTCCTTTGGCATACCCCCATCATTGTGGAGTTTGGTTTTTTCTCTGGTACTTTCTTATTTTATGGTATTGCAAAACGCTCTAGGGTCTCCCTGTGTATTTCCTGCCCCAGTTCCAAAATCAGCCATTTCTCCAAAGAGCCCTGGTTCCTTTTTTAAAAAAAATTTAAATTTTTATTTTTTTAAAGTGATCTCTGTGCTCCCTGTGGGGCTCAAACCCATGACCCTCAGATCAAGAGTCATATGGTCTTCCGACTAAGCCAACCTGGCACCCTGAGCCTTGATTCCTTTGATTGATGACTTGACTTTTTACTATTGGCTTCTAAGCATTTTTTATATTCAGAATTTGAGTCACTTGTTAGATACATGTATTTCAAAAAGCTTCTCCCAGTATGGCTTTCCTTTTCACTTTTTATAGTTTTTTTATGAGCATAAGTTTTTTTAATGAAATCTAATTTGTCTATAGTTTTTCTTTTATGGTTAAGCCAATTTTGTTCTCTGAGAAATCTCTCCTATCCCAGGATTGTTAATATATTATATTATGTTATATTATGTTATATCATATCATTCATATCATATCATATCAACTATATTATATTATACTTACTCTACTATACTATATTTAAGATACTGTACTATACTATAATCCTAGGAGCTTTAGTTATTGAAGTTTGACTTTTAAACTTAGGAGTCTTCTCAGATTCATCTCCTGAACATAGTAGGCTAGGGAATACTAAACACTAGGGAATCATGGTGTACCCAATCAACAATGTGACCTCCCAGAAACCTGCTCCCAGAGACCTGTTTTTTATTTTTGAGAGAGAGACACACAGTGCAAGCGGGGGAAGAGCAGAGAGAGAGAGTGACACGGAATCTGAAGCAGGCTCCAGGCTCTGAGCTGTCAGCACAGAGCCCACAAACCATGGACTCGAACCCACAAACCATGAGATCAATGACGTGAGCTGAAGTCAGACGCTTAACCTACTGAGCCACCCAGGCGCCCCTCCACATTTTTTATTTATAAACATTGAGAATATTTTTCTGCTCTGCTCAGGTGCTTTCCTCCCTTGTCCTTATCTCCTCCCTGCAACCCCTGGGCGCAAGAAGTAGTAGAAGCATTGGTATATAGAAAACTGTGGCTTTCCTTCTTAACTGGAATCAGGAAGCTTCAACTCTGCCAATACCACCACCTTTCACACCTACTCAACTAGTGACTAGAATCCAGAATGTGACTGTCAACCAAAAGTGTCTCAACACTCATGGTTCCATAACCCTATTGACTTACTTACCATCAGCAACAGCAGTGAGAAGGTTGCCTCTCTTCACTTCTGCCAACTCTCTTGAGTGCATCTAATTTCTATCCTGAACCCAACCTGCAAGGGAATCTGAGAAATGCAATTTTTTCAATTTTTCAACCTCTTCAGCTAGGAGGATGGAATAGATTTTAAGTGAACCAATCTACATTTAAAATTATTTTAAATCCCACCCACACCCTCCACACTAAGTGTGAAGCCTGCTTGGGATACACTGTCTCTCTCTCTGTCTGACCCTTCCTTGTTCACGCTGTCTCTCAAAAAAAAAAAAAAAAAAAAAAAAAAAAGAAAAAAGACAGATAGATAGATGGATAAATAAATAAATATTTTAAATTAAAAAATTAAAAAGCAAAACAGAAACCACACACTGAGGTGGTGGAAGTAATACTATGACAGGAATCCCCAATACAACACCAATTACTGCGGATTATAATGGATCCAATTTTCTCAGATTGGATAAAAAAAATAACTTCCAGATATAGCAGTATATTAGAAAAGGGTTAAATATTAAGAGTATGAAAAATCTATGCCAGACTAATTGTAAACAAAAGGATAAAAGAGTGAAACATGAATATCAGACAAGGGTAAAAAGCAAAGAAAGTTTTAAATTAGATAGAGGGGTAATATCCTGGCATCTATAAGTACCCGTAATTTACTCTCTTCCCCCCCCCCCCCTTGAACAAACCTTTCCGGGTGGCCAGATCAGAACATGTGATGAAGGGAGGAAATCTAGGAGGATTTTTCATTTTTTGTTTGCTTCTGTAGAGGTCTGTGTCAGGCAGAAAAATGTAAAAGCAAGATTCAATCCTTGGCCTTTTCCAGGGACTCAAAAGAGACATAGAGGGAGAGAACCTCAGTTATCGCCCAGATCTTCTGGAGTAAGTTAGACACACCAGTCCAGCCTCCTGAACCGTCACTGGGTCCTGACCACCTATTTGGGGGAGAGAACTGATATTCATCTCAAAGTTTGGAAGAAAGGGTCTGGGAGGCACCAAGCAATGGGTGGGCAAAGAGAATGTGTCAGCAAGTGAAAATCCACTTTCCATGGGTCCATGGCAGATATGGACCAGAGACCAGAAACAACATGAATCTCTGATGTTTTTCTACAGAGTTCTGTTATCAACTTGTAAAGAGCCGACTTCAGAATTAGACTTTTCCAAATCCTATATTTGGATTTGGCCATGAAGCCAAAACTTCACAGCATTGCCGGACATTAAATCTCCTATGCAAGCCTTTGCTCTGGGTGTCTTTTTTGTTTTTTGACAACGTTGTCCACAGTGAGTACTGCGAAAATCTAGTTTACCGTTGCTTTTTCCAAGTCCTTCCGGTGACTCCTTCTGATTTGACCTAGTACAGCACATCTTGGGGGAGCATTGGTGGTTCAGTGGTGGAGGCCTGAGTTCAATTCCCAGCCAGTGCAGTGTGTTCAGCAGTTTTACATTGAACTGTCTGTCTGTTGCTCAGGCAAGTTAGGTCCCTCTGGGGTTCTGACCTTCAGGGAACAGCTGCCCCATTAGGGGAGGAAAGTGGGTTATTTCCGGGGCAGAAGACATTGAGGAATTTGTGTGAACAGGGACTTTGGAGAAGGTATGTCCTTCACGTGCGGGTGTGTCTGACGGGTCTGTCTCCGACGTTTTTGCATCTTTGGGTCTAGAGCCAGTGTTACTTTTATTCTTCCTTCTGGTGGTCCCTGGAATCCATAGAGTCATCTGGTCACTGATACACATGCTGGACTTGGGCAGACCATTGGGCCACGTCTCACTATGGAGTGGGGATCAAGAAATGAAATTCCCAAATTGAGACAAGCCGCAGGGAGGGCTAGGCAGACACCCCAGTGGAGAGGAAGAAATGAGGGGCCCCAGGAAGGAGGAGACTTGTGGGGAAGAGTCCACAGGGTGATGAGGGGAACTGGGTAGAGGTAGGCTTCAGTCTTTGATGGTCTTGGTAGAATGAAGGATGAGTCCCCGAGTGTAGAGCAGCATGTACAATAAAGTCATTTTCACTACTATTGTTTTATAGTCTGTCCGGGAAAAATCTATTTAGTGCATCGTTTTTATGCTTATTGGTAAGCAGCACGGTGGGGGCAGGGGGCGGGCGGGAAGCCATGACAATCATCAGCTCTCGAGGTTTGGAGGAGGAGACTCTGGAAAAAGAAAACCCAGGGATCATCAGGTTTGCCTACCCCTGTTTTCATCTACTATTTTCCTCAACAAACCTTATGTAGGGTCCCAGATCTCAAACTGCCCCTGCCACATTGGCAAATTGAATATGTGCCACTGATCGTTTCTTTCTTGAAGGGATAAGAAATGGTAGAGCCGGTGCTATGGGAGTGAGATGCAAGAACAGAACTTAAATGCTTTTCTCCATCCTGTCTCACTGCTACCTCTGAACGTCAGCCTTCCACACACACCAGTTCAAAATCGCCTTCAGTCTCTATGGAGGGTTAGAAGTCTTTTATAATTCCTGTAAGGCATGTTTCTTCCTTCCTTCTATAATTCCACCAGGGTTGATTTTTGAGGAGCTGGTCAGCAAGCCCGGACCAGTTCAACATCCTGGATCATTTGTCTGGTTTCGGTATCGTTAGAGTAGGCAGGTAGTTAAGTTCTAACAGGACACCTGGAGGTCAGCAAAGAGGAAGTGCTGGCCAGCTATCAGGGAGGTCAGAGGCCTGTCCTGGCAGCGGCAGTCCACAAGAAGCCAGATCAAACCAGATAGGCCCAAGATGGTGGGAGCCAGGATGGGAAAATTGAGGGGGGAAAAAAAAAAAAGGAAACCCTGCTTCTGGACCAAACAGTAAATATTCCGCCCCCCTAGTCAATAACTGTCAATGAAAGAGAGAAACCCAACCCCCAGGGTGTGGCAGTTCACCTGGGTCTGGCTCTCACTCCCCTCCCGCTGTCAATGGCACTCTTTCTCTTGAGCTCAAGTTCGGCTGCTCTCATATCTCCAGGAGTGTACTTTTTGCTTCTGTTACTCATCTGTTGTGCTACATGTCTGTTCTTGAATTCCTTCTCCTGGCAAGACCAAGAACCTTTGGCAACTCCTTCAGGTTCTGGCTGGATTGAGGAGGCCCCAGGACCCCGGGTCTCCCCAGTTCACCCGGCAATAATATATTAAAAAAACAAAAACAAAAACAAAACAGGCCCAGAATGGCATCACTTGGGTTAAGGCCCCAAGTCACTAAGACAGGACTTACCACCTAACCTAACTGCAGTTTCAACCTCCCAGAAATGTAACCTTTAACATTGTAACCGGCAACATGGAATTTCCTGGTCAATACTAGGAACTTTACTGGTACACTCCTCCCTCTTCCCCTTAGGAGGGCAGCCTTGCCTAAATCATGCATTTCTCGCTAATAAGTTCCTTTCTTCTTTGATTTTTATGCCCTTTCCGCCTTTAAAAACCTTTCTGCCTGTTTAACTTCCCGCGGAGTTCCCCTGTACTTGCTAGATGGGCTGCTGCCTGATTCATGAATCATTTAATGAAGCCAATTAGATCTTCAAATTTACTAGGTTGAATTGGGTATTTTTAAGAGATTTGGTGCAGCATGGGGATCCAAAGTGTACTTCTGATGGCATTCGGGGACAATGAGAAACAGGCATGGTGCCTTGTGAGCTCACTGCCTTTCTCGCCACTTCTGAGGACTACTGGTAAGTCTGTCTTGGCTTGAGCTCCGCTTCTGTGTGTGTGTTCGAGCTACTGATCTAACTGGTTTCCCAGTCTAGGGGTCGTGGGGTAGCGTAGACTGACGGGAGGTTCCGACAGAGCGGCAGTCCTTAGCCCTTCATTCAGTCCACAAGTACACGTTGGAGTCCTGTCTCCTTTTCCAGTCCACAGTCTCCATTTACTGGAGTCTACTGGTTTAGTCCATGCTGGGAATCGCTGGTGGTGTGCAGGACCTTCTCTTTGCCAGTAATATCTTTTGGTTACTGCTGGTGTGTTGAAGTGCCTACGTCTGTCTGGTTTTGTGTGAACAGGGCTTAGCTAATAGGATCCTTAAATTCTAAAGAGCCAAGCACGCCACCTTCTGGCACACCTGCTTACTTTATGTCTAAAAACTATGGTGCCAGGAGCTGTGCATATCTGTAGAAATGGCGAAATTTTACTAAAAACAACTTGGAATTACAATGGCCACGACGGGGAACATTCCAAGTAGATAAGACAATTTAAGAAGTGCACTTAAAAGTAAAGGTTCTCAAATTAAACAGAATGGGATAACTGTGTTAATTGGCAAGAAAAACCTCCAGAAGCCTTCCAATTCATTGAAAGATTCACTGCAAAAGGCTAATGGAGAAAAAGGATGTAAGAGGTACCTAAAACAAAAGACTGTAACACTGATGTGACTCCTTTTGCTCCCCTCTGTCCTCCTTTGAGGACTCCTTCTACTGATCCTCTGTCCCAATTGCTTTTCCACTCGGAAGAGGCCACACAACTGTAAACAAAAGCCTTCTGAGTTAATGGCCTTACAGATACTCCTATACCTACCTGCAAAGGAGGGCCCCTGTGGGCCCCTCCCAGAGTTGATGAAACTGTGAGGGATTTTCTGGTAAACTGCTATATAATTCTTGAAATAGGCAAGGGGAAACTGGTAGATACTGAGGATACTGCAGAGGGAGGGGGTCCTGAAAAAACTGGCAGAAGCCAGTGAAGAGCAAAAATTCTTTTCTTTTTTTTTTTAATTTATTTATTTTGAGAGAGACAGAGACAGTGTGAGCAGGAGAGGGGCAGAGATGGAGAGAGAGAGAGAGAGAGAGAGAGAGAGAGAGAGAGAGAGAGAGAGAATCCCAGCGCAGAGCCTGATGGGGGATGGGGGGCTCAAACTCACAAAACCATGAGATCATGACCTGAGCTGAAACCAAGAGTCGGACGCTTAACCGACTGAGCCACCCAGGTGCCCCCAGAGTGAAAATTCTTACCAGAATCAGTTCTGGATCTCTATCTGTAGTGCCCAACTAAGAAAAATAAAGTTTCACATTGTCCCTTTCTTTTCAAATCCAAACCCATTATATTGATCCTTTCTGTCCCACGGATAGCTATGGTCTTCCTGTTTGTCTGATTTTGCATTACTGGGCTAGGCTTTCTGTCTGCCTGGAACATGCAAGTCGTTGGCTCTTTGTTTTGGCTATCTTTGAGAGTGACTCTGGATTTTGGAAAGGCTCGAACACCAAACCCCAAGTTCACGACCTGAGCTGAAGTCAGACGCTTAACCGACCGAGCCACCCAGGCACCCCAAGGTTGATGGTTTAATTAAAACGGACACATCTTTAGAGTTATCAGCATTAAATATAAAACTTTTGCTCTACTGGAGTAAAATCAACTTTAGCCAAATAAATTCATGTTGTGTCTACTTAAGTAGTTTTCTTTTTGGTAACCTAAAACCTTACAGTTTTGCTAAGTCGGGTTAAACGATAAGTTAAACTCATTAAATATCTAGACCATTTCCAAATAAGACAAAATATCAAAACATTAATGACTAAATAATAGGTTTATCTACTTTTGGCTTCTTATTACAGAGAAACTAAAAGATACTTAAATGTGTCAGTGCCACATTAGGAAAATTTAAAAAGGCAAGTGCTTCTGGAAATTGTAAAATATATTTATAAATTTGCAAATCTAAAGAATGCTGGTGATGCAGGCAGGCTGGGTCCGGAGATCTAGGGGAGGGTCCCACAGGACTGGCCAAGAGAGTCCTTGGTTTCACGAAGGATCGAGATCAAACAGGAGCCAGAGAAAGTGAAAATAAAGTTTATTGAACAGGGTGAGTGACAGATGGAGACTAGCAGACCAAGTGTCTGGGAGACTCAGAAAGACTTCTGAGACTTCAGTAAAGGAGAAAAAGTCTCGTTGTTGCTTGGGGCTAGGCGTTTATGTTGGAGAAGAGTCGAGAGTACATGTTTCTTCAGGAATCCAAGGTAGGGTCCAAACGAAGGTGACTGCCAGGCGAACAATAGGAGTTATTCCATAAATTCCCGAAGGCAGGGCTATTGACGCCAGCATCAGCTAAGGTTTGTTGGAAGCTAATGTCCTGGAACATGTTTGGGCTCTGGCTCTTCTCGGGTGTTAACAGGTATTTGGGGCCTAGGACAAAACTCAGAGGATGATTAACTTTCTTGCTTCCCCCTTGAAGTGGAAACATGGCTTCTTTAGGTATTCAGAGGCAACATATGGAACATGAGGAAGTGGGGCCCAAGCAGAAACAGCAGAGATGGAAGCCTTTCTGAATTTTTTTTTTATGTTCTTATTTTATTGAAAGCAATTGTTTTAACGTTTACTTCTTTTTGAGAGAAAGAGACAGAGCGTGAGTGGGAGAGGGGCAGAGAGAGAGGGAGACACAGAATGTGAAGCAGGCTCCGGGCTCTGAGATGTCAGCACAGAGCTGACACGGGGCTCGAACTCACGATCTGTGAGAACACGACCTGAGCCGCTCAAGGGAAATGGAGCCTTTCTAAAATGCAAGACAATAGCAACAGACTCTATAAAGATGATGACACAGGTGGTGAAATCCCATTCTGCTTCCGCAAAGAATGGCCCCACGTTGCCAGGATTTTGTCATCCTAACGTCCCATCACATGCCAGGCAATCTGCTCCTGAATCAGAAAAAGTAAGGTTGAGTGAACAAGGGCTGTGAAGTACGAGAACATTTGGGGCCAGTGGAAAACCAAGACGGCCAATTTGTTCTTCCGGGCTCTCTGACAAATCCTGTATTTTGGTTTTTGTATTCCTTCACCTACCATAGTGTGGGGAGGCTTGTATAAAATTGCAAAATTAGTCTACCAGCAATGTCTGACCCGTCAGGTCTGTAATCCTGGAAAAGCTATTTTTGTTCTAAAGGCCTCAAACCTCCCTCTGGACCCTCTGAACACCTGCAGCTGGACTTCATCCAGTTGCCACCTAGGACAGGTCATCAATATATTCTCGCCCTGGTATGTTACGTTCTCCAGATGGGCTGATGCCCCCACAGTAAGAAAAAAGGCTGTTACAAAGTGTGTTTCCGGGGGGCCTGGGCGGCTCAGTGGATTAAGCGTCTAGACTCTTGATTTAGGCTTAGGTCATGATCTCACAGTTGGTGAGTTCGAGCCCTGCATGGGGCTCTGCACTGACAGTGTGGAGTCTGCTTGGGATTCTCTCTCCCCCTCGCCCTCTGCCCCTCCCCCGCTCATGCTTGCTCACTCTCTCTCTCCAAATAAATAAATAAACTTAAAAAATTTAAAAAAGAGGGCGCCTGGGTGGCGCAGTCGGTTAAGCGTCCGACTTCAGCCAGGTCACGATCTCGCGCTCCGTGAGTTCGAGCCCCGCGTCAGGCTCTGGGCTGATGGCTCGGAGCCTGGAGCCTGTTTCCGATTCTGTGTCTCCCTCTCTCTCTGCCCCTCCCCCGCTCATGCTCTGTCTCTCTCTGTCCCAAAAATAAATAAACGTTGAAAAAAAAAATTAAAAAAAAAAAATTTAAAAAAGAAAGGAAGAAAGAAAGTGTGTTTTCCACTTGCCGTGCACCCCCCACAATCTCCATATCACTGGAAAAATACAAACCTTAACAAAAACCTTGCAGACTTCTCAGAGTTCTGTCAGTGTGTAACCTTATGTTGTTCCCTTGTCACCTCATGCTAGGATTACCAGCTGCTGTAAGGCTGTAGTGTCTTCTGCTCAGGCACATCTATCATCAGTAGGTTAAAGAAGACTTCCCAGATCCCAATTTAAAAGATTCTGTTGGTCACAGTCTGTGTAGCCCGGTGACTGGGTATTCTGGAAGTGTCATCAGAGGAAGACTGCCCGTGAGCCTCATTCGGAGGGATCTAACCAAGTGCTCCTGACCACAAATACTGCCACAAAACTGGGAAGCATGGACCCTTGGGTACACATCACACAGCTAAAAAACGTTCCACCTGATACCTGGGCCTGTGTAGATGCTGGAGACTTTCAAATCAAAGTGATGAAAAGAAGCAGTTGCCTTTGAGGTAGACTGCTCCCACCCAAGACAACAGATCAAGATTTCATACTTGAACTAAACGTGAAAACAAGGGAGCAGGACGAAGGGCGTGGAAGGACCTGGAAGGCAACGGGGTGGGAGGGAGGGAAGGGGGCCGGGACGGGGAGGGGGGAAGGGGGAAGGGAGGGGGGAAGGAAGGGGAGGACGGAAGAGGGGAAGGGAGAGGGGTGAGAGGGAAGGGGGAAGGGTAATGTATGGGAATGGGAAAGGGGGAAGGGAAGTGGGGAAGTGAAGGGGAAGGGAAGCGTTGAAGGGGGAAGGGGGAAGTGCAGGGGAAGGGAGGGGGAAGGGAAGAGCGGGAAGGAAGGGGGAAGGGAAGGGGGAAGGGAAGGGGGGGAATTAGGGAAGGGGAATATGAAGGGGGAAGGGAATTTTTCCTTTTCCTTTTTCCTTTCCTTTTTCCTTTCCTTTTTCCTTTCCTTTTTCCTTTCCTTTTTCCTTTCCTTTCCTTTCCTTTCCTTTCCTTTCCTTTCCTTTCCTTTCCTTTCCTCTGGCATTGGCCTGGAAAGATAACACCTTCATCTTTATCCCCCAGACCATTGCTAACGGGGGGGAGGGGGAGGGAACCTCTGGAACTTAGAAAAACCTTTTATTTAAGCCTAGGACAAAATCTCATTCTGCCCCTAGCTTGTCACAAGCAAAATGAGCCATCTCATTGGCCGAATCCCTGTTTACATTGTGAGTTAGAGAGGACCTACCAGGAGGCTTTCATGAGTCAGGATTCACTCTTACTGGCAGATCCCTGCTCCCTGACAAGGGATAAAAATAAATGAGGCTATCTATGATCAGGAACTTCTTAATTCTTAAAGTTATTGCAGAATCTGCTAAAGCAGTAATTGCCCAGCAAAGATCCTTAGACTCTCTGGCCAAAGTTGTTTTTAAAAAAAAAAAAAAAAAAATTAATGTTTATTTATTTTTGAGAGAGACAGAGCGTGAGTGGGGGAGGGACAGAGAGAGGGGGAGAGCCAGAATCTGAAGCAGGCTCCAGGCTCCGAGCTGTCAGCACAGAGCCAGACGCGGGGCTCGACGTGGGGCTCGAACCCCCGGACCGCAAGGTCATGACCTGAGCCGAAGTGGGACGCTCAACCGACTGAGCCACTGGGCCACCCAGCCACCCCCAAAATGGTTCTTGATAATAAAATAGCTCTTGATTATTTTTTAGCGGAGCAAAGAGGTGTCTGTGCTGTGGCCAGCACCACCTGCTACACCTGGATTAACACCTCTGGGGCAGTGAAAACTCAAGATATGTTTTCCTCAACACCCTCCCCTCCGCCTCTTCTTAGCAGAGGTCCTGTGAGCACATGGCAAGAGGGGGCTGCCTATAAGCCATGACAAGAGGCCTCGGAAGGAAGCTGTAGGGGAGGCTAAACTCTTTCCCCTACCCTCTTAAGGCCTCAGGCTGGGCCTCAGCATTAAGTTGACATAAAACAGATTAGCAGGAGAAGAACATAGACATCCTTCCCATGCACATGGGAGCTTTCAAGGAAGAAGAAAGACCCAAAAAGTACTTAGACCTAAGTGGTCATGTACTAGGTGCGGCAAAGAGTAGTAATTATGAAAAGGAACCAAGATATACGAGGAGGCAAAAGACAGATCAGGGTTATTTTAACAAGGTCTGTTTGTATAGATTTCTCTCAGCCTCGACTTCCTAAATCTGGTGACAAGAACCTTTCTCTCCTCCTGGTATAGGGAGGGCATCTTTCCCATGGCAATTTTATCTTCTGCTCTTAGGAAGAGGAAAGGAGGTCAGAGCACTCTTGCATCTATTTTTCAAGCATGCCCTTCGCTGAAAATAATCCTTAAGCCAAAGTGGCCTATTTGGGGGTAGCATATTTGGCCGGATTTGAAACCTACCCTGATGGCACCTGGATCTTGGACTTCCCACCCTCCAGAACTGTGAGAAATAAATTGCTGTTGTTTAAGGCAGTCTGTGGTGTTCTGTTAGAACAGTCTGAGCATGCCAGTATACCCATCCACAATGCCAGGACTTGGTAATTGATAATTTCTCTCGTGTTTGTTCCTGCTTCCAACTTAGGACCAACCAGAGAAAGCCAGGTATGCACCCCCACCAACCTCACAGGATACCTCTAAATTCTAGTCAGCCAGTGTGAAAATTAAGAATGGGAAACCTCACTAGAATGGAGTTGGGAGGCCAGAAGGGGGAGCTATACCACTCAACATGAATTACAGGAAGAATTGCCAATTGTAGACCCCAACAGAAGAATTCTCAACGGGAAAGAGTCATCAATGACAGGCCCCAATAGGAAGAAGAATGTTTATTGCATCTCCTACAAGAAATTGACGACCACCCCCCCTCCCCCCTCCCTCCCCGCCGAGGGAGCCAATGAGAAACAGTCATCACCCTGAACTCTTGCTTTTCTCCGATGGACTTTACTTCAAAACAGCCTCTCTCAACTGCCTCCTTCTCCTCCATCTAGTGATATTCCCCTCCTTTGTTTATTCAGCTTGCCTGTGGCTCTGCCATAGCATGAATGTCCTGGATTGCATTTCTCTGCTGTTCCCAAATAAGCCCATTTTTGCTGGGAAAATAACTTTTCTTTTTAAGGTTAATACCTGCCTACAGCTTACCCATGCCAACGGCCTCCAATGAGGGCACACCTGAAGCCTTCCCATTTTTCTACTGTAAAGTTCTCCCACTCCTCTGCCTTCCTTTCATTTCAGTCTCTGCAAAAACGCAAGCCCTGAATAAATAAGCCTTTGCTCTTCTTGCTTGGCTTTTGCTTTTTAACAGGAGCGTCACTGTAGGGTTGGCAAGGACTCCCTCGTTGACTAACTTAAGTCAGGCTCCTGGGGCCCTCAGTTAGTCCTAGTCCTCAGCCTTCCAAGCCCAGTTCCAGCAAGAATCCCCCCATCCTTGATATCTAAACAAGTTCCTTGTAGCAATTTTCCAGTCACTGACTCCCTCACTCTTTCCTTTGGCTGTAAATCCACGGTTCTCCTTGCCGTCTTTGGGAGTTGCCCTCGGTTTTATATTGAAGTTTGTTTCCCCGACTGCAGTATCTAAAGCCAAATCTCTCCAGGCAATCCCTTACAGGCTGATGCCACGTCTTTCCTCTCAGGCTGTTAGCGAGTCCAAGCTCCTCCTGCTCCCTGTGTGACAGGCAAATGGAGAGGCAAGATGTGGGGACAAAGAAAGCGACTTTATTCAGAAATCCAGCAAACCGAGGAAATGGTGGACTATTCTCCCAAAGAACCATCTCCTCTTGGCATGAAATCCATGTTTCTTTTATGTTGGCAAAAGGGGGAAGTGGGAGGGGGCTGCAGTCAAAAGGTGGCTGACATCTGCAGACATCTGAGGGAGGCCGTGTAGGTTTTTTGTCCTTGGTCAGTTGATCTCTGTGTACAGGAATCTGGTCATGTCGATCCTGTACATCTTAAAACAGAGCATAGTCCTTTCTGTACCTACTTCCTCGTCTCCTCAGGTGAGGTAGATTTCAGGTGCAAAGCAGATTTTGCAAATCTTAGCTGTCACATGCCCAGTGTAGAGCTAAGCAAGCAGATAATTCTAAGCTGTAAGATGCAGCAGCAAGGGAAATAGAAGCAATATGGAGTCGGACATGGTGTTTCTGTTACAAGGCTGGTCAGGTTCTCCGGAAAGTATTTCTTCACTCGCACCTGGACAGCGCGTCTGGCTGCCAGGATTCAGGGAATGGGGTCTGGATCAAACTTGATTCACATTCAGTTGCGACACTGTCACCTAATCCCTGTTGCCATGTCCTTCAGTGGCCTCAGTGGCCACAGAGCCCTTGCTTTACCGTTTCCAGAGGAGAACTTTTCAGTAAATGTTTTGTGATTTGAGCAACAGAATAGAATCTACTTTTAACGTTCACATAGCCTTGAAGCTGGGTTTCCAGCCTGGAACACCAATAGGGGTAAAAACAGAAGGGTTGGTTTGCAGTCACCTGGCTGTTGTGTCTAGTTTCATAAATTCAGTTTCTTTCGATACCGGATAGCTTCAAAAATTTTTTGAAATGCATCGCAGAGGTAACTCACCGAACTTGAAAGGAACCCTTTCCTTTGTAGTCCTAAATGTGGCGCTCTACACATTGAAAGGTAATTTTTTTTAATGTTTATTTACTTTGAGAGAGAGAGAGCGCGAGAGAGCGCGAGCGCGCACACATGTGCGCTTGTGAGTAGGGGAGGGGCAGAGAGAGACGAAGCGAGAGAACCCAAACCAAGAATCAGACCCTAAGGGGACTGAGCCACTCAGGCGCTGCAAAAGGCCTTATTTATTTAAAGAAAGGTACACAGGCGCCAGCAGCCTCCCAGACAGGTTCCCCGCCGGCCGGAGGTTCAGAACTCACACCCTCTGCCCCAGCAGGCGGGCACTTGGAGGAAAAGAGGGACAAGCCAATTTCCCCCTCCTGAGGGTTGGCTGGCTATATTGAGGAGGGGGCAAGGGCGAGGCATGGGCTGGAGGGAAGGCGCGTTCCCGTGACGTCACGGATAGGGCGTGTGCTATGTAAATAGGGGAGCGCAGGGGCTGTTGTTTCGGTAACTACCGCTTAAATAGCGTATGATCTCGCGTGCTGTGGGAGCCATTCCAGGACTGTTGGTTGCAAGTGCGTGTGCTGCGTGTGGCAAAGTCTTAGGGAGGCTCGGGGGTGTGCGGACGGAAGTGACCGTGTGTAGAGAGTGTCAGGTGTGAGAGGGTGTAGTGGGGCGGAGGAGGCGGAAGTCATACTTACCTGGCAGGGGAGATACCATGATCAGGAAGGTGGTTTTCCCAGGGCGAGGCCTATCCATTGCACTCGGGATGTGCTGACCCCTGCGATTTCCCCAAATGTGGGAAACTCGACTGCATAATTTGTGGTAGTGGGGGACTGCGTTCGCGCTCTCCCCTGAACCTTCGTCGTGGTAAAGACAGAAGAGAAGGTGCTATTCTGCGTGGTGGTGTCTTGGTTTAACCAAGCTGGTTTTGTTCCATCCGGTTCTATGCGTTGCCACGGCCCTTTGAAAACTTCTTACCTTTTTGAGTTTTGCCTTTGTTTCACCTTGTGGGTTTCCGTATTGGTGTTTTTGGGCATGGAAGTTCTGTAGTCCTGCGTGTATATTCAGGCCAAACGTGGGTTTGTTATGAATATAACACGTGTGAGGACACCGTAGTGCACGCAGTTCGCATGAACGGGTGTGTTTTTTCGTAGGTGCTTTCTTTAGTGTACAGGCTTAAAGGAACTCTTTGTGGGTGGTTCGTGCTGGGTAGGCTAAGGCCATGGTGCACACACTTCCAAAAGCTAGGGAGAAACTGCCTGTACCGTGATCCAGATTCGTTTCCGTTCGTAACATGTTTGGGCTTACGCGAGGAAGCAGCTCTGAATTTTACACATGTTATATTCCCTGCAAATCAGAACCGCAGTCAGACCTGAATCTTGGCCGGAAGCCTTGTGATCCAACCAGAAACCTACACTAGAGAGTCTTGGGAGTCAAAGGTGACCAGTTTCTCCTCTTGTGAGAGGCTGCAACTAGGCTGCCTTGCCGCGTCCTACTCTTTAAATACCTAACCTTGCCTAAGACTTCATTTTTTAAGCGTTAGTTTCCCTGTTTGGTGTCTGTCTTGCTTTTTACGCCTTAAAGCCGTTACTAGCAGTGCTCGCTTCGGCAGCACATATACTAAAGCCGTTACTAGCCAATTCCAAAGACACCACCCACTCATCCTTCCCACCCCAAAGCAGCTTTTTCTATTTCTGGCTTTGGTTTTCCCTTCCTTCCATCTCTTCTCTCAGGCTCTTTCTTGATACCTTTTATAGACACGAAAACACTAGCTCTCTCTCAGCCTCCAGTTTGCACCTGACACTCTTCAGTAGTGTGGCAAATTAGGAAGCTTCCTTAATAAGAGGGCAGCAACAATTGCAAGTAACTTTTTTTTTTTTTTTTTTTTTTAAGCTCTCAAGTAATTTTAGATGTTCCCTGTCTGAAAATGCAGTTGCGGTGGTATATCCAACTCCGGTTTATAAGAAAACCAACCAGGTCCAGTGTTGACAGTCGTGCACATTTTGCCAATTCCCAGGATGTCTTCTTAACTTGCTCACTTCTGATCCACAGTTGTCCTGGCAAATAGAAACTACTTGACCAAAAGCAAACGGCAGGGCCATGGCGGGAAGAACCATCAAGCCTCCCTGGTGGCTACCTCAGGAACAACATTCAGAAGCTGCTGAGACCACTGGAGAGACTAGGAGCAGGAGTTGAGTTGGAGGTAGGGAGTAGAGTTGGGGAAGGGGTTGTATACAAACAAGGGCAGGTCCAAAGAAGACTAAAAAAGTACACTGGAATGCGTCTGGAGTATTGAGGACACTGAAAGTAGAAGTCGTAGGTCCTGCAGACTGACCTAGTTTGATGAAGAGCCCTGAATTTCTCTCCACGGTGGGATAAACAAATACAAAATATCTGAACCAAGACTGAAGTCAACTTGCAGTGCCTTACTGATGAGAAAACTTGGGTTTCTAGAGTGTTTAACAGGTTTCCCCCGTCTCCATTGTCAGCACTGTTATGCTCCCTGACGGAGGAGTTTCTGAGCAGACAGCAATGACCGATACCAGTGCTTGGATACTGGTTGCCAAGCCTATCAAACACCGAGGTTATTACGAAGTTAGGTTCAGTCTGTGGTGAGGAGCACCACCTCTGGGAGGCCTCCCTTCCAGTCCTGGCTCCACCACTTGCCTTTTGTTTGACATTCAACCAACCCCTTCTATTGCTAGGCCAATTTTGCAAGAATAATATGAAAATAATAATATTAAGCAACTCATAGAGAAATTATTGCATAGATTACGTGAGATAACCTAACAGCACACCTAGCGTAGTGTACGGTTTATAGTAAATACGTCCTAATAGGAAACTACCCAAGATAAGCTTTTTAACCCTTAATTACGAAGTGTAAAGTGTATAGACTTCTGCTTCACACTTTTTGTAACATTTGAGTGAATCTTGTATTTGTGAGTGTAACATCCATTCACGAAATAAATTAGTATTAAAAAATTAAAAAATTTAAATGGAATTTATAGAACACGTGCCCACCAAGGGACTTGTTTATAGCAACTTTGTTTATAGCAGTCCCCCAAACTGGAAACATATCAAATGCCCATCAAGAGCTGAATGGATGGGGGGGGGGGTGTGCCTGGGTGGCTCAGTCAGTTAAGTGTCTGACTTTGGCTCAGGTCATGATCTCGCAGTTCCTAAGTTCAAGCCCCCCACATCCGGCTCTGAGCAGAGCAGATGAGCAGAATGGATGTTCTTCCGAATCGGAACATTCGGCGTCTCCCTCTGTCTCGGCCCCTTCCCTGCTTGCACTCAGTCTCTCTCTCTCAAAAAGAAATAAATGTTAAAAGAATTTTTGGAAAAAAAGATGAGTGGCTATAACTGTGGTCTATTCATTCAAAAATATACTACTCTTCAATGGAATGGAACAGATTCCTGATATGTGGCAACAATAAAGATGAACCTCAAAAACAGCATGCTGAGTGATAAAAAGAATACATACTTGTTGCGACCGGCGCAACAAACACCGAGATCAGGGGCCTGAGGGTAGGGGAATGTAAGAAAAAAAGAGAGAAGAGAAGACAGTTTGGGAACAGGAGGGTCCCATGGGCTGATGGCCCAAGTGACGGCTTTATTGTTGCTGTACACAATCTTTTATAATATAAGACTCTTATGGATCAGGTCATTCTAAGAATAAACAGGTTTCACATGACCACTGCCAGCCAAAACATTTAGTTCTGTGTACCTTGTGAACTTTCTGAACGGGTCACAAGACCTTGTTGATAGATTGCTAGCAAAACACAGTTCCCATGTTTGTTTCTATTTGACTCGGGGTAGAAAAAGGGGAGGTAACGTTACTGCCAACACCCGCAGACCACAGGCTTCAGGAATTAACTTTCTCAGCCTTGACAAGGCTTTCGTATGCCCTTGAAAGTGGGGGAATGGGAGGGGGAACCACCGGGTTGGCTGAGTCAACAGGGAACCGTTGCTCGACCCGGTCTCAGCCTGGCACCGGGGCCCGGCCTCCCACACATACTCTGTGGTTCCATCCGTGTCAGTGTCTAGAACAGGCAAAACTAAGCCATAGTGACAAAACTAGATCATTGATTGCCTGGGACAGGAGGTGGTGTGGGGGATTGGCTGCAAACGGGCACAAGAAGACATTTTGGAGCAATAGAAATGTTCTTTGCTCTTGAACAGGGTAGTGGTTGCCTGGGTGCATCCAACTTGTCAAAACTCATCAAACTTGAAATGGATCCATTGTATTATTTACAAATTACACCTTAAGACTTTTGGTTTTAAAAACAAATCATTCCAATTTTAGTGTCTGAAGTGCAATTAATTAGTATTAGCCTTGGAAAGTTCTTTTAGAAAACTATCACTCATGTAGTGAACAATCCCTCCATATTTGTTTTGTATCTTTTTCTTCCGTGAAATTCATGCCCTATTAAACTCAATACTTTCAAATAAAAATAGGCTCTATAAGAGCTCAGTTTTTTATAAAAGAATATTTGTAAATACATCCTCCCTATAGATTTATCAAATATGGCTCCATTAGTAATTACCTAATGCATACAAAATTATTTTTTATTTTAAGCTGTTTCAAAATTTTACATATACGTATTTTGTACATCATTTGCATTTTACCATTTGTGTAATTTTACCATGTATAGCTTTTGCAAAAAATCTAGAACAACTTAAAAATAGATTTGAAGAAAAATATGTAAAGATGTTAGAAGTAGTTAATTCCAGGTGGTGGGATAAGGATGAATGCTTATCTTCTTCTGTTTGTTTGTTTGTTTCATGCCCGAGGTGGGGCTTGATCTCAAGACCCTGAGACCAAGAGTCGCATGCTCTATGGACTAAGCCAGCCAGGCGCCCCTAGTTTTCATAGTTTTAAACTTAAAAAATGAATGTCCTGGAAGTGAAAGAACAGAATAGCTATGAAAGAGGTGTGGGGTAGGTGAGAGGAAAACATAAAGGGGAGGGAAAACCTGGTTCTGGCAGGAAGTGTGTTTAAGTTGGAGAGTTTGAGGGAGCACTTGTGGGCATAAGAAGGGTTTGCGGGAGGCAGTGGGGTCATAAGGATGTTCGGATAGTTTGATGCCTGTTGCATGGTTCCTCCTAGGTGTTTTTTCAAAAGAATTTATATAGACTTAAATTTCCTGTCCAGCATTTTTAGCGGTTTTTAAAAGTAGGAGGAGTATAAACATTGTGGTTCTCAGCCTATCTTCTGGAGCCAGGATGTCTTCAGTCCAAATTCCTGCTTTCCAATCCCACTCACTGGCTGAGTGACTGGACAGGTTGCTTAATCTTTCTGGATCTCAGTTTTCTTACATGGAAAATGAGGACAGTGATATGATGTGGGCCTGTTGAAAGGATTCAATGGTTGACTATGCCTGGGACAGGGCACTGTGCGTACAATCATTGACTGGTATTGGGGCGCAACACTGCGTAAAGACTGGATGTGATGAGAACTGATTTTATTTAAGTTACAGCAGTGATACTTTTCAGTGGCTGTGGACCCTCCTAGGGACAGGGAAGTACTGCTCTCTGACCAACCGTAATCTCCTGGGCTGGGCCGATCTGGGAGTTTATCAGCTCATCTGATCAGCTCAATCAATAGAGAATAGGAATTCAATTCCTTGCTTCAAAAACACCCCAGTAATACTTCCAGTTTAGGTCTGTGAACCATCGACCTCAAAACCAGAACACTCTCTCATATCACAAACTGACTCAGAGACAAAGTGTGCAATTACGGGACGCGCCGCGTGACGTGCGTTGCGGTGCAGCGTTCAGTGGCCGCAGCCCGTGGCTTTCACCCTGAGGCCTGAGGGTGAGCCCGACGAAGGGCAGTGCTGGCCGGCCCCCCCCCCCCCCCCCCGCACCCCGCCGCCGTGGCTGCAGTGTCCGTGCGGAGCGCGCTGCTCTGGGAACCCGGCTCGTGGGTCCCCGAATCCCGAGGAGGCGGTGGCGGCGGAGCGCGGGGGACGCGGCTGCGAGGCGCCCAGGGTGGCGCGGGGCCCGCGGGACTTCTTTCCTGGACACCGAGCAGGATCCCCCGGTCGGAAACTGCGTCCCACTCTGAAGAGTAAAAAAACCACCCTGTCCCAGTTAAAGGGAAAGGTCCCACCGAGATTTGAACTCGGATCGCTGGATTCAGAGTCCAGAGTGCTCACCATTACACCATGGAACCGCTACAGAGAGCAAAGTGCTATCCCTCGCTAGAGGTGTGTAAATTATGGTTTAGCGTCCATATTCCCACCGATAATCCCAAGGTATTTCTTCTACTGACCCAAGACTAGAGTATAGTTGACCTTCAAGGGTGGTCAGCTCTCTTGCTGTCTCTCTGCAACCCCCCCCCCCCACCCCCGGCCTTTGACTGATTTCTGTCCTGTCACTTGCACCTCAGAAAATAAGGTAAACGTGCCCTGGGCCTTGGGTGAGGGAAGAGCTCATAAACCACATATTCTGCCACCGTTTACCCAGAGTTTCCTGTCCAGAGGTGAAAGTTTTGCATATAGTACAGTGATTTTCGTTTTCCTTGCCTCCACCCTTTTCCCATTGCCCAGAGAGGGCAAGGGATTGTCAGAGCAAGACTTGGGTCTTCCTGAGTCCTTGACCACATAGCATCCATCACGCACCAAAGCCACCGCTGACTCCTACATGTAATCTATAAAGATGTGTCAACAGTGGAGTGGTATTGGGAAGCAGGGGAATTTTCCTTTAACTTTTCATACACTTCTGGGTTTTGTTGTTGTTGTAAGTTTTTCTTCTATTTCTATACCTGTTAGAGCTACAACGTGAAGTAATCATGCTTTAACATTGACCTAAAACTCTCAGGCACATCAAACCAAACTCATCTGCCGTGACTCAAAATCGACCACATACCATCGAGGCCACGAGGCAGGGCTCTGACTCCTATACAGTCACAGATGGTTCTTGGAGAGTTTGACCAAGTCTGTTCCATTCCAATTTCTCAATATATCATGACCTGGAAACTGCACGCTTTAAAAAAAAAATCGAAGATGTATCAAGGTGCCCAAAGAGCACTCCTGACTGGGCCACAGGGAATGTGTACCCACAGTACTTACGCACAGTACTTATGTACACAAAATACCACCACACTAAATATTTACATGTGTAATGGATATAAATCCACATTACATCTCAAAATAACAATCTGTGTATTTCATTTCCCCTTTACCTCTTTTATTTTATCCCGAAGCCATTTCTTCCCTCACCCCAAAACACAGAACAGAAAAAAATTGACATCGAAAGGAAAAAGTGGCTGGCTAAACCACAGAGTCAGAAAGATGCCCAGTGTTGTGGAAGATGTATTTTGTTCCTAGAGACTGGATGAGGGTTGAATTGAGGAAGGAGGCAAAGGGGGCTACTCTTGTTATGAAGAGGAAGATTTTCCCCTCAAAGTTTGAGAAGACGGAACTTCCTTCTGGAAAACGAAAAGGTTGAGCAGTAACAGCACAAAGCATTCCTCCAGGAGAACTTTAAAAGGAGTCAAGGTTTATGACTGCAAGAAGCAGAAATAGACTCTGGCTGATTTCAAAAGGAAAGAAATTGGTTGAAAGGATGTTGGGAGATCACAGAAGGGCCAGGAAACCTGGAGCCCCAGGCTCTGACTAGGAGCAAGGAGAGAAGCAAATGAGGTTGGAAATTGAGAGGGCAGAGAGACTGTCCTTTGTGGGGTGTGAGAGCCCAAGGTCAGAGGCAGGATGTGTGGCAAGGTTGGGAGGAGGCTGTCGTGTTGGGGGCCAGTGATCAGAACTGCTGGAGAATGGAAGTCCCCCTCCTCCTCCTCCACCAGCTCCTTCGGCCTCTTCTATCCTCCTCCCATTCTACTGCTGCACCTCACCTCTCTCCCCTCTTCCTCTCTTTCTCCTTATCCCCTTGCCCCAGCCCCTGCCGCCTCTTTATTGGAGCTGGTCTATACCTGGAACCAAGGGTTGGTGGGGTTTCTTGCTCCAGCATCAATGGTAAGTGACTTTTGTTTCAAATGACGAAGTGATCAGGTTTTGTGCCAATAGTAGCTGATCACGATCTGCACGCCTGTGCCACTGAGGCAGCCTAGAGTCTCTTGCTCTGCCCCCACTTTTTTTTGGAGGGGGGTGGAGGGATGAACCCTTGGTGGAGGCCTGAGGAAAACACCTGAAAAGTAGCAAAAACCTGCTTAACATAGGAGCCTCTGAGATTGTAAAACGTCATGATAGCCCACACTTGGCCTTTAAGACGTGGTTAAAATTTCAGTGACTTTCCCCTTCACAACTTTTATGGCTGCCATCTTTCCTTTTCAGTATCTGCCAGAGATGACAGGGTCCGTGTGTATGTCCCCCCTCTGAGAGATTACTATGCTTTGGACTTCAGTTTACCCGGTGATCTTGCAACTTAGGTGTCTGACAGGCTCAAAACAGGCATGATTTTGTAGATCATTCAGCTTTATCTTCTTGTCTGAGTGGCAACAACTTTCTCTTACAACTCTCTATATCTTAAGCCCATGTGGATTACACTTGTTTTGTGAAACCTTTACCTTTTCATCTGCATCTGGACTAATTTGCCCTCAGTACAACCACATAAATTTCTTTAACTGATGACAGCTTCTCATGAGGCCTCATGAGCTTCTAATGAGGCTCATTAGGTGGCGATAATGAGCACCTTGGAGATCCCTGTATAACATAGGCCTGTATATTTAGTGCTGAACAGAAACCTTCCTACAGGCCAGTTGAAACTTATAATTATCATCCACAGCCATAGTTGAGTTTTTGTAATGGGGCTCTTTCTCCTTATTTACCATACTTGCCTTCGCACAAGTTGGAGATTGGGGTGATATTAGGTCAGATTTTCCAGAGGCAGTTAAGCGTTGCTGGGATTCCAAATTTATGGTCCACATCAGGACTGGCAGAATGAAAATGACACTCTGGGCATGGGAAAAAGACAAAGAGACATAACATTACATGGACACACCACATCTTTATCACCCTCAGAACGGTGGTCTCAATGAAAATGGGAATAGGGAATTGAAATCCTTGTTTTTCTAAGCGAGTGAAGTGAAAGTTGGAAAAACTGGCTTAGTTGTTTAAATGACTGTGTACTCAGACAGAATCTGAGGGTGCGTGAAGTGCAGACTTCACTGAAACAGTTTTAGGATCTGAAGGTGACAAGAGGAAGCAATACTGAAGCTTGGTATGTTCTACTTTCCAATTATTTTTCATTTTGCCTGATTTTGTGGGCCCAGGCCCACGTCACTAAGGGAGGCAATGTCAACGTAAAAGACATGATACTCATTCCATTAAATTTGATAGTGCCTGTTCCTAGACATACTTTCACTTGCCATTATCTAGTCAGATTAGTGAACGCAACCTGATTCCTAGGTACATTAGTCAGTTCAGGCTGCAGTAACAAAATACCACAGGTTGGGGGGCTTAAACAACAGGCATTTATTTTCCTCACAGTTTTGGAAGCCAGAAGACCAGAGTTGGCTTCTTTTTTAAAAAGTTTATTGATTTATTCTGAGAGAGCGAGCGAGTGGGGGAGGGGCCAAGAGAGAGAGGGAGAGTGAGAAAAAGAGAGAGAGAATCCCACTGTCCGCACAGAGCCCAATGCACGGCTCCATCTCATGAACCATGAGATCATGACCTGAGCTGAAACCAGACGCTTAACCAACTGAGCCACCCAGGTACCCAGGTGGCTTCTTTTATTTATTTATTTTTTAGTGTTTATTTATTTTGAGACAGCGTGAATGGGGGAAGGGCAGAAAGAGAATCCCAAGTAGGCATCAAGCAGGCTCCACACTCAGTGCAGAGCCCAAGGCAGGGCTGAATCCCACGACCCTGAGATCATGACCTGAGCTGATATCAAGTCAGACGCTCAACCAACTGAGCCACCCAGGTGCCCCTGAATTGGCTTCTAACGAGACCTCTTTCTGGCATTTGGAAAAGGCTGCATTTTCGCCGTGTCCTCCAATGGCCTTTTCTTTGTGCATTGAGAGATCTCTGGTATCTTTTCCTCTTCTTAAATAGACACCAGTCCTATTGGATTAGAGCCCAGTTCTTATTGCCTCATTTAACCATAATTACCCCCTTACCCCCAAATACAGTCACTTTGAGGGGTAGGGCTTCAACATAAGGATTCAGGGTGAGAGTAGGGAGCACAGTTCAGTCCGTAACACCAAACAGGGACAGTCCTATGATTCTTTATCTGTCAAATCCTGTGATGCTTGCCTGGTGATGGGGCTAAGTGTTAGCAAGGCTGCTGATATCGCTTGTGCTATTAGAAAAGCAGACCTGAGCTGGAAAGCATGGCCACACAGAAAAGACTGTAGGTCAAACAATAGAGCACACGGTTGCGGGGACAAGAAGCAGTTTTGCTGGGGTGATGAAGGGCAATAGTGGTAACACTCCTATTTCTACCCTTTGATGCTGGACCCATGGATCCTGGCTATGGGAGAAACAGCACCGCATACTGGATGCCAATTCAGAACATGTACAGCCTCCTGGAGAATCTTGCTCAGCCCTTCAAGGTTTTGCAACCCAGTTGGCACTATAACTGAGTCTTCAGAAGGCCGTTCCACTGGTGTCTCAAGCCGGCTGCTTCAGAATGGTGGGGATCATGGTAAGACTAGTGAATCCCACAGGCAGTGCTGCACTCTATAAATTCTGTGAAGTGAGTTCCGTGATGAAAAGTGCATTAGTTTCGGGCACCTGAGTGGCTCAGTCAGTTAAGCATCTGACTTTGGCTTAGATCATGATCTCACGGTTTGTGGGTTCAAGCCCTGTGCTGGGCTTTGTGCTGACAGCACTCTCTCTCTCTCTCTCTCTCTCTCTCAAAAATAAATAAACAATTAAAAAAAAGAAGTGTATTAGTTTTCTTGGGTTGCCATAACAAAATACCATAGACAGATGGTATAAATAAACAAACATTTATTTTAGTACAGTTCTGGAAGCTAGAAGTCCAAGATCATGGTGCAAGCAGGGCTGGTTTTTGGTGAAGACTCTTCCTGAGCTGCACCTGTGTGTGTGTGTGTGTGCGCGCGTGTACACAGACACACACACAACTCACACAAAGCCAGTTCTGTCTCTTCCTCTTCTTATAAGGACACCAGTCCTATTGGGTTAGGACCCGACCCGACCTCATATAACCTTAGTTACCTCCTTAAAGACCCTATCTCCAAACAGTCATGTTGGGAGTCAGGCATCAACATATGAATTTGGTGGTTGGGGGCAGGGGGCAGGGGGCACAGTTCAGGTCATAACCAGAAACAGTGCTGTGTGGAATCATACAAGGCTGGGTAAGGCATTCTATAAGTGCTTGGATGGTGGGTTTGGCCAACATTGTGTGCAGGGAAGGCAAATCTGTGTTCAGAGTAAGTGTCTATTCCAGTAAGAACAAAGGAGTGTGCCATCCATGATGGAAGTGGCCCAATGTAATCAATCTGCCTTTTGGTAATTGGCTGATCACCCTGGGCGATGGTGCTGTACTGGTGACTCAGTGTTGGTCTGTGCTCCTGGCAGATTGGGATGCTCAGCAGCAACTGTCAAGGTCAGCCTTGGTGAGTAGAGGTCCATGTTGCTGAACCTGTGCATAAACTCCATCCGGGTCAGCATGGCCACTTCGTTCATGCGCCCATTGGGTGATGACAGGCTGGCTGGGGAGAGGCCGACTGGTATCTGCAAAACAGGTCACCTTATCCACATCGTTATTAAAATCATCCTCTGCGGAGGTCACCTTTGGGTAAGCATAATTTACCCAAAGATGGAGTGTTTTCACTCCATCTGAGAGGTCTGTCCACATACTCCTTTCCAAGGCTTCCTTGTCACCAACTTTCCAAACATGTCTAGTAAAATGAACAGCCACGTATACTACTCAAAGCTCTGCACACCGGAGCGGTTGCCCTTCACTGCTGTCCTTCAGGGCTGTCCTGGAAAGCAGGTGCAGGGCTCCAGCTGTCCACTTTTAGGTGGAGCCTGTATATCATGCAGAACCATCTGTGAACCAGGCCCCAGGTTTCCCTTTCTATGGTAACTGTAGGGAAGTCCCCATGACACCCTAGGCGCAGGCTGTGAGAGAGAAGGGAGTGTAGCAGGAATGGGGACTGCAGGCGTGTGTGACACTTCTTCATGTGGCTTCCTTGCACATTCAGGGCCTACTTGGACCCTATTTCTTATATACCACTTCAGTTCGATGACGGAGTGAGCCGCTCATTACACTCGTTAATGTGACAAAAATGTTCAAAGGTATAGTATACATGATGCCCCAAGTCCCTGCCTTTTGTAAGTGCTTGACTAGGAGTTTCCAATGATAGTTTGCCTATCTCTATTGCCACATCATGCCATGGACGATGTTTCCGTTGTTTCTTTTTTAAAATTTTTGGTGACTGCTCTCTAGTTTGCAATATACATTTACAACTAATCTAAGTCAACTTGCAAATAACACTAAAATGCTCCATAGCTAGTGCAGGTCCTTATAACAGATGCGGTTTGAGCCCCACATCGGGCTCTGTGCTGACAGCTCAAGCCTAAGCCTGCTTCAGATTCTGTGTCTCCCTCTCTCTCTGCTCCTCCCCCACTCACACTCTCTCTCTCTCTCTCTCTCTCTCTCTCACAAATAAACATTAAAAAATTTTAAAAATTTTATAATAAAGGACTATAACGAACAACTGCTCACAAATCTGATAACTTAGATGAAATGAACCAAATCGTTGAAAGACACAATTTATCAAAACTCACACAAGGAGAAATTGGCCATCTAAATAGACCTAAATTGAATCCATAATTAATAAGCTTCTGAAAACAAAACCAGACTTCAATAGTTTCACTGGTGAATTGTACCAAACATTTAAGGAAATGATACCAATTCTCTACAGTATCTTTCAGAAAATAGACAAAGAAACATTTGCTGACTCATTTTATAAGGCAAACTTTAATACCTGTTTAAAAACTAAATTCAATCAAGTACATTTGAAGATCCAATTAACTTTATTATTAAACAATTCACGAATAGGGGCGGCTTTCCATCTCGCAAGTCACGGGGAGCTCCATTGAGTTTAAACAAAAGTTTTTAAAGGGGGAGAGAGGGCATTATAGAAGAAATTGGGAAGAGGAGAGGAGGAGGAGGGAATTGGTGAACAAGGAATGTATTGGGTTTTTTTTCTTAAATTTTTTTTTAATGTTTTATGTACTTTTAAGACAGAGAGAGGGACGGAGCATGTGCAGGGGAGGGGCAGAGAGAGAGGGAGACACAGAATCTGAAGCAGGCCCCAGGCTCTGAGCTGTGAGCACAGAGGAACTCACGAACTGTGAGATCATGACCTGAGCTGAAGTCGGACTGAGCCACCCAGGCGCCCCAAGGAATGTATTGTTTAGGCAAGGTTGCCCTCCTACAGGGAGAAGGGGTCTATCAGTAAATTTCCTGGTATTGACCAGGAAACTCTGAGTTGACTGGTTAAAGATTACATTCTGGGGTGGGGTGAAAGTGCAGCTAGGTTAGGTATTAAGACCTCATTTACTGATCTGGTGGCCTTACCCTAAGTGATGCCATTCTGGGCCTGTGGTTTTCTTTTTAACAATTACCATCTTTTTTTTTTTTTTAAGTATTTTTTAAAGTTATTTATTTTTTATTTTGAGAGAGAGAGAAGACAAACAGAGAACATGAGTTGGGGGAGGGGCAGAAAGAAGGAGAGAGCGAAAATCCCAAGCAGGCTCTGTGTTGTCAGCAGAGGGCCCAATGAGGGCTCGAACTCATGAACCGTGAGATCATGACCTGAACAGAAATCAAGAGTCAATCAAGGTGCCACGTCAAATTCCTGTTCTTTTGATCAAACTCAATTACACTGAGAGATGTGATAAAAATTTAAGGCATTGGTACCACCCTCAGTTACCTCTTCGTGGTTCTCTGTAGCTTCTGTTGATCCTTTCTTTGGCACTTACAGGTCATGATGTTTTTGTTTAACATCTTTGATACCACAGATTACTTCCATTAGAGTTGGAGGATGATGTCAAGAACATTTCCCAGAAACCAAAGTAAGAACAAGGAAATAAAAACAGACATTTAGTTCAGGAAAGTGGATGAGTTCAGGAGGTCCAAACATGAACCGTAGTGTAACTTCCCTCCTTGGTGAGTTCCAGGTAGAGACTACACCCGGTGGAATTGTCACCCAAACTTTATTTACAGCCAATAAGGAGATCACCGGAGAGAACTTCCAAAGCCTTGACTACCTGAGCAGGGGTAAGGTAGTTCCAGGTTCTTTTTATTTAGGGTTAGGATGAATATTTGGAGTTTTGTCATTGCCTGTAAAGGCAGGCATAAGGTTATGCGGGCGTACTTAAAAACCAAGCCTCCTAAGTGCATCTAATGTTACATTAGTGAAGACTTTAACATTTTTTTTTTTTTAATTTTTTTTTTTCCAACGTTTATTTATTTTTGGGACAGAGAGAGACAGAGCATGAACGGAGGAGGGGCAGAGAGAGAGGGAGACACAGAATCGGAAACAGGCTCCAGGCTCTGAGCCATCAGCCCAGAGCCTGACGCGGGGCTCGAACTCCCGGACCGCGAGATCGTGACCTGGCTGAAGTCGGACGCTTAACCGACTGCGCCACCCAGGCGCCCCAAGACTTTAACATTTTAATGAAGGAGATGTAATTGTCTGGCAAGGGCAAGGGGGAAGGAGATGTAATTGTCTGGCAAAGGCAAGGGGGTTATGCTGGATGGGGCCTTGGGTTCCCTATCTCTGGTAAGGAATGCAGTGTCTTGGGACACCTGGGTGACTCAGTCAGTTAAGCATCTTGATTTCAGCTCAGGTCATGATCTCACAGTTTGTGAGATCAAGCTCTGAATCCGGCTCTGTGCTGACAGCGCTGAGCCTGCTTCAGATTCTCTCAACCTCTCTGCTTCTCCCCTGCTCATGTGCACCCACCCTTCAAAAAAAAGGGGGGGGGGGGATGCAGGGTCTTACTTTTGAAATAGTAGTGGGAGTTTTATTGTCTCTGATATGGTTAGGCTACTTCGTAGCCTGGTAGAGACGGTTAGTTTTTGCACTCTTTTTTATTCATTCCTTTAAAATCCTTAACTACTGAAAATCTGGCATTTCTTTTTAATTCTGACGCCTTCTAGGAAGGTTTTTAAGAAGTGTGCTTACGCAAGTAGAGCCTGTAGGGCATCATAGATCACGGAAAACCGAGGGCCTAAAATGACTTCTCTTGTGTCACGAAAGCTACGTGTAGGCTTTCTTCTTCTGGGGACCCTTAGCCCTTTCTGCTTACAGAATAACATGTGTTCCAGAAAAAGACTAGAAAAAGAAAATTCAAAACACTCTCCCACACCTAAAGGTTGACAGTGAAAGGAATGAAATGTTCCATGAATGAAACTAAACCTTCAAGAATGGAACAGGTTTCGCCACCCGTTGTGAAGCTTAATGAGTTTTAGTAGATATACTCAGTGTATATACACAGCTCTTTTGTAATCCTAACCGTTGCATTCTCCGCCCAGAAAGGCATTGTTTGAAGAAAGGTGTACTGGCGTCAGCAGCCTGCCAGACAGATTTCCCACAAGCCCAAGGTTTCAAAACCCACGACCTCTGCCCCTGCGGGAAAAGAGGGACAGGCCCTTGTCTCTGCTCGCGCCCCCCCGCCCCCCACCCCGGCCCCATTGACGGGCTGTGTGTTAGGGGAGAAAGGAGGAAAGGGCAAGGGCGGGACGTGGGCGGGAGGGAAAGGAGCGTTCCCGTGACGTCACGGATAGGGCGTGTGCTATGTAAATAGGGGAGCGCAGGGGCTGATGTTTCGGCAACTGCCGCTTAAATAGCGTATGATCTTGCGTGCTGTGGGAGCTATTCCAGGACTGTTGGTTGCAAGTGCGTGTGCTGCGTGTGGCAAAGTCTTAGGGAGGCTCAGAGATGTGTGGACGGAAGTGACCGTGTGTAGAGAGTGTCAGGCGTGAGAGGGTGTAGTGGGGCGGAGGCGACAGAAATCATACTTACCTGGCAGGGGAGATACCATGATCAGAAAGGTGGTTTTCCCAGGGCGAGGCTTATCCATTGCACTCGGGATGTGCTGACCCCTGCGATTTCCCCAAATGTGGGAAACTCGACTGCATAATTTGTGGTAGTGGGGGACTGCGTTCGCGCTCTCCCCTGAAGTTTATGGTGTGAAAAGCAGGCTTACTACGTTCTTGTGGGTTTTGGTTTGGGTTAACTACCAGGAGTTATACGAGGCGCAGTGTTTTCTAGGCATGTGATGGGTGATGTTTCAGTAAAGCTACTTTGGAGTTTCTTTTAGTGGTTTGGGTGGTGGATAGATATAGTGTTGGCGTGAGTGTTCTCGCCGGTTTTATCTATCGCAGTTTTCTTGGGAATATGCTCAGGTCACTTACTTCGATTTATATGTACTAGTTTGTTGTAGTTTTAACTGATTTATTTTTTTTGATCTGGAGTTTTTCTTTTTATTACTTCTTTAAGTATGAAATTTGTTGTCAAGTTGATTTCCATACAACACCCAGTGCTCATCCCAACAGATCCCCTGCTCAATACCATCATCACCCAACCCCCATCAACCCTCAGTTTGTTCTCAGTTTTTAAGAGGCTTTTATGTTTTGGCTCCCTTCCTCTCTAACCTCTTTTTTTTTTTTTTTCCTTTTCCTCCCCCATGGTCTTCTAAATTTCTCAGGTCTGTACGACTTATTTCACTTAGCATAATACTCTCCATCCTTGACTTTTAATCAGAGTGTACTGAGTTCCAAGAGGTCTTCTAAAGGCTTTCGGTTTTCTGAGGGCTTTCCTCATTCTCAAGTACTCTACTTGCTTCTTTGTGTAGTGGCACTCCAGTTTTCTCTTGTGGTCAGGATCAGTCATCCCACTCAGGAACTTTCTATTTGTTCCTTTTCTGTCGTGAGGAGCCCCAAATGGCCCGGGAGCAGTCTCAACGTACACTTTAACACAGCCATTATGGCATTTGTTGCTGAGAGCATTTCTCTCAGGAGCTGAGACTTCCAGGGCCCATAATTACAGAGGTGAGAGGGAAGCAAAACGTTTACTAGTGTATCCGCCACTCCCATTTTGACCACTTGATTCCCAGACCTGGGAGAAACAGCACCATATACTGGTTGCTGATATAGTGTATATATGTGAAATATCCAGATTCTCAAGGCATTGTCTTGTCATCCAGGTGGCAGCGAAACAATCTTCAAAAGTACATTCCGTTCCATCAGGCTACTTACTTCAGAGCAAATTTGGCGAGCGAGCGGGGGGCGGGGGCAGCAACTGTCACATGAGTTCTTGGTCAGAAGCAATGCTGTGTGGAATTCCAGGACATGGAAGAGGCATTGAAAGTACACACAGATGATTGTTTTAAGCAGAACCACTGCAGGCAGAGAAGGCAAAACCATAATAAATGTATCTATTCCAGTGCCTCTCCCATGATGTAAAGGTCCTGTGTGATCAACCTGTGACCCACCAGCCTGGCTGATACCTTCCCTTCTTTCCTACCGGGGACTGGTATTATATCAGGAGCTGAGTTGTTCTTTGGTATTGGCTGTTGGGCCCTCGGTAGTGCTGTTTACCATTCGCCATGGTGAGTGGAACCCATGTCGCTGAAACCATGCATAATCTGTATCTTTCCTTGTTTGTGGGTCCATTGGGCAATCCTAGAACTTCTATTTGATTCTTTTTTATGATTTTCACTTTTCGTGAGATTCTCTGTTAGAACACAGAGCACTCATTGACATTGTATATTCCTTTTGCTTTTCATATATATTATTTATATATAAAAATATATGTAAAATATATAATGTATACATTCTGTATGTATTTTCAAGTCTGCTAAATCTACTATTGGGACATCTGGGAGTTGGTTTCTCTTGACTGCTATTTTTTTAAAGTATGAGTTAAATGGGCTTCATCCTTTGTTTCTTTGTATGTCTAGTATTTTTTTTATTGCTTCAGCACACTTTGAAAGATACATTTTAGAGACTCCAGATTCTGGTATCTTCTTCCAGAGAGTATCAATTTGTTCTACCAAGCAATTTGATTACTAGCCTATGACGTTGAACTTGTGTAGGACTGGCTTTGTTTTATTTAGGTGGATCTTTGGAGAGTCCAGGGTGTTTCCAAAGTTCTCTAACTTGATATGACTCAACCTCGAAACCCTGTCTCCTCTGTTAATCTTATCAGGGCTTGGCTTTAATATTTGCTAGGGAGAGTCAAGAGTAAGCCTTACACTAGGGTGTGGTTTTCACACCTAAAACAGAGCATTTCTGGAGTATCAGCTGAATGCTCAAAGTGGTAGAGTTGTTAAGTTGTTAACAAGGCCTGAATTCCAGTGTTGACAGCACTGATCTCTAGGATCTATTCTGTTTTCCATCTTGTAGCATCTGTAATCTGGTAAGCCTTGGATAATAGCTCTCTGTACTTGAGCTGCCCTACACTCACCAAATGACCCACTGGGGACCCAACATGGACTTCTAAAAACTGGCATCTTCTGGTGCTCTGCTCTGATGATTCAGCTGCCCTAATTTTGATCTCTACCTTCTCAGCTCAGTGTGAAGACTGTGTTCTGCTGAGATTCCACCTTGCTGGAATCAGATCATTTCCCGAACCCTTTCTCAGGGAATCATAGTCTTGCCCTACTTCTGTCCAGTGTCTATAAACAGGTGTTTCACATATTTTGTCCATTATTATGGTTGTTTAAAGCAAGAAGACTAATCTGGTGATATTACTGTGTTATAGTTGTAGGTGCAAGTACTGAATTCTTGCCAGTGACTGTAAAATGAAGGATTTTAGCGGCGCCTGGCTGGCTCAGTTGGTGGAGTAGGAGACTATTGATCTCTAGGTGGTAAGTTCGAGCCCCATGTTGGATGTAGAAATTACTTAAAAATAAAATCTTAAAAATAAAATGAAGGATTTTAGGGGTGCCTGGCTGGCTCAGTCAGTAGAGCATGTGACTCTTGATCTTGAGGTCATCAGTTTGAGCCCCATGTTGGTTGTAGAGATTACTTAAAAAAAATAAAATTAAAAAAAGTGCTTTAAAAAATTACAAAAGATAGAATGAAGGATTTTACATAGATTACTGATGTCTAAATAATTTTAATACTATTTTCCATGTTTACAAATGACCTAGCCCAAGGGTTTTCTTTTTACTTTATTAACAAATAATAAGAATGATCTGAGACTGCTGGACTCACTGTCAGCATGGTGACCCCACAGCACCGGAAGGAGATCTGGGCTAAGTATCCTGTTCTCTGAGCATATTCCCATGCTTTAACTTGAAGAGTGGGAGGATATGCCATTCCCAAATCTGCCACTTCAACATAAGGATTATTTTGAGCCAAAGGCACTTGGGAAACAGCAGGTGCAAGATAAGCACTCTGACCTCCCCATTCCTTCCTGAAAGCAGGAGAGAAAACTCATGTGAAAGGTGCCCTCCCCAGACCAGAAGGAAAGAAACATTCTTGTCATCTGAGACAGGAAGTCAGGACCCAGAGAAACATGGAAAGACCTTGTTAAAATAACTCGTGTCTCCCTTTAATCTTGCCATATATTTTGCTTTCCTTTGTTCAACCTAGTACAGAAACATGTAGGCCTACTCACTTCTTTGAATTTTCATTTTCCTGTTGGACCTTCCCATTGTATATGTAAATATCAGTGTGCTTTTCTCCTATTAATCTGCTTATGTCAACGTAATTCTCAGACCCATTTGGAGTCCCCAAGAGGGTAGAAAAAAAGTTTTGCCTCGCCTACAGACTCTCCTAGGACCATAAAAGAGAGGATTAGCAAAAGGCCAACTGTAAGGTGCTGGATCTGGTCCTGGTAGAGGGAACATAGTGTAGGCCTAGTACACCTAGTAGAAAATGCTAGAATTCCCAGAATCAGCCAGTTGGAAGAGAGGCTGCTTTGAAAGACAAAATGTTGGGAGGGGAGGTCCAGACAAACTGTCCTTAGTGGGGACCAGCCCCTATAATCCATCTCTTTCCTCCCCTCCACCCAATTTTGTAGCTCTTCCTTCTGAATCTTCCTTCCCATTCCCCCCCCCCCCCCCCCCCCCCCCCCCGTTTCTGGGGTCACGGAGTCTTTTCTCCCAAGCATGCAGATTTTAAACCGCTTTTCTACTGAGGACTCCTTTGGTGATCTGTGGAAACCTATGCACCATTCTTGGAATAAGTCTTTTAATGCGTAGAATAAAACATTTAAAATTACAAAGGAAGTCAGTTACTTTCAAATCCTGTTGCCTTTGTGCCTTTTCCCATAGTTTGGTAGCAGCAGAGAGAATGAGGTAGCACCTGAGCTGGGCAGCTGAATATACGGCAACCAACCCCCCATGCCCCGACTCAAGACGATACTAGAGTTGGGGTGGTTAAAAAAAAAAAAAAAGAAAGAAATACTGGGTTTCTGCCAGTCTCAGAGACAGTGACTCGACAGGGCATCATTATTCTTTACCATCCAAACTGAAAAAAAAAAGTAGTGGTTCCTGGGAGCCGAGTTCCCAGGGGAAGGGACCACGCGCCCTCTCGTGGCCATCACGGGAACCGCATAGCACCGGCCACGGAGGGTACCCAATGCGAAGACCGCCAAATAAAATGCACTGGAAGCTGGGAGAGGCTCAAGACCTTGAAATTAGAAGTCGTGAGCGCTACAAACTGAGCGAGCAAGATGACGCGAAGTAGATGCGCTTCTTTTCCCTCTAGCAGCTTGGAATCGTTGCCCAAATGTAAAATATCTGAGCCGAGACCGAAGACAACCTCGGCGTGTATGTTTATTAGGAAATAAGTCTGTAGAGAGTTTAATAGATTTCCTCAGGCCGGCAGCTGATTCGCACTAAGTCACAACCCAGGCGTTTGAACTTCCTACTTCTGAGCTCGAGGAGGGACCTGGGTAATGGATAGAAAGTGCTGCGCGGGGATGCGGTCGGGCTGAGGGAGCAACTCCGCCCTCCGCTGGGCGGTTTAGAACCGCCACTCTCGGTGCTAGTTTGCGCCCAGACTGAACCCCAGACTTCGGTGGAAAGAACGTCCGGGATGATTCACCCCAAGGGGTCTCCACGGGACTCACCACGGACCCTCACCTCCTTATTCCTGTTACTGGAATTTTCCAACTTTCCACAACCGTCGTGGGCACTTTTCTCCAAGTTCTTTAGGCACAAGTGTAAGTTTCCGTGACGCCAAGTGCACTTTCTGTGCCCCCGCCCTGCTTGTTCGCCTCTTCTTTGTCCGTGGTTGGGGAAATACGACAGAAAGGAACACGCATATTGATAAAGAGAATATTATTAGCTACTTTATAAAGAAAAAATATCTGAGTACACGCTTGCGGATAGCCTGAAAATGGCTACCAAGCTATAGCGAATTTCAGCTCTACTGACGTGGAATTAAAGCTACAGCTGGGGCGCCTGGGTGGCGCAGTCGGTTAAGCGTCCGACTTCAGCCAGGTCACGATCTCGCGGTCCGGGAGTTCGAGCCCCGCATCGGGCTCTGGGCTGATGGCTCAGAGCCTGGAGCCTGTTTCCAATTCTGTGTCTCCCTCTCTCTCTGCCCCTCCCCCGTTCATGCTCTGTCTCTCTCTGTCCCAAAAATAAATAAACGTTGGAAAAAAAAATTAAAAAAAAAAAAGCTACAGCTGTCTTCGTCCTACTCTTAGAACACAGTGAGCATCACTCAGTTTATCCAGTCTTAATAGTAAGCCCACACGGACGTCCTGTTCTTCAGAATTCTTTATCAGCCTCTCCTACGGTTGCCTCAGGCAGTGCACCTACGAGGAATACAAACGGTCACTTTCGTCTACATTCTTCGGCAGGGCACGGGGGCGAGGAGGAGGGGTGCGCTGCCGGCTCCGGGCCGGGGCAAGACCGGGTCCCCCCGGGGGAACGGTTTGTAGCGTTTCCTCCTTTCCTGCTGTGAGCAGGGATTGTGGGCCTCCCACCTGCACCGAGGCCTGCACTCGGGGGTCGCTAGGGCCAAAGGGTGACATCTCACGGCGCTGCCGTCTTTAAACCAAGCACTTACAAGCGGACTATGTATCTTTCGGAGTCGAGAGCAGCAACCGCACGCAGTTGCGGTCCGAGCGGTGGCCGGCAGAGAGAAGGCCAGGGGCAGGTGATCGAAATGGAGGAACATTGGCATTTTCAGTTTTCTGTTGGCCTTTTTCTTTAGCGGCCAGAGTGTTCGCGCTCTCTCCCGGGCCGGTCACCGGGCTGCCCCGCGCCCGCTCCGTCTCTTCTTCGGCTTTTCCAATTCAACCCCCTCCGCCCCAGCCGCGGACTGAGGCCGCGTGGCGGTCCCGGGCGGCCAGCTCAGTCGGACCCTAGTGCGGAGTGAGTGGCTCCTAGGTGCCCGGCTCTGCCCTGGGGCACCGGGTGCATCGCGAGCCCAGGCCAGGTCCTGCCGCGTTGAGTCCCCATCTTAGCGACGTCGCGGGCGGGCAGCGAGGTGGGGGCAAAGGGGTAATGTAGTGTCCCCACGCGCGTCCGCCGGGTGTCGCAGGGACTCACTGTGAGCGCCCCGAGTAGTTCTGAGCTAACAATTGGAAGCTGGATGACTTCGGCCTGAGAGGCTGCGGGCGACACCTGGAGGCAGGCGGCTGTTGAGGAGGCGAGGAGCCGGCGGGGACGCCGTGGATCTGGCGTTGGGCTCTCCGAGTTCCCCCCGTGAATTCTGGGCCGGTATCGGTGTTCAGACGTGCCCAGCGACACGACTGTTGGCCTCAGTATCTCCCACGCCTCCAGTTTCCCGAGTAGGGGAATGTGAAGACATATCCAGCCAGAGGTTGAGAAGCAATTTCTGGGATCAGGAAATGAGTTTAGGAAGTGGAGTTTCCGTGTCTCTGTGGCGCAATCGGTTAGCGCGTTCGGCTGTTAACCGAAAGGTTGGTGGTTCGAGCCCACCCAGGGACGGTCTCTTTTACTAGCTACTTGCAACTTTAGTTTACCTGTTAGTGACCTTATTTACCCTGAGAGTCGTCTGGACTTCTGTCCACTTTAAAGCAGGCCCCAGAGCATGCTGCCCGAAGACTCTAGTTCCATGAAATTGCCTAAAAGAAGAAATTTTTCAGCAAAGGCATTTTTTTCGATAGCTCACGTCTAGGCCTTACTTACCCCTGAGCCACTGCCGAGTCCTTTCCCAAACTGGGTTTTTACAACTGCACATCCTGGAAACTTGAAAATTCCCAGAACTGCGAACAACAAAACTGCTTGCCGTGAAGCCTCAAGTTCTGAGTGGAAATTTTGATTCCTTTACCATGACTTTGAACAAATTATGGAATTTTCTGTGCCTCAATTTCTTTGTCTATAAGAGGGGACAAATAGGAGGACTTTCCTTATGGGTTAATTTAAATGTTATAGAGATACACACATGAACCATTTGACCACTGAATAAATGTTTATTAAACATTAGCTGCTGTAACTCTTTTCAGTGGCACTTCCTCACCATTTTCCTTATTGGCCTCGTTCTTTGAAACAACTGCATATCTTTTCATGGTATGGATGGGCTAGTGTAGATGTAAACATTCCCTAATTGCTGGACAGGACATTGGTTCTAATGTTTATTCTTATAAAAACTTCTTCAGAGAACATCGTTATGCAAATATCACTGTTCAGAGAACATCACTTATGCATGGATTTCCCTAAAAGAGATTCCTGGAGGTGGACTTTCCGGATCAAAGTATTTGCCATTTCTCATGTTGCTACTTCTTGACAGATTGCCTTCCACAGAAGTTGTACCTTGTTATATTCCCACCTTCTAAGAGAACACTCTTTTCTTGGCAACCCCATCTGACATTTGATAGCAGCACAAATCCATCACTTTGGCTTGGGGAATGTTACTGCTTGTTGGTCTCCCACATCCCTAAGTCTGGTAGGTGAGGGGCTAGTGCTGTGACAGTCTCTTTTGTTTTCTTGCCACCTGGGGATCCTGGGGAAGTGGTTCACAAGGTTGGATTCATAGGACTGTAGAGGAGCAGCTCCCAGTGTTCCTGTGACAGGAAGCCCAGGCTTATGCTGCTGAAGAGGAACCAAGAACTCATGCTTCAGAGAGGGACCTTCATGGTTGGTCCTGAGCCAAATACAAATTGGAAAGGGGACATGTTTGAAATTTTCATCAGACTAAGACTTTAGATAATGGATCTTTTTTATTATTTATTTATTTATTTATTTATTTATTTTTGAGAGAGAGACAGAGCAGGGGAGAGGCAGAGAGAGACTCCCAAGAGGCTCTGCACTGACTGTCAGTGCACTGTCAGTACAGAGCCCGATGCCGGGCTTGAACTCACAAACACTGAGATTATGACCTGAACCAAAACCAAGAACAGACACTTAACCTACTGAGCCACCCAGGCACCCCTAGATAATGGATCTTTAAAAATTTCTCTTGTGGCAGCAAGAGGAGACACTGCATTCTCAGGACTTTATTTGGGGGAATTTAATAATGGTGGCCATTCTATTGATCTTGTGGAATTGTTCTGTCTTTGCTGGTATGTGACACTTGTTTTAAAACCTCATCTGGTGAGCTGAGGTGAATAGCTAAAGGGAACTTCTCAGAGGAAACAGAAACAGGGAATACATTCTCAAATAGATTTATAAAGTTTTATTGTGATCCTTTCCGAGGTTTTGCGTGGTGTCCTAGCTCAGGCTGCTATAACAAAATACCAATAGATATGGTGACTTAAACCACAGACGTGTTTCTCACAGTTCTGGAGGCTGAAAAGTCAAAAATTAAAGTGGTGGCAGATTCAGTTCTTGGTGAGGTCCCTCTTTGAGGCTTACGGATGGCCACCGTCTCAGTGTATTTCAGAGAGCAGAGAGAGGAGGGTCTGGAGACTTCCTGTTTGTATAAGGCTACTAATCCCATCATGGGGCACCACCCTCATGACCTCCTCCTGAGGGTTTCACCTCCTAATACCATCACATTGGGGGTTAGGGCTTGAACATACGGATTAGGGAAGGACAGAAACATTAAATCTGTAAGAGGTGGGAACATAAAGAGGCATCTCCTGAGTGTCTAATATGCCCTTTATAGTGAGTGATCAGATTGCAGACTTGAGAACAGTCACGTGCAGTTGGGAGCAGAACTTGTCTTTTATCTTTTCCTCCTAGAGGAATTGTGTGTGTGTGTGTGTGTGTGTGTGTGTGACAACAGAAAATCAAGGGATTATAGAAAGATACATTAAAAAATTCTCATCACCTCTACTAGCTCCCCCCCCCAGTTCCCAAAGGCTAAACATGTACTAACTTGATTGTTTTTAATAAACAATTTTATTTTTCCATAAAGTCAACAAGCATGGCTTTATTACTTTTATGACAAAGGAACCACCTGCTTTATAAGTATACATTAAAACCCTCAGATGAACCAGGCTATCTTCACATGCTGTAGAGAAGTTGCTTGAGAACCAAAGTCTTTGAGACATTGTATGTCTGAAAAGGTCTATTATATCCATATCCTATATTATATCTGCTAATTGATATTTTGCTAAATAGAGAATTTTAGGTTGAACTTATTTGCCCTCAGAGTTTTGAAAGCATTGCTTCATTGTTGTTTTATATTTGCTAGAGTTGCTTTTGAGAAAGAAAAAATGTCTCTTCACTGCTATCCGCTTACAGCGGGCCTGACTGAAAACACCTAGGCTGTGATGTTCACCTGTTAAAACTAAAAAATTTCACAGAGCACCAACATCAGACAAAATCACTCTATAATCATGATGAGGCAAAGGGGGAAAAAAAAGAACTACTTCATGATTGTTCGAAGGCAGAAGAAGTGTAAAGTATCCCCCAAACTGAGAAGGCACTTTGAGAAGGAAAAACGAATCAGACAACAGTTTTGGGTAACATTAACACCTCCTGGTGCCATGTGTGCACCAGGAAGTGAAAACTGTTATCCGAGTTTGAACCTTTCTAAGTTTATTTATTTATTTATTTGGAAAGAGAGAGACGGTGTGTGTGTGTGTGGGGGGGGGGTGTGAAGGGGTGTGCAGAGAGAGTCCCAAGCAGGCGCCACACTGCCAGCGCAGAGCCCAGTGTGGGGTTCTCACAAACTGGGAGATCATGACCTGAGGCGCTTAACCAACCAGCCAACCAGGTACCCCTCTGAGTTTGAAACTTAATAGACCTGCTAGAGGCCATAATGGAACACTTGGTCCCCTTGTCTCCCCTGTGATCACAAGACATGGACAGTAATGTTTGGGGGCGTCTGGAGAACATAAAACTAGAAAGATCACCAAGCAACACAAAGTGGCGGCCAAAAATGGAGTCAGTATGGCCAGCGTTCCTACAATGATCATCTCTGAGCATGAGCAGAACACAGTCCAAACCACAAAAAATGACCAAACTTCCCCTCCCTTTCCCAACCAAGTAATTGTTGCTTCTTTACCAATTTCATATTTAGCCCTGTTCTTCTCCTACTTTTTGAATATAAATTATTAAGATTTCCAAAGGTAGAATTGTCCCATAGTTCCCCACCGTGTCTGCTGTCTCCTTCGTTGCAATGAGCCAAGAAACCCAACTTTGATTACAGGTTTGTTCATGATGGTTATAGACTGGAGGGTATCAACACTGTAGAGAAGGCAGATGCCATTCCAATTCTTGACGATTTACATTAAACTGTTCTCCCACCTCCCTTCCCAAAAGCTTACAGGATCTCCTCTTTGTCTCTACTGTTTTTTTTTTAAATATAATTTATTGTCGGGGCGCCTGGGTGGCGCAGTCGGTTAAGCGCCTGACTTCAGCCAGGTCATGATCTCGCGGTCCGTGAGTTCGAGCCCCGCGTCGGGCTCTGGGCTGATGGCTCAGAGCCTGGAGCCTGTTTCCGATTCTGTGTCTCCCTCTCTCTCTGCCCCTCCCCTGTTCGTGCTCTGTCTCTCTCTGTCCCAAAAATAAAATAAACGTTGAAAAAAAATAAAAATAAAAAATATATATAATTTATTGTCAAATTCCTTTCTATACAACACCCAGTGCTCATCCCAACAAGTGCCCTCCTCAATGCCCATCACCCACTTTGCCCTCTCCCCCACCCCCCACCAACCCTCAGTTTATTCTCAGTATTTAAGAGTCTCTTATGGTTTGCCTCCCTCCCTTGTCCCTACTGTTTTGAAACTTGATGATCTATTTTTATCCATTATACTGAGTACTTAATGGGCCCTTTCGTTTATATTAATATTTATATAAATTTATATTTCTTCTGTATCACTCCAGAGATGTTGATGTATATACAAGTAAAAGTGTGTATCTCTTGCAACCACCATTATCCTTTTGATATAAATGATTGCAGATGATAAGATGGTTCCTCACTGTGGAATCTTCACTTGATTTATGTCTCAGTGAATTTAAGTTAGCTTTTACTGAACAAACTATCCCAAACTTACTGACTCAGAATAATGATAATTTATTATTTTTTTAGTGCTTCTGTGAGTTAGAAGTTTTTCTGGCCTAAGCCAACTCATTTGGGGCTGGGCGGTGTAGGATGGCTCAAGCAATGTCTGAGGTACAGCTGAATTGACTAGAAAAGCTGGGATGGACCTTTTTCTCCATGTAATCTCTCCAGCACACTGACTGGGTCTTCAGACTGTGGTCTCAGGATTCCCAGTGCAGCAAAAAGAGGCTAACCCCCACTATGCAAACATTTTTCAAGCCTGTTCTTGCATCAGGTTTGCTAAGGTGCCAGCACTGGCCAAAGCAAGTCACGGAGCCAATCCCACATTCAGATGGTGGACAAATAAGCTCATAAGCTCCACCCCCTGATGGGAGGAGTTGCAAAATGTTAGGACCATTTCTTTCCAATCACACCAGATTGGAATATCAGGAACTTCCTCATTCTTTTTGACAGCTTGCCGAACCATATTTAATTGTCTAGTTGTACTGTCCTATTTTTAGTTGCCCCCCAAACTGATGGGCATTTAGAGAGGTTTCCAGTGTTGTGCTTAATGAAAAATGCTCCCAGGGCCTTTGGAAGGCAGCGGGGTGGGGGGGGGGGGCGGCTCAGCATGGGGCGGGGCTCGGGAGTTGGGGAATACACCCGGGGATTTGATGAGTGAACTCCAGGTGCCTGGGGGTGGACCCCAGGAGATGGTGGGGGCAGCTGGGGAGGGCGGGAGGCCCCCAAGTGCAGGCCCACTGGGCAGCCTTGTATATATTTAATTTCACACGTGTGTAGGCATGTCTGTGGAATAAATTTCTAAATGTGGAGTTTAAAAGTAAAAAAAAAGAAAAAGTTTATTTAGATATTTGAAAGATTTTTTTTTTAATTTTTTTTCAACATTTATTTATTTTTGGGACAGAGAGAGACAGAGCATGAACGGGGGAGGGACAGAGAGAGAGGGACACACAGAATGGGAAACAGGCTCCAGGCTCTGAGCCATCAGCCCAGAGCCCGACGCAGGGCTCGAACTCACGGACCGTGAGATCGTGCCCTAGCTGAAGTCGGACGCTTAACCGACTGCGCCACCCAGGCGCCCCTGAAAGATGTTGTTTTAAAAGCACCCTGTAGAACTTGCACCAATTTACCTTTTCGTTAATATTTTTTAACCTCTCCAACAAATTAAACTTTTAAAAATTTTATCATTCCCTATAGGTAAAAAAATGTTATTTCAGTGTAGTTTTAAATTGCATTACTTTCATTAATAACAGCATTGAACGTTGAATATCTTTCCTTATCATTGCATTTTCCTTTTTATTTTCATTATTTTTAATTTTTAAAATATTTATTTATTTATTTTGGGAGAGGGAGAGTGCAAATAGGGGATAGGCTAGAGAGAGAAAGAGGAGGGAGAGAATCCCAAGCAGGCTCCACTGCCATCACAGAAGCTGATGCCAGAGGAACTCACCAGTCGGAAGACCTTGACCCAAGCCGAAAGCAAGAGTTGGCCGCTTAACCAACTGAGTGCCCCAGAAATTTCTTTTTTTTATTCTTTATATGTTTGCTATTTTTATTGGGTTGTTGGCCTATTTCATAGTGGTTATGTAGTTCTGTAAATATTAGGGAAATTAGCTGTTTGTGTATGATGCATGTTCTAAGAATGTAGGTGTTGGGTACGGTTTGATGAAGTTGGTGCAGCCACAGAAAAGAAGCAGGTTTGAAAGGAAGAAGTTTATTATATTCACAGTCCCAAAGAGGGGGGTCACCTTGTGTAGAGCAGGGGCCTAACGGGCAGGGTGCTCTATTTAACAGGGGAGAGTAGAGACAGTGAGGAGCTGTGGGCCATAGTCTTTACTGGGTCTCGGGTGGTGTGGAGGGAAAGCAAAGCGAGAGAGGTGTGGAGGGAGTGAGAAGGGTAGGGTGGGGGGTGGGGGAGAAGGGAAGAGGTGAAGGAAGTTAGAGTCCAGTGGTTGGGTTTGTTATCAAGGGGTTTCAGCTGTTTTGGGGTGTGAATTCACAATTAGGGCAGTGAGAAGGATGTTAACCACCAAAGTATGAACTTAAAGTGGAGGATTTTTAGCGCAATGTGAGTTGCAAATATTTCTCCAAATTGTTGTTTGTGTTTGGACTTATAAAGATTTCATTTGATTTATGTAGTCAAATTCATGGATATTTTCTCTCAGGACTTCTGAATTTATGTCATAGAACAACTTTTTACCACACACACCAAGATAATAAAATAATTGTTTCATGTTTCTACAAGAACTTTTATGTTTCTCTTTATTATTATTTGAATCTTTGATCAATTTAGAATTTACCTTATGTAAAGGACATGATATTCATTGACCATTATTTTTTTTCTAGACACGTACCTAGTTATTCAAAAACTCCTCATTAGAGTTACTGGTTCAAGATCTTCTTTCTAATATACTACATTTCTTTATGTATTTTGGTCTACTTCTGGATTCTTGTCCCATTTATGACTGTCGATTCATACATGATATCTTAACTATTTTAGTTACTGTAATTAATATTCCATAGGATTAGTTCTTCCTTATTGTTCTAAAAAAAAAAAAAGAATTTCCCTGAGTTATTTCTGCTTGTTACTTTTCCATTTCCATTTAACCTTTAGAATTATATTGCCCAGTTTGAATTCTAAGAAACACTTTTTGATATTCTTATGTAAACCATAAAATTAAGGAGCGGTGTTATCTTTGTGATGTTGAGTCCCCTACCCGTGAACGTGCTGTATCTTGGTTGACAGGGAAGCAGGCTGCACTGACTCAGTGATTCCTAAACTTGAACATTTATTTACGTAGATCACCTAGAGAGCTAGGTCACAGATTGTTGGGCCAGCCTCTGGTTTCTGATGCTGCGGGTCTGAGGTGGGACTTGAGAATTTGCATATCTCACAGGTTTCCAGGTGATGCTGATGTGTGTCCTGGCACCACACTTCTGAGAATAACTGGCCTCATGTATGGATCATCCCGGAGATGGTTGGTGGGATACATAAGGGAGACTGAAGCGTATTTACAAACTACAAAAACAAAACAAAACAAACAAAAAAAAAACCCACAAAAAACAAAGAAAACCCAGAACCGTTGAACGATCCTTAGGGAGGGGAGGCGGACGACTTGTATGAGGATTTAAATGTCCTTGTGGTGGTGGAGAAGCCTCTCGATTTGGGCCAAACTTGGCTCCTATTCGCCTTGAACAATTTAAGTCACACCTACCTATTCCAACACTGAAAGGCGATTTGGCAGGAACAAATGTAGCGCAAACACATTCAAGCTTTCCGGGCAGAGCAAAGTTCTCGGGTGGATCAATAACTACTACACAACCCGCGGGCCCCACCCGCCGCAGGGCGGCACCAGAGGCTCCCCGCGCGCGCGCCCTTAGCCTGCAGCCCCGCCCCATCCACGCCTCCGCTTCTCGGGGCACTTCCGCGTCCCTCCTCCTCCTCCCCAGGTCCTTTTCCAGGGCGCGCTCCTTTTTTCCCCGCTTCGGGATCTTCTTAAACGAGTTGTATTTTACAGCCCTTTGAGGCTGATGAACGCTTCAAAACCTGGAAAGGAAAAACAGATGCTCCTCAGCACGTAGCGGAAGACCTTTTTAACCAGCTAAGAAGACCTTTCAAAACCTCAACCAAAATTCCCACCAAGCAGAAGAGAACGAGCGTGTTTCCATCCAGTCCGGTCCTGAGGAATCTTCTCTGTGGAGCAGAGTCGCGGCAGGACAGGGGGGGAGCACCGCGGGTCAGAACTCGGAGCTGCTCCGGCTCCCGTCAGCTTTGCCCCCGCAGAAGCTTCGGCCCCGGGCGGCAGTGGATCAGGGAACCTGGGTCTCAACGACCGCAATCCCTGATTCAGATTTCTCAATTTGGGGCGAATAAAGGAGATTTCCGAAAATTGTTGCCAAAGTTTGAAACAACAGTGGCCTCAGTGGCTGTTTAGAAATTCGTAATTATTGGCTGCTGACAGAAGATTTTAATAGAAACAACAAAAGATTTTAATAGAAACAACAAAAAGGTCAACGCCCAACGTGGGGCTCGAACCCACGACCCTGAGATTAAGAGTCTCATGCTCTACCGACTGAGCTAGCCGGGCGCTGGCAAGCGAGGGACTCTTTTAGGAAAGTCATTTCTTTCCAGAGCCAGGCTGCATGGCCCAGGTACAAACTAGTCCGTGTGAATGAGACCTCAAGGTGTAGGATTTTGTGAACACAATAGTAGCCTTTTACCACCGGAAACTCAAAGCTTTGAGAAGATGTTGCGGACTGCGCGGAGCCAAGCAGCCTCGCAGAAGACGGGGAATCACGAGTCTCGAAACCTACATGTTTCCGCAAATTCTGCGTGGACCCGGTCACTTTGACAGCCGGGTTTCTCCTCCCTGAGGCGAAAGAGCTTGAGGGAACGGGGATGAGAGGCTCAAACACCCGGAGGGACGTGGGGACTTGCGCTCCCGGGACCTTGGGGCTGCAGCCCCTGCTTCCTTCTCCGAATCCCCTCTTTTCCCTAAACCTGGACGACCAGGGCGGTGGGTGGAAGTGGGGCTAAGGGACGCGTCACTGGGTGCACGAATTTATTTTTAAATACTAAAATTTTGTGTGGCTTGAGTAAAAGACCATATCCATTACGTGTAAACGTCCTAGCGAGATTTCAGGTCAGATGGAAGTCAGCCTGAAGCGATTTCATTCCACTCGCCCAACTTTTCATTTTCCAACACCTGGTGGGCGCTGAGTTCCCGAGTCAGAAGCAAAGGGGTCTCACCTCCGCACTCCTGGTGGCAGCTCCAAGGATCCCCAAACTTCCCTGAAGGGCGGCCCCGCCAGAACTGTTTAAGTTTGCTTTGAGTGGGCGAGCCACGGAACGAGTTGAACAGAAACAATTCACCCAATTTGTCGAGAGCATTTCTGCGATGCTGCTGGAAACGAAAAGGTTACAAACTCTTTGCAACTCTTGAAAAAGAGTTGAAAAAGTAAGGCCGCCACCAGTATCTGGTATGCCGTGACTCGGATTCGAACCGAGGTTGCTGCGGCCACAACGCAGAGTACTAACCACTATACGATCACGGCGCGCCACCTGCCAGGCGGCGCAGTGCAAGCTTATTTTATGCCCTTTGGAACAGCCATACCTACCCTGTGCTACCATCTTACTGCTCCAGTTCAAGTGATCTACACCAGTCAAAATACCAAACAAACGTTTCTATTCCATAACCTGGAAGCCGTGACCCTTGAGTCCGGTTCTGAATTCCCAAATCCCGCGCTGCGAGCGCCAGCATCGCCCCTCTGCTTCTCCGCGGTTGCTGCCACGGACCATCCCCAGTCGCCCCCCGCGAGCCACTTCCCTGCCTTCCAAAGAATCAAGCCTCCCCTCCCAGGCGAGCGAGAGGCCGCTCCGGAGGATTTTCCTGTTTACGCCTCCAGATTGTACCCTGGAATTAAGGTTTCTGTCTCCGGAATGGTGGAACCTGAAGAGAAGTGCTGCTATTCGGAGACCCTCCTCTTCGTTTGTTCTTGGCTTCCTTCCCGGTTCCAAGTAAACTGGTGCTGTCTCGGGAGCTGCGGGCTCTTGGGCTGACTTCCTTATTCGTACTCTTCAGTAAACCAGAGCGCATCCGAGGATTTAGAAAAACAAATCTGAGAAGCCTCTATGTCAGACACTTCCCTAAAGGCCCCCAAAAGATAATTACTGTGAACTGGTGCGACGCCAGCTGCCGAACCCAGCAGACGGGCTTGGCTCTTGGTTGCAGCTACAAAAACCCCGGAGGCTCTGTTTTGCAAGAGAATCCCCCAGAACCAACAGTCTCAGAACTCAAGGGTGGTCAAAAGTCTTTCCTTCTTCCGTGCTTTACTGATTTGAACTACTTAAAAGTTTCGAGAGGGGGGGGAGGGGGAGGGGGAGGGGGAGGAGTGGAAAAATGCGTTGGCCGGGAATCGAACCCGGGTCAACTGCTTGGAAGGCAGCTATGCTCACCACTATACCACCAACGCACACGGGTAGTAGAGCTGGTCGATTTCCCTATGAGGAGTATCTCGTCCAGTTTTTGTTACACAATTCAGTGTCTTGAGATTCGTAGTAAAAGATATTCCCAAATACAAAGCCAGAGAAGGACTTGGAAGAGAAGTTCTCTAGGATTTCTCCTCTGGTTACATTAAAAATTCTGTGGTGGTTTCTTACTGATTCACAGGTTTTTAAAAGTCAATTCTTGTTTTTTTCTATTGTGGTTTGAAGGGGGCGTCTGAAATCCAGTGAAGGAGTTAAGGCTCCCCTGATGGAGTTATCTCCATACACAGGTCGTTATGAATTTGAGAGTATTTTCATAGGGCAAATGCATTAAGATAAAACTCCAAAGGAAAATACGCATTTTAAAGCTTTGAATACATATTGCCAAATTGCTGTGTGGAGCAGGAACACCAATTTCGCTATTCAATGAATACTATCATATTACACCTGTCAACAGGATGTCATTCTTTTCATCTTAACAAAATCGCCAGATAAAAAGTCTTGTCTTAATTTGCATTTATTCTATTACTATTGAGGTTGATCATTTTTCATACTTACCAATTATTTTTATTAGTTTATTTCTCTATTATTTATATTATATTGATGTTACTGATTTATACCAGTTTGTCATTTGTCTTTTAATATTATTTATAGGATTTTTAGGTGAGCAGAAGTTTCCTGTTGTTATCTAGTCTAATCTATCAGTTTTTTTCTTTATGATTTCTGTCTTTGCTTTTATCTTGGAAAAGACTTCTGCCCAATAGCAACATAATTATCCACTAATGTATTTTTCTTAGCTTTTTATTGCTTCAGTTCTTGAATTTAATTCTTTAATTCATTTAGTATATGGTATGAGGTAGTAATTCTACTTCCAAGGATTTATCCTAAGGAAATATCTAGGCATAAACACAAAGGTGTGTCTACACACCTGTTCATCAAAGTGTTATCTGTAAAGTCAAAATTTTAGGGGCGGGGGAGGGGGAATCTTAAAATTCCAGAAATAGGATAGATTAAATACTTTGATGAAAACTCACATGTTTTGTTTTGTTTTTTTAATTCTATATACATTGTACACTGCTGGTGGCAGTGTAAATTGGCACGAACTCTCTGGAAGGTATACTGGCAATATCTATCTATAAGTGCATATACCTTTGAGCCAGCATTTCAATTCCTAGGCATTTATTCCACATACATGCAAAATGACAAATGTACAAGATTATTTATGGTAGCATTGTTTGTAATAGCAAAGGATTAGAAATGACCTAAGTGTCCATCAAAAGGAGGTTAGTTCAGTTAATTGTGGAATATCATCAATATAATGGAATACTATGTGCCATAAGAAAGAATGAGGAAACTCTTCATGTCTAATCTGGAACTATTTCTAAAATATATTATTAAGTGAAAAAGACAAAGTGCAGAAAAGCATGTGTAGAGTGCTATCATTTGTGCAAGGTGGGGAGCATATTTAAATATATAGGCAGCTATGTATGTACTTGCATTTCCATAAAATATTTATGTCATTATAATTATGAAACACAACATTGGTTACCTTATTAGATGGCAGAAGTAAAAATCAGGTTTATCAGTTATATCCTTTACATACTTGAATCCTAAACCATGTAAATATATTACCTTTTCAAAAACTAAGTTAAATTGAAAGAAAATATCATATTAGTAAAGAATACTTCCACTGGCAAGTGTTGGAAATATAATTTTAAAAAGAACTTCATGACTAGCATAATTCCATTTCTGTTTTGAAAGTTTGATGTCAACACTTACTAGGTGGTAGACTTGTGAGCAATTTTTACTATGTATATTTCTTCATTTCCTGTATTTCAGCTTTGGAGGGTTGGGGGAACTGACTAGGAGAAACAATGTTACTTTTTAAAAGGCTTCTGTGGAATATTAAAATGAAAACATTCTTCCCTGACCGGGAATCGAACCCGGGCCGCGGCGGTGAGAGCGCCGAATCCTAACCACTAGACCACCAGGGAGGCTGGCGGCCGCTTTTGATAGAAAGTATATGGTTCTGTGTATATGTTTCTCCTTGTTCTTTGGCGTATTACTCTAGCTGCTTTCGGTTTTAATATTCCCCCAAATTGGACCTTCCTCAGGTCTAAATTTCTTCTTCCCATTTATTTTTTGAAGTAGAAAACCTGTGAGAGAACTCCGAAGACTGTCTCCCAGAGCTGAGGGATGGATGATCTTATACACAGGATCACAATCCTCTCTTAAGACCAGAGACAAATATCAGGGAAGAGACGCAGAGACACAAAAGAACCTCTCAGCTTCACGTAGTTGCAGAGATTTCCTGAATTGTGATGAGGAGAAAAGTAAAGAGCTCCAGTTGGAATTTTGCCCCAATTGACCAGGAACTTTTCCTTAAGAAATATAAAGGTTGTCGTGTGATTAACTCCAGAAGTTTCTGGTCCTACTGCAGCTTTTTTTCTTCTGTGAACTTAGGCCAAATTCTGTTGGCCAAAACAAATATTACAGACAATTGAGAGCCACTGGACCTACTGGTCCTTGGTGGTCAGCAGGATGTGAACTTAACTCTGGTGGGAGACTAAAAGAAGGGCATGGGTTTGGAGTTTAAAAAAAAATTTAATATGAAGAAAGGAGAGCGGGAGTAAGGAGGAAAAAAAGAAAACTGGGGTGCAGCCTCCACTTGAGGGAACCTTTAAAACGATACCCATCAATGTATGCAAATTAACTTTATATGAGAGTGAAAAAAGAAAGCAAATGCAACGAAATGTTGACAATGACTCTAGGTGAGGGGTAAGTGAATGCTCTTTATTTTATTCTTTCAAGGTTTCTGCGGGTTTGAAATTTTTAAAAATAAAAAGTTGAGAAAAACAAGAATGAGACAAATGAAAGCCTCCCTCAGGCCTTTTTTGGTCAGATGACTACAATGTAATTAACTCTCTACACGTGAGTTCAAACAGAAATTTTTAAAAGCAGTCCCCCTCCACGCTAACTCAGAAAATACATTTGATAATGTGAATAAAAAAGTAAATTCAAATATTGAGTCACCAATGATGTGTCCATATCAGCAGGGCCCGACAGAAAAAAAGGGTGGTAGGACATGGGGTGTTTGTGGGGGTTTTATGTTGTTTGGCTTTGCTTTTAAAGTATCAACATTAAAATATTGTTTAAGAAAAGCAATCATTCTCTGGTCATCCAATCCCTAACTTCCTGTGGGTTTAAATGCCAGAAATTAGCGAGAAGATTTACTAAATGATAGATATTGATTTTCACAAAAACCAGTAATCCTGTTGTCACATGCCACCGTGAAGCCTAACAGAACCCACTTCTTTTTACTCCAGCTCTGTTCCCACTGTACAGCAACGTGTGCTCCAAGGGTGAAAAAAAAGTATCTCACTTTCAGAGCAACATTTTGCAAGCATACCTGGGGGCGGGGGTGGGAGGGTAGGCTAGTAGAATTTCTCTACGTCGGAGGAAATCAACCTCGTTGTGTTTTGGACAACAGTCCGTTTTCATCGATTATTCTGCCGCCTGCTGGTAATTTTTGGTAACACATGAGAACCTACGAAAGAGTATCAACTCTGGAAGCTGGTCACCTTTCTCAATATCAAAACACCCCAAGAGGCCTCATCATTCAGAACAGGATTAGGCCACCTCCTCTTCCTGGCACCATACGCCTAAGGGCAGATGGGGGAGGAGTGTAATTCATTCACTTCACTTCATGTTCTATTTCTTTTTTTCCCTTTTTCAAACATTTACAGATCGTGTGCCACACTTGTTACTGAAGTTACAAAACTATACCGAAAGAGCTCATAATCAGGGGCGCCTGGGTGGCTCAGTCGGTTAAGCAGGGGACTTCGACTCAGGTCATGAGCTCCCAGTTCGTGGGTACGTGGAGCCTGCTTCAGATGCTGTATCTCCTTTTCTCTCTGCTCCTCCCCCACTCCTGCTCTGTCTCTCTCAGAATTAAATAAACATTTAAAAAATAAATAAAGAGCTCATAATCAAAGGGCACCTGGCTGGCTCAGTCAGAAGAGCATGCAACTCTTGATCTTGGGGTCGTGAGTTTGAGCTCCACATTGGGTGTAGAGATTACTTAAATAAATAAACTTGAAAAAAAAGTTCACAATCAAATGGAAAATGAAATAAACAAGTGAATAAAAGGATCAGAGAAGACTGAGTTAGATGTGCTTTTCCCAATTCCTCCTCTTGCTAATACATCTAAAAACCTTGGACATTACACGTAAAACAAAACATAAAAGACTTGAAAGGTGGAGAAAAGAGCCTCAGAACCGAAGGAACTACACACTGGTGATTTCCCTGGGTTTTCTTTTTGTCTCATGTATTCCAAATGTGGTGCTGAAGAAGCCAGCAACCTGGCAATGCCAGGAGGTACAAAGGAAAACAAAACCAAACAAAACCAACAAAAGCCTGTTCTTTCTAGCCAAAGGGCCAGGAAGGCAGCCTAGCAAAGTAGAAAACTTCTAGATAATAACTGCTCAACTCCAGCCAAACACCGCAGAAAGAACTGTGGCTCACTCCTGCCCACACTAGTAAAGGCTGAATGGGATGCCTAGACTTCTACCTTCCCCAGGCCTTTTAGGAGGTTTTCCTTGCCTTCTTTGCTGGATTGGTTCCAGAGGAGACATGGTAGAGAGTCAGTATTTTCACCAACACCCAGTGACAACAAGGCCACCTCCACCCCCCACTGTCAGTGGAGCCCATGCGGGGAGGGTTAAGAAGGATTTCCTATCTCTCCCAGCCAGGTTGGTGTCAGTGGAAGCCAACGGGCAGCTGAAAAATTCCTGCCCTCACCTAAGCAGTAAGGAGAAGCCCCTCCCCTCAGGTGTCAATGTAGGCTGAGTGGGGAAACTGGAAAGATACTCACCTGGCTGTAACAAGACACTCACCCCTACTTACACTGCCTGAGTAGTGTCAGAGAAAGGTTTAAACAAGGTTTAAATAAGATCCAGAGTTCTAAATGTCCAGGTTTTAATAAAATAGCACTCATCATACCAATGAGAAATATCTTCAACTGAATGAAAACAGACCATACCTGGATGACGGATATTAGAATTATCTGACAAAGATTTTAAAGCAGCCAGCATAAAAATGTTTCAACAAGCAATTACAAACATGCATGAAAAAAATGAAAAAAAAAAAAAAGAAAGAAAAGAAAGTCCTAGTAGAGAAAGGAAAACTTTCAGCAAAGAAATAGAAGATTTAAAGAAAAACTAAATGGAAATTTTAAGACTAAAAAATACGATAACCTTGGGGCACCTGGGTGGCTCAGTTAAATGTTCATGAGCTCATGAGCTCTAGCCCAGAGTCAGGTTCTGTACTGACAGTATGGAGCCTGCTTGGGATTCTCTCTCTCCTTCACTCTCTGTCCTCCCTCACGCTCACTCACTTGCACACTCTCTCTCTTTGGCTCAAAATAAATAAGTAAACGTTTTTACAAGATACAATAACCAAAACAAAACAACTCAGTGGATGGGTTCAACAGCAGAATGGAGGGGGCAGTGGAAAGAATCAGTGAACTAGAAGATACAACAATAAAAATTACTCAACTTAGACAACAGAGAAATAAAATGAAAAAAAAAAAAAAGGCAGAGTCTTGGGGACTGTGGGATTATAGCAATAGGTCTGTTATGTCATCAGATTTCCAGAAGGAGAAAAAAAAAAAGAACAGGACTGAGAAAAGCACTGAAAGAAATAATGGTTGAAACTCCCTAAATATGGCAGAGGGATAAAATCTATGCATTCAAGGAGCCAAGCACACCTCAAAGAGGATAAACCTAAACAAATTCATGCCATTAATTTGAGACATTATGGTCAAACTGCTGAAAGCTAAAATCAAAGAAAAAATCTTGAAAGCAATGAAAAATGACATCTTACTGCTAGGGGAAGAACTGTGACAGATTTCTCATCAGAAACCATGGAGGCCAGAAGAAGTGACACAAAATTTTCCAAGCACTGAGAGAAAAGACGATCAACCCAGATTCCTATATCCAGTGACAATATCCTTCGAGAGTAAAGGGAATACAATGGAACAACAAAAAGACAAACGGCCTAACTGAAAAATGAGCAAATGACTGGGGTTTCTCCCAAAGAAGATATTCAAAACGACCAGCAAGCACATGAAAAGATGCTCAATGTCATTGATCATTAGGGAAGTGCAAGTCAATACCATAATAAGATACCATTTCACACTTTGGGGGTGGGTATAACTCTGGAAAATAGCAAGTGTCAGTGAAGATGAGGAGAAATTGGAGCTGGTGGGAATGTAAAATGTTTCAGCTGCTGTGGAAAATAGCTTGGCAGTTCCTCAATAAGTTAAACATAGTATATGACCCAGTAATTCCACTCCAAAGTAATTATACCCCAAAGAACTGAAAACACGTACTCAAAAGAAATACCTATCCATGCACATTCATAGCAGCATGCTGTTCACAGTCGCCAAAAGTGGAAACAACCCAAATGTTGAGAAACAACTATGGTATATAAATACAATGGCATATTCTTTGGATATAAGAAGGAAAGAGATACTGATACACGCTGCAATTTGGAGGAACCTTGAAAACATTATGCTAAAAGAAAGAAGCCAGACACAAAAGTCGCATATTGTATGATTCCATTTATATGAAATGTCCAGAATGGGCAGATTCATAGAAACAGAAAGCAGACTGGTCGTTGCCAGAGGTTGGGGAATGACTGGGTAAGAGTACAGAGCTTCCTTTTGGGGTGATGAAAATGTTCTGGACTAGTGGTGATTGCTGCACAACACTTTAAACGTATTAAATGCCACTGAATTGTGCACTTTAAAATGGTTAAAATTGTGAACTTTGTTTTGTGTATATTACCACAATAAAAAAAAGACAGTGAAAGAGAAATCCTAGCAAGATTTTTTGCAGATGTAGACTAAATTATTCTAAAAGTTAAATGGAAAGGCAAAGGAACTAGAGTGGCTAAAACAAATTTTGAAGAAGAATTCAGTGGGAAGAATCACCTTACCCATTTTCAAGACATCTAAGACTACAGTAGTCAAGGTGGTGTGGTACTGGCAGAAAGATACAGATTAATGAAACAGAGAACTCAGCAACAGACTCACACAAATATGCCCAACGGATTGTTTTTTACAAAGGTGCAGAAGAAGTAAGAGCTTTTTTAATATACATTGCCGAAGAAAGTGGACATCCATAGGCAAAAAACAGACAAATCTCTCAACTTTAGCTTTATACCTTATATAAGAACTAACTCAAAGTGGATTACCAACTTAAATGTGAAGTGTAAAACTTTTAGGAAAAGGGAAAAAAAAAAAAAAAGCTCTTCCTGAGCTAGGGCTAGTCAAAGATTTGACACCAAAAGCATGATCCATAAAAGGAAAAACTGGTAAGTTAGACTTTATCAAAAGTAAACACATTTGCTTTGCAAAAGACCCTGTTATGAGGATGAAAAGACAAGTCAGTGATTGGGAGAAAATATTTGTAAACCACATACACGACAGAGGACTATTACCTAGAATATATAAAGAACTCTCAAACCTAACAATAAAAATAAACCCAACCAATGAGAATATGGTCAAAAGACATGAAAGGACATTTCACCAAAGGGAATATGCAGGTAGCAGATAAGTACATGAAAAGATGTCCCACATTATTAGCCATTATGAAATACAAGTTAAGACCACAATTAGATATAACTACATACCTCTCAGAATGGCTAAAATTCAAAAAAATGATAACACCAAATGCTGATGAGAAGGCAGAGGAACTGGATCACTCATCCATTGCTTCTGGGAATGGATAATGGTACAGCCACTCTGGAAAATAGTTTGGCCGTTTATTAAATGAACAAGCCAAAAAAACCCCTCAATATGCAACTTTTATATGACCCAGCGTTTGCTCTCCTGGGAATTTATTCCAGAGAAATTAAAACTAATGTTCACACAAAAACCTGTACGCAAATGTTTATAACAGATTTATTAATAATAACCAAAAACTTGAAACAAGGCCAATGTCATTCAACAAATGAGTGGTACAGACTACGGTATATCTACAGCATGGAATACTACTCAGCAATAAAAAAGGAATAAACTACTGATACACACATGACTTGGATGACTTTCCAGAGAATTATGCTGAGTGAAAAAAGCCAATCCTGGGGCACCTGAGTGGCTCGGTTGGTTAAGCATCTGACTTTGGCTCAGGTCATGATCTCATGGCTCGTGAGTTGGAGGCCCACATCAAGCATCGGGCTCTGTGCTGACAGCTCAGAGCCTGGAGCCTCCTTTGGATTCTGTGTGTCCCTGTCTCTCCCCCTCCCCCGCTCATGCTCTGTCTCTCAAAAGTAAATCAACATTTTTTTAAAAAGCCCTCTTATAAAAAAAAGAAAAGAAAAAAGACAATCCTCAAAGCCATACATATTATGACTGTTAATATAATATTCTTTTTTTTTTTTAATATAATATTCTTAAAATGACAAGATTATAGGAATGGAGAACGGACTGGGTTTTACTAATGTTAAGGTAGGGATGGAAATGGGAGGGCAGTAGGTATGGCAACATGAGGGATCCTTGTGATGTCCTTTATCTTGATTGTGTCAATGTCAGCATCTTGATTGTAATATTGTACTATAGTTTCCCAAGGTGTTACCATTGGGAGAAACTGGGCAGAGGGTACGTGGGATCTCTCTGTATTATTTTTTACAATTGCACTATAAAGCTATAATTATCTCAAAAGAAATAAGTTTATGTTTAATGAGTACAGAGTTTCAGTTTTGCAAGATACAAAGTTCTGGTGATTTAGTTGCACAATGTGAATGTACTTAACACTACTGAACTGTATATTTAAAAATGGTTAACATAGTAAATTTTATATTACGTGTATTTTACCACAATTAAATTTTTATAAAGAAACAAAAAAGTTTAATTTAAGTTTTAAAAAAAGGAGAAAGATTTTACAAACAAACAAAAACTAGAATTGAATGGGACAAAGTATAATTAATTCCACCGGAGGGGAGTGAAGAAATGCTGGAAACACTGCCCCACATCAGGAGCAAGGCCAGCATTAGAAGTCATAGCTCCTCACCAAATTATTTGAGATTCTCTTTTACTTAGAGCTTTAAGATCCATATGAGCTCCTAACCCTTTTATGACTCAGATTTTCCCACATAATACCAGGTGGCATCAAGCTCAACTCTTCCTACTGTCCACAGAAATTCCTGTTTAAATGGACTTTCCTGTCTTCATCATCCCTTTAGACTGGTGGTTCTCAACTTTAGTCACACATAAAATCACATAGGGAGTATTAACAACAAAAATCCTGGTGGTTGGGTTCCACCTCGAGAAATGCTGTCTTAATTGGTCTGGGGTATAGTTTCAGCATCAGTATTTTTTTTTTAATGTTTATTCATTTTTTGAGAGACAGAGGGTGAGCACAGGAGGGACAGAGAGAGAGGGAGACACAGAATCCGAAGCAGGCTGCAGGCTCTGAGCTGTCAGCACAGAGCCCAACGCGGGGCTGGAACTCACAGACTGTGAGATCATGACCTGAACCAAAGTCGACCACTTAACTGACTGAGCCACCCAGGAGCCCCCGCTGAGCAGCAGGATTTGTTAAATCCTCCCCAGATGATTATAATATGCAGCCAAAGTTAAAAGCTGCGTCTTTGGCACTGGATGGTAACTTTTTCCAGTAAGTATTATATTATATTTATCTTGCATTTGACTGTTATTTTTCATTTGTGTATATTTGTCTCCATGGGAAGACTGTAATCTCCTAGAAGGCCTTAATTCTAACAAACATTTCTAGCGAATTTTAGGTGCTCAATCCATGCTTGAAGAAGTCTCAACTAGCTGAGAATGTTCCTTGGTGTGGCACCAGGATCCAAGTGAATTTTGGTTACTGAACAGTCCAAATCTAAGATGGAACAAAGGAAGGAGAAGAAATCTAACATTTGGTGAGAATGACAGACCATTATTCCTGGTATAGCAGTGGCTAAAGTCCAGGCCCAAATAACTGAGAAACCTTTGCCTAATTAGCAGTCAATGTCTGGGGACAAAACAAAACACAAGGCATCAATCCTCAACCCTAATTACCATATGTTTCTCATGATAAATTCTCCTACCAGTTCTATTTGACTTATCTGCAACACTTTAATAAGTATGTCAAGAGCTCTTCAGAAGACAGAGGAACCTATGTTGCTGGAGTCCAGGAGTCAATCAGAAACCCCCCAAATCCTTCTGAGGAACAGTCTAGCTGGATGTCACCACTGGATAACTAAAAATCCAGCAAGTAGACCTAAAGGGGTAGTAATTCACAGACTGAAGGCTCACCTTGTAGTATATCATGGACTCTGATAATTTGGAATAATGTCTGACATATGGAGGAGATATCCTGCTGTGTAACTTAGCAGCATAAATGTCCCCTATGCCCATTCAATTTCCAAGTTCTACTCAAATGAGGGGACAGGGAAGTGATGTAATTATATATAAGGACTTTGGCACCAAAAGAGATACCTTAAAAAACATATAATCTGTTGGTTTTTTAATCCATTTAAGCAATAGAACTCTTTTTTCCTAATGAACGCATACCCCGTATCCCAAAATGTAAAACAGCTCAAAGCAGAGCTGCTGGGTTAGGACTAGGGTGTAGGAAATCCCTAGAGCTTTGACAGCATGGGCTTGAAGTCCACATTCTACAGGTGATGGGGCTGAGGTATGTGTTTGTGTGGCCCTGTCCTTGGGAGGCTCCAGAGAGAAGCCAAGTATGTGAATGAAAAGGAATCAATCATCTCTTTTCTGTGAGAGAGTTCAGAGAAGGTCACGTCCTTGAGCTCACAAAAATAAACTGTTTAGATCTAAAGCAAGGATGGTCCTTAAGGCGAAAAGACTTCTACTGAGCCAGTTGAGGTCATGGTAGTGTGAGACCACTTGGGATTGAAAATATCTAGAAGGATTCCTCTACCAGAGTGGTATCACCTTTGGGGTGGGAGTGGGGCTTTGGAAATTTGTGGCGGTACTTTCAAATTTTACCTTGACTGGGGATGCAGAGGGCACTTAGCAGGGAAGGGGAGACAAGAATGCTAACTGCCCTGCACTGGGCAAGACAGTTCCACAAAACAAAGAATTGTCCCTCTCATAATGGCATTAGGGCCCCTACTGAGAAACACTGAAGGCAAGGAAACCAAAAAGATTGCTTTACACTCAAGATCCCCAGGACACAACTTATTATGTTCCGCCACACAACTGAACCCTAATCTCTCTCATGAATTTCTTTAAAAAAAATTTTTAATATGTATGTATGTATGTATGTATGTATGTACGTATTTTTATTTTTGAGAGAGAGAGAGAGAGAGAGAGCACCTGTGCACATGTGAGTGGGCAAGGGGCAGACAGAGAGGGTGACAGAATCCCTGTGTCAGTGCAGAGTCCGAGGTGGGGGGGGGGGGCGGGTGGGGGCTCAATCTCATGATCTCATGAATCAGGAGATCATGACTGAGCCGAAATCAAGTCGGACGCTTCACCGACTGAGCCACGTAGTCTCCTCTTACAACGTTTTTTTTTTTTTAATTTTTTTTTTAACGTTTATTTATTTTTGAGACAGGGAGAGACAGAGCATGAACGGGGGAGGGGCAGAGAGAGAGGGAGACACAGAATCTGAAACAGGCTCCAGGCTCTGAGCTGTCAGCACAGAGCCCGACGCGGGGCTTGAACTCATGGACCGCGAGATCATGACCTGAGCTGACCAACTGAGCCACCCAGGCGCCCCTCTTACAACGTTTTTTAATGTTTATTTATTTTGAGACAGAGAAAGGTAGCAAGTGGGGGGAGAGGCAGAGAGAGAGGAAACAGAGGCTCAGTGCTGTCAGCGCAGAGCCCGACGTGGGGCTGGATCTCATGATCTCATGGACGGTGACATCATGACCTGAGCTGAAATCAAGAGCTGGATGCTTAACCAACTGAACCAGCCAGGCGCCCCTCTCTCATTACTTTCACCCTCTGTTCTACCCTTATCAGTTACTCACATGCACCTTCACAATCAGGAGAATATTCCTTTTTTCAGATGCTAGAAGATCTGCAGCTCCCAGGAGGCCAGGAGCCACTGGTGGCAGGCTCCACAAACATCGAGGCCACAGTAAAAAAGAAGGCTTTTAATAGTGTGTCTAATTCTTCACCTGAAGATAAGGAAACACAAAGCATAAAAACGCTTTATGGTGACAGAATTCAGTTCTTATCCAAATAGTTAATAGAGCATTTCCCCCTCTACAAGACCTCAAGATACAAATTAATATAAACCAACTAAACCAAACTAAGTCTGGAAGGGCCTATACTGTAATGGATAGTCTCAAGTATTTTTCAGAACTACTTGATGGCCAGAACAGAACTGCTTCAAGGCCGCCGTGAATCACGGCTCTCTTAGAGTCAGAAGAGCAGGATCTGTTTGCCAATGGTTTTATTCCTGTTTTGAGCTGGCTATTGACAGCCTCACTCAAGTGCCCACCTTGCTCTCACCACTGTCCACAGGAAAGGGGTAGCTCCTCCGTGAAGCCTGGTGGCCCGGCTTCAGTGCTTTCAAAGTAAAGAGGAGTCATGTCTGTCCCAGCCCCCTAGTAGGAGGCTTATGTACCCCTAAGAAATTGTAGTTAATATGTCAAAGCACACATTGGAGCATTTTTCTGGGGATGGGGCTTATATGTCTCATTAGATTTCAAAAGGAGTTTGTGATCCCCTCAAAGGAGGAGCCACCAATTTATAAACTCTCAATCCAAAAATAATCTCACACTTGCCAGCATCTTAACAAACTCATCCAAAAGAAACCCATCTTTTGCTGCATCAGCCTGCAATCGTTGATTTGAGAAGCATTTTATTTTTGGAGCTCTGTTCTTAATGCAGGGAAACACAAGCGCTGCTTTCTTCACCTTTCCAGGAATTGATGAAAACACCAAATGTGTAGATAAAGTATTCTTTACAAAGTAAAGAGTATGTCTGTACATAATAGTTCCAAATGAGTAACACGGCAGAATTCCAAGCTATGAAAAATGAATGCCTTTTTATTTAACTTAAATTTAAATTCCCACTTCCAAAAATATTTGATTTGCTTTTATTCTAACTTAATTTATCCAAAAGAGATTTAAAGAGACTTGCAAAAAGGTAAACAATGCCTCACATGTAACCAAAAACAAACATAGCAAACAACAAGTAACATAAAAATAGAAAATTCAAAAGCTATAAAAAAAGACAAACTATATAACAAAACCCCAAATTTATATAAATACTATGAGCATTATATTTTCCTCTGAACTTCTCTAAACAGTTAAAACAAAAAGAGAAACAGAAAGAAAACAAGTTATATAATTCTCACTGCCTCTTAAAAGAAAACTTATGAAGAAAGAAAGAAAGAAAGAAAGAAAGAAAGAAAGAAAGAAAGAAAGAAAGAAAGAGAAAGAAAGACATCAAGCTGACAAAAAAGGCAAACTTTTCCTCTACGGTGAAGGCCCTTTCCTCAAGTAGGCCCTTATACTATAACTGAATACCTAGTGACCATCCCTGAGATTATCTGAAATGAATTTTGAAACAGTATCTTGTTATGCAAAAACAACAACAACAACAACAACAACAACAACAACAACAACAAACTTGTTTCCTAGTTGTTTCTTTCATTTGACACAAAATAAAAGAGGCTGTCAAATGATTAACTTCTATGTTTTCGGCACACTGCTAGAAGTTAAGAAGTTTCAATGTGTTTAAACACACTAGAATTTTGTTTAACTCCTTAGGTATATAAAAGCTGGAGGCCAGCCTCTCTTCTTACCACTCAGTGAGGTGCTCATTCTCTTAGCCCGCACTCAACTTTGAAGATCTAGGACTGTTTTCTCTGGTCAACTATTTCTTGCATCTTGTCTCAATCTGTATCTTTTCTTTTTTTCCTTTTCTCCATCTAAGTTCAGCCACCTGTGAACCCACAGAAGACGCTATCATGCAAAGAATATTGACTTCTGAGTCAGAAAAATCTGGACTTGAATTAGGCAACTTTGGACAAGATGGTCTGAGCTTCGTCTTCTATAAAACAGGGATAAAATTTGCCTTTCAGGGTTGTTGTAAGGATTCGAAATACTATCATCAGATCACTCAGCATAGCATGTGGCACCAGCAGATGTTCAAAAATATTTAAACCATTTCTACTATGATGGGTACATTTGTCCAGGTAGGTCCATTTTAATGTGTCTCGTGACAATTCTCTGTACCCATTTCCAAGTCTTCTCCTTTATTTTAAAACCCACAGCTTCTTGCTGTGTTTCTCCTGTCATTTAACCTTGTCTGTGCTTTCAAAAGGGTGCTCACCTCTTGGCCACAGGTGGGTTTTTCATCCCAGTACAAAGAATATGCAAATTAGTAGCTGTTATCCAACTGGTTCTACTTCCTTTCTGGTTGCAGTTACTTCCTAACACAGAAGGATCGTGCAATACAGACTTGGATATTAATTGAAGTGTAAAAATTTAGATACCCAATTACTGAAATGCCTCTGTGTCTTGACAATATTCAATCCCAAATTGGCCCTCACTAGGCTAAACTGTAGTTAAGAATTATCCCGGGGCCCCTGCGTGGCTCAGTGGGTTAAACATCTGACTTTGGCTCAGGTCATGATCTCACGGTCTGCTCCGTGAGTTCTAGCCCTGCGTTGGGCTTCTATGCTCAGAGCCTGAAGCTTGCTTCGGGATTCTGTGTCTCCCTCTCTTTCTCTGCCCTTTCCCCATTCACTGTCTCTCTCCGTCTCTCGAAAAATAAGCGTTTAAAAAAAAAAAAAAAAAAAGGTTATCCAACAGAGGCCCAAACTCTAGAAGAGGCCCATCCCATAATAACAGCAGCACTCTTACCTTGCTGCAGCAAGCCATGTAAGCCCAACTTTTTTGACTACAGGTTTGTTCTGGGTGGTGTTTGGTCAATAGGCTTTGACAAGGATGATGGTCAAACTGCTCCAATACCAACTGAGTACACACACACACACACACACACACACACACACACTCAATGGGCTCACAGATAATTTCTGACTTTAAAGTTCTATTATGGGGGCACATGGGTGGCTCAGTCGGTTAAACATCTGACTTCAGCTCAGGTCATGATCTCGTGGTCTGGTCGGTGAGTTCTAGCCCTGAGTCAAGGCTCTGAGCTGTCAGATCAGATTCTGCTTCAGATTCTGTGTCCCCTTCTCTCTCTGCCCCTCCTCTGCTGGCTGTCTCTCAAAAATGAATAAACATTAAAAAAAAATTTTAAAGCTTTATTATGGAAATTTTCAAACATTTACAAAAAGAGTCTGGTATAATGAATACCTGAGTATCCACCACCCACTTTGAACAATTATCAATTCATGTTTCAATCTCATTTTATCACTTCTCCCGACCTATAAGCATTCCAGCTATCTTATCATTTCATCTGCAAATATTTCAAGATGTAACTATAAAAGATAAGCATTTGCTTTTTTAAAAGTACTGCTTATCACACAGACAACTTTATAAATCAAGTATCCATTAACTGTTCATTAGCCTTCAAATTTCCCCAATTGTCTCATAATTTTTGTTTATTTGCTTTCTTGAATTAGAATCCAATAAAATCTACACTCTGCAACTGTTTGATGTCTCTTAAGTCTCTTTTAATACATGAGTTCTCCTTTTCTTTTTCGTTCTTCTTCTTCAACTTGTTAGAAAGCCAAAGTAATTTTCCTTCAGAGTATTCTCACAATCTGGATTTGCGCCTCAGAGGTATCATTTATATCTCCTGTATTCCCTGTGAATTAGTAGTTATCTTTACACTAGATCAGATTCAGACTGAAAGGGCTTTTTTTTGCAAGGCTGCTTCAATAGGTGGCATTTTGTACTCCACCCATGCTCTGGAGGACATAATGTTTGTCTCTCCTTTCATGCTGAATGGTTGATCATTGCCTAGATACATTCATTCCAAATGGTGATTTTGTAATTATGCCATTCCTTCTTCATTTATTCGCTGGAAAACTTCTACAAAGAGAAATTTCCCCCTCATCTTGAATTCCCACAGGAAAAACAGATGAATGCTTGGTTCTTTCCAGTTACTAGCAGTTTTCAAAATACTGAGTTGAGCCCTAGCATTCTCCAATAATGAGTTTGTGTTTTTAAGTATCGTTGGGAACTCAATGATTTAAACATATTTGCTACAAATATGATGGTTGAACATATCAAATATGCAAATAGTATCCATTTTGACACTCAAATTGTCCCATCTTTGGCCAGTGGGACCTACTCTAGTTGCTTCTGAGTCCTTTTGATACAATCCTAATAGCTAAAAAAAAAATTTTTTTTTAATGTTTATTTTTTTTTTTTGAGAGAGAGTGAGACAGAGCATGAGCAGGGGAGGGCCAGAGAGAGAGGGAGACACAGAACCAGAAGCAGGCTTCAGGCTCTGGGCTGTCTGCACAGAGCCCGACATGGGGCTCAGGCCCATGAACCATGAGATCATGACCTGAGCTGAAGTCAGACACTTAGCCGACTGAGCCACCCAGGCACCCCCAATCCTAATAGTTTTTGAAGGCTTCCTTGCTTATCTTGGACAATACCTGAAATCCTCCATTTCCCTAAGGAGTTCCTTTCAGTGCGAAATGGTGTTTAGAAAGCTCAGTTCAAATGTAGGGGTGTCATTGCTACTGGGTTACTGTTTCTAGGCCTTTTCACCATAAAGCTAGGAAATGTTTTAGGATAGAATATGCCTTGAGCTCACAGTTATATTTCCAATTTAAATTCAGAATTACAGAATTTTTATTTAACTTCATCAATGATAAATCTGTATCTCTTTATCCCACACCAAAACTCCTGGTTCACAAAGACACTGTCATTAATACTGGTTTGTTTTATTCCACAGTTCACCAGTGATAGTTGCAGAATAACAATATCAACACTACCACCAACAATATCACTACTTGAAAATCTTTTTGCATTTCTTTTTGTCCTTAGAGTGGATCCCACTTGGGATGTCACAAATGATTGTGTTTTAAAATCACTTGAATAGTTTGGTTGGGGACATTTTACATTTTTGTAATGAAATCCTTGGGCTAGGGACTCATGTAGTTGAGAGAAATCTAAATTTTTCAGAAATATATGCATAGGGCCACCTGGGTGGTTCAGTTGGTTAAGCATCGGACTCTTGTTTTCAGCCTGGGTCATGAGCTCATGGTTTCATGAGCTCAAGCCCCACATTGGGCTCTGTGCTGGCATCGTGAAGCCTGCTTGGGATTCTCTCCCTCTCTCTCTCTTTCTCTCTCTTTGCCCCTCTCCTGCTCACACTGTCTGTCTCTCTCAAAAATAAACTTAAAATAATAATAATAAAGAAATATCTGCATAAAAAAGAGAATACTGTGTAGATCTCTAGATGCTGAATTAGATGCAAAATCAATTAATCAAATGCCTTAGTAGCACTATTTGGACGGCCTTTGTGTTCACTTCGCTTGGCAAGTATAAGAGATGGTGACCCCAGATGCCTAGGGATGCAAAAATATGACATGGCTAAATCCTTGGTTGCAATATCTTAAAAGGTCACAAGATTATGTTACTCCACAAAAGTATCTTTCTGAATCTCTTTTTCTCTCAGTTTCTCTCTCCAAGTCCTCCTCCCCTGTGGATCAGTAATCCTCAAAAAATTCTATCCCTATTCCTTCTTGCCCTCTTTGCCTATGTTAGCCTCCTCCCCTAACAACTCAGGAGCTTATGTTTTGTGCTTGTATCAGTGAGAGGGAGGGAAGCGGCATTGCTATATAAACTAAGGGAATGAAATGGAGGAGGTCGGGGGATAGACAGCTGCAAGGATCTGGACCAGTCGACTGAAACAAACCCTCGTCCTAAGCAACTCAGAGCTCAGATTTCTTCTCTGGACAGCTGGCTTTTTTCGTCCTTCTGAAATACTCTGCACAGAGGGGGAGGGGCTGTGAACTGCCTCTGCTATAGACCTCATTTAAAGGCAGCTACCTCCTAGATATGTTCTGTAGAAACTAAATGCAATATTCAATATAGCAGAGATGAGGGTGGTGAAAGAAAGGTATGTAATTTCTCACTCTAGTTTTTAAAGGCCGGGAACTGGTTACTGAGAATGCTGGAGGGCTGCCTGGAGTAGGCAGTGACTAGAGTCACATAACCTGCAAGTGGATATCTGACTTGCCTATGATATTTCTCTCCCCCCCTTCCTCACTTGGCACCCTATACTCCATATTCTTTCTAATCCTCCTACTCTCCCCCCATCCCATACCCTACCCCCACTAACGTTCCTGGGATTTTGGACTTAGCTATTTTTAAAACAGTCAACTCAGTAGCCACCTCCCTCCCCCGCTCAGCTGTCCAGTACTCTGGCCAGCCATTTACTCCACCTTCCCCCCACACCAAACCTTCTCTGGTTCCCTGACCTCAGTGAGATTGCAGCCGGTCTGGGGACCTGGGGGAGACATGGAGAAAGAGACGGGGGAACCCCTGGCCGGAGCTGACGGACAGAGTAGGCAGTCATGGCTGGAGGATTGGATATCAGAGTAATGTTTGACCCCTGGAAACAGTAAGTCAAAATGAAATTGCAATTCCTTTAATAAGCTTTTGGAATGAAGTTAGGCTTTCATAAAATTGCAACACCTACTTGAATGTCTCTGGGCCAGAAGCTAGGATCTCTTTCATACCAAGGTGCCTGTCTCCATTTCTCCTCCTGTCTTATTTCTTTCTGGCTGCTGCCCACTGGCCTCTTGAAGTTTAGTCTTCCACCTCTCCTCTGCCTGTTTTAGCTCCTTCCTTGCCCTGTTGCCTCAGACTTCTGATGAAGTTTTAGGAGTTTCCCATATCCCCTATTCTGCGGTTTTCTCACCAAAGCCAAATTTAGCCTCAGATGATTAGTCACTGATACCCTTCTACCCTGCTTCTACTCCGCAGTGCCCTTCACATCGGCCTTCCGAGGCTGGGGGCTATTCTTGTAAATTATTTATGTCCACACTGTAGTCTCACCATCCTCTTCTCCCTCCTGCATGACTCCTACCTCAGTCCACATCCTTACCCCGAGAAAGGGGAGTTTGGCAGGAGAAACTCAGCCCCTCCCCAAGGCCTGTCCTCATCAGAGGCCTGAGAACTTCTGCAGAGAGAAGATTAATGAAAAGAGTGGTTCTTCAGTCAGGTTTGGAAAAGTAAAAAAAAAAAAAAAAAACCAAGAACTGTGGACTCAGCACAAACAAATATTGATTTGCATGCTTGGTTTGCATCCCACTATTCCATGAGAGAGGATTTTATATAGTCTGAGCTCTCTCAGTTGATAAAAGAGATCGGTCCCTTTTCATCCGAATACTGATGTTCCAGAGAGAGAGATGTGTGTGTACCACCCTCACTCCTTGCAAAAACTTCTGACACAAAGGAGGAAGAGAAATGAATGACCCCTGGAGGGTGCCCCCCCTCCCCAGATGGGGAGGGGCAAATAAGAGGTATGTTTCTGAAGTATTTCCAGATCCTAATTTTATTGAGGAGCCCACTGGGATGACTGGAGTCTGTTCCATCCTCACGATCCCTCTATTTTTGACACTTCTGCTGTTTGATAGCTTAGCATGGGGCAATACAGTGGACTCTGCTCTCCCCGCCCCCCCCCCCCCACCAGCAGTCTAGTCAACCTTCCTTCCACCCCCACCTCAGGGTATTGCATAAGGGACCTGAAAGTGGCCACAAGAGCAGGGCACAGAGGCTTCACAGCCACACATACCGTTTGGGGAGCCCCATTCTCCCCAAACTCCAGCCGCTAGTCCTTTACCTGATCTTCCCAGATTCTCTGCACATCATCCTGAATGACCTTCAACTCTTCTCTCTTCCCATGCCCGGCCAAATTTCTTTTTTCAGTCCCTTACAGGAAGTCCGGTCAAAATTCACTAGGTAGGAGGGTCATCAGCTGGAAAGAGCCGGAGCCTGGGGGGACCTGGCCGGATAGGTATGGGGGATCCAGGCCGGTCCCCCCATGGCAGCCCCCCAACTCTAAGCACTCTCACCCTCCTGCTGCTCCTCTGTGGACATGGTAAGGAAGGGCTAGGGAAGGGCTGGGGAACCTGGAGGGTCCGCTGCTGTGCAAGGGTGGGCAGGTGACCCCGTGTGAGGAGAAAGGACGGGCGCTGGGGGGTTCCAGTCACTCGCCGGACTCTCAAGCAGATATTTTTTTTTATTTCCCATTCGCTTTGGGGAAGAGCCCTGGAAAAGCGCTTAATCCACAGGGAGAAGAGATCCGACGGGCTCACACGTTTTTAGCAAGACTGAGTGAACACAGGACTAGGGGGCTGGGGGCTGGAGATCAGTTGGGTTTTAGAAACAGCTGGAATCCCCTTCACCAGTTTGGTGAGAGTTACGGGGGGGATCCGGGGGCCGTCTCACAGTCCTCTGCCTTTGTCCTCAGCTCATTCTCAATGCAAGATCCTCCGCTGCAATGCTGAGTATGTATCGTCCACCCTGAGCCTTAGAGGTGGGAGGTCACCGGGAGCCCTGCGAGGAGGAGCAGGAGGAGGGGGCCGAGGTGGAGGGGTGGGCTCCGGCGGCCTCTGTCGAGCCCTCCGCTCCTACGCTCTCTGCACCCGGCGCACCGCCCGCACCTGCCGCGGGGACCTGGCCTTCCATTCGGCGGTGCACGGGATCGAAGACCTGATGATCCAGCACAACTGCTCCCGCCAGGGCCCCACGGCCCCGCCCCCGGCCCGCGGCCCCGCCCTTCCAGGCGCAGGCCCCGCCCGCTCCTCCGGCCCCCCAGCCCCGGACCCCTGTGACTATGAAGGCCAGTTTTCCCGGCTGCACGGGCGTCCCCCGGGCTTCTTGCATTGCGCCTCCTTCGGGGACCCCCACGTGCGCAGCTTTCACCACCACTTTCACACGTGCCGTGTCCAAGGAGCTTGGCCCCTGCTGGATAATGACTTCCTTTTTGTCCAGGCCACCAGCTCCCCCGTGGCATCGGGGGCCAACGCCACCGCCACCCGGAAGGTCAGGGACTCAGCAGCAACTCCAGACCCTCTCATGGTCGCCCACGGTACCACTCCCTCCCACCCCCAACTGTGGCACAGCAATGCTCGCTATTCCCTTTCCTCCTCCACCTCCCCTGCATCTCCTGCCCCCCCCGCCCCCCCCCCCAGCACTCTTTCCTTAAGTCACTTTCCTTCGCTCACTCAAATGCAGAAGACACAAGAGAACGTTGAGAGGAGAGCTGAGGAGCCCTAGGTTGAGAAGTTACAGAAGGGAAACCTTGTCTTCTCCTGAGTTGCTGAGATTGAGGCCAAAAAGGAGGGGGAGGGGTCGAGCAGGGATAGGGCAATACTGGAGTACCAGAGAAGGGATCAGAGTGAGCGAGGGCCACGACAAGCCTCGAGTCTCTGCCGAGATCAAGTCCCTGACTGTGGGTGAGACCTGACTGCCGAGGGGTGGGAGCACTCAGCCCAAAATGAACAGTTTTCCCTCTTGCCCTCACAGCTCACCATTATATTTAAGAACATGCAGGAATGCATTGATCAGAAGGTCTACCAGGCTGAGGTGGACAATCTTCCGGCAGCCTTTGAAGATGGCTCTATCAATGGAGGTGACCGACCCGGGGGGTCCAGTCTGTCCATTGGAACTGCTAACCCTGGGAACCACGTGGAGATCCGAGCCGCCTATATTGGCACAACTATAATCATCCGGCAGACAGCTGGGCAGCTCTCCTTCTCCATCAAGGTAGCAGAGGACGTGGCCCGGGCCTTCTCAGCTGAGCAAGACCTGCAGCTCTGTGTTGGGGGGTGCCCCCCAAGTCAGCGACTCTCTCGCTCAGAGCGCAGCCGCCGGGGAGCTCTGACCATTGACACCGCCAGACGGCTGTGTAAGGAAGGGCTGCCAGTTGAAGACGCTTATTTCCACTCCTGTGTCTTTGATGTTTTGATCTCTGGTGACCCGAACTTCACTGTGGCAGCTCAGGCGGCTTTGGAGGATGCCCGAGCCTTCCTGCCGGACTTAGAAAAGCTGCACCTCTTCCCCTCGGATGCGGGGGTTCCTCTTTCCTCGGGAACCCTCCTAGCCCCACTCATTTGGAGTGGGCTCTTTGTTCTGTGGCTTTGCATTCAGTAACGTGGCCAGCAACTCCATGATTGGGTTGGAAATGATGTGGGCATAGAGGCTGGCAGAGAAGAACATAAAGAATCATGGAAGGAAACAGTGGTCACCAGCGGACATGTGAAATAATGCCATTTAACCAGAGTCAGATAAGGCTGCAGTCCCGGGCTGAAATGATCACGGAATAAGGGTTCTGGGCAAAGCTTCTGCAATCTAGACCTCTGTGGGAGCTCTTTGTCCATTTTCCCAGTCCCAGTTACGATCCGCGAACTGTTGTACTCCATCTACTCCTGAAATCACCCCAACAACTGTCGACGTTATAGGGGTCCTGATGATCAGTAGACGTTATAAGGGGTCCTGATGATCAGTAGAAAACTTAAGGATTTAGACTTTTCAGAGGAAAGAATTGAGAGAGGAACACGCGATCACTACCTATGAGAGATTCAAAGATCTAATGATATTTTCTCTTGGACAATGGAAAGAGGAGGAAATGATTAAAGATGGAATTTATTTGACAAATATAAGTGGGTAAGATGTGTCCTGCTTTCTCGGTTCAGAAGTGAAGTGGGGGTCGTCGGGATCTTAGGAGGATCGTCTGGACCCTTTGGAGGATGGCACAGACAGGAAAGAAGCCGGCATCGTGCCCCTAAATGATCTGTTACTAAAGCTATGAATTCTTCACACCCTCTTCGGTGGCCTATGCCGAATCTCTTTACACATGCTTGAAATGGAGTACAAGCAATGTATTCACTCCATTGAAAGACAGCTCAGCAGTATCAGATATTATTTCTGCCCTCAGGATGCTCACAGGCTATTAGGGAGATACAACTGATTCACATGAAGGAGTGATGAGTGTGCAGTTATCCCCTACATTCTGTGGTACAATAAATTCAGATGGGAAGGTAGTTGATTCGAACTAAGGAAATAATAAAGAAGAGGTAATAGAAGAGATGGGATTTGAAGTGATCTTTGATGACTGGGTAGGATTTGAATTGTTAAGGACCCGCCGGGGCAATGGAAACCACCTGGAGTTATGCATAGATTCATGATTCAGTGAGGAAACCAGCAAAACTCAAATGAAATAGATAGGAAGTAAAGGCATAGAACAGTAGATGGACAGAGGCCAAATTAGCAGGCATCTTGAAAGTGGGTCCAAGGAGTTTAAATTAATAGCTAACATTTATTAGAGCTTAAAACCTACCAGGCAATGTTCTAAACATTTTAAAAACATAAATTCATTTAATTCTCACAACTCTCTAAGGAAGGTAATAGTCTCATCTTTACTTTTATATAGGGAAACTGAGGTACAACAAGATTAAGCAACTTGCCCACAATCATACAGCTAATAAAGGGTGGAACAGTAATTAATTAATTGACAATAATTGTTGAACCCAGGCGTTGGGCTCCAGAGCCTTAACTCTTAACCACTATGCTGTGTTGTCAAGGAAACAGAGGGCCATTAAAGATTGTGGGTGTGGAGGTGGGCAAGGAAGTGGAGCTGTGGCTGCCAACAGGGCACAGACGACTTTTTTCTTTTGTCATCAGAAGCCCAAAGGGAGAGCTGGGGAGAGGAGGAACAAAAGCCCAAAGTTGAAGGGATCTAGTTTGTAGAAGAGAAAACTGAGACTAGAAGTCGTTCTATTGACTTCACTGTTCACGCTTCTCTTCCTCTTCTCTCAGTATCACCCACCTGACCATAAACCCCCTGGATACCCCCAGGGCTTACCAGGCAGGGTGTGTTATCTGGCTTGCCAATTCAAATCTTTTTGCATGTCTTTATCCCCTCTTCCCTCCTCTCTGTATCCTCTAAGCACTCCCTCAAATCACAGTCTTCACACTTTCTGAAACCTGTAGCGAATCTAGAAAACCATCTCTTCTAATGGAAGAGAATGGGGGAGATGGTGGTGTTCAAGGCTGTCCCTTCACACAGGCATTTTCCCTCAAAAACTCTTTTTTTAGGGGCGCCTGGGTGGCGCAGTCGGTTAAGCGTCCGACTTCAGCCAGGTCACGATCTCGCAGTCCGTGAGTTCGAGCCCCGCGTCGGGCTCTGGGCTGATGGCTCAGAGCCTGGAGCCTGTTTCCGGTTCTGTGTCTCCCTCTCTCTCTGCCCCTCCCCCATTCATGCTCTGTCTCTCTCTGTCCAAAAATAAATAAACGTTGAAAAACTCTTTTTTTAGAAAGTGCTCCTGGGGTGCCTGGGTGGCTCAGTGGGTTAAGTGTCCGACTTCGGTTCAGGCCATGATCTCCTGGTTCGTGGGTTTGAGCCCCGTGTGCTTCAGGTTCTGTGTCTCTCTCTTTCCCTCTGCCCCTCCCTGCTTGCGCTCTGTCTCTGTCTCTCAAAAATGAATAAACATTTTTTTTAAGTGCTCCTTATATTGGTTCTCTTAACTCAAAAGAGTAACTTTATCTCTCAGGTGTGGGAATTTCAAGTCAGTCAAGAATTTCATAGCCAACTGGTAAATGAGATTCTTTCATGGTACCTGTCATGTAACACTGTTTCCTTTGCCCAAACTTAAGGTTAGCCCTATTACAAGGGAGTATTTAAAAATGGGTAGCTTGGAATAAGCACATGAAAAGATGCTCAACATCATTAGTCACGAAGGGAATGCAAATCAAATTAGTCACAATGAGAAAACACTACTCAACCACTAGAATGGCTAAAATTGACAAGATTGACCATATCAAGTGTTGGCAAGAAGTGGAGCTCTCACAAGCTGCTGGTGCGAATGTAAAATGGTACAACCACTTTGTAAAAACAGTTTGGCAATTTCTTTAAAGCCAAGCATACAGCTACCATATGATCTAAACATTCTGCTCCTAGGTATTGACCCAAGAGAAATGACGATAACATGTCAGCACAAAGACTTGCATACAAATGTTCGTTACAGTTTTCTCTGTAATAACCAACAAAATTAGAAACTGGAGACAACCCAAATGTCCATTCACAGATGAATGGATACACCAGTTGTATTAATCCATACAACAGAATATCAGTCAGCGATAAAATGAAATAAACTAGTACACATAACAACATGATGAATCTCAAGATAATCATGCAAGCAAAGAACCCAAACAAAAAAAGAGTGTGCTTCCATTTTTATAAAATTTTAGAAAATGCAAACTAATACATAGTTTGGGAATGGGTGAAAAGGGGGAAGGGGGAAGGGATGGTTTACAAGGGGGCAAGAGGAAATTTTGAGAGTCACATGTTCATTAACCTGATTGTGGCAGCAATCTCATGAGTATATGTATGTCAAAACCCATGAAATTATATACTTTAAATATGTGTAGTTTATTATACATCAAGTATACCCAATAAAGCTGTAATTTAAACAATTATTTTATTTTATTTTTTGAGAGAAAGAAAGAGAGAGAGAGCAGGGGAGGGGCAGAGAGAAGGGGAGAGAGAGAATCCCAAGCAGGCTCTGCACCATCAGCACAGAGCCCAATGCGGGGCTTGAACCCACAAACTGTGAGATCATGACCTGAACCAAAGAATCAAGAGTCAGATACTTCATCCACGGAGCCGCCCAGGCACCCCAAGCTGTAGTTTTTTTTAAAAACAGGTAGCCCATCTTCCCCTTTTCCTTTGTTGGATCAGACAAAGGCTCAGAATGATCACAGTATCAAAAGAAAGATTAGAAAACAGAACAACAAAAAAGAAAACCTAAGGAAGATTAGAACAGACTTTTCTTCTTCTAGAAAAGGAAAAGAGGAGGATAATGGATCAAGGAAAAGAGAATATTTCATGATTTCATTCCTTCCTCAGATGAAGTCATTCTAAAGGTCAGCTACCTTTAGAAAAGGCCATTTTCTGGCTTAAAAACATCAGCCCTGCCCCTCAGAGTTCCATCTTTCTCTTCCAACAACAGTCAGCAGGTGGCGGTGGTGACTAGAAAGAATTACTCGGTGGGGCGGGGGCAAGTCTCCCTGAGAAAGAAAAATGGATTTCTTAGATTATTAGGTATGTTGGTCATTTGAGAAAAAATTCTAATAAACATTTGACAGAATAGGCATTTCAGGAATCTCAGGAATAAACTGAAGATAGGTACACAGTTAAACCAATAAATTGTTTAAATAAATGATTATAACTTTTCAACAAACAAAGGGTTGTTCAAGACATGAAACAATGAAAATATACTACCTGGGTCCACAGAGGATATGATTTACACAGAGGCAATAATGTAAACACTGGCTGTTGATACAGCCAAAACTGTGATATACATATTAGGAGGATGAGGCGAAAGGAAAGAGAAGGCAGGTATACAACATGATGTGAAAGCTGACATTTCAATTACTGTAACAAAAAAGTCAACGCTATGTCTACTATTTCTAAATTAAGAATGGAAAGAAGAAACATATCACCTAGAAATATAAAGTAAATACTAGATAAACAGGCTACAAGAATTGGAAGAGACTCTACTGAACGCCTCAGTGAGGCATGAGGACTGATGTTTTTTGGTAAGCCCTCAATAAGATAATTTCTGTGGTCCAGTAATTACAGCTCTCAAAAATCAGTGCCAGGAAACTGTACCAGCACTAGGGAAAGGAAAGAAGGCAAAACCACTAGAAAATAAAAGGCCTTCCTCAATTTTTCTGCCTACTCCCAAACCAAATTATTCATCATCCTTCCCAATAGGAAGAAATAAGTTACATATGTTTCCTGAGATAAAACTTGTGAATGGAGGGTGGGCTTGGAGAAAGTGAAAGAGAAATCCGGCAAGATAACTGGACTCTGCCTTCGCTACAGGGCTAATGATTTTGGAATCATTGTCTGCTATTGGTTCAAAGAATCAATATTTTGTATTTACATATATACATACACATATATGCATACACACACGTATAGTTGACACACAATGTTGTCTTAGTTTCAGGTGTACAACATAGTGGTTCAGCAAGTTAATAAGTAAGTGCTATGCTCACCACAAGGGTAGTCACCACCTGTCACCAAAGAACACTATTACAGTACCATCGACTATATTCCCTAAGCTGTACTTTCATCCCCGTGACTTACTCATTCTATAACTGGAAGCTTGGACCTCCCACTCCTTCACCCATTTTGTCCATCCCCCACCCCCTCCCCTTTTATAACCATCTGTATTTATGGGTCTGTTTCTCCTTGTTTGTTCATTCATTAGTTTTTAGATTCCACATATAAGTGGCATCATATGGTATTTGTCTTTCTCTGACTTACTTCACTTAGCATAATACTCTGTAGGTCCATCTATGTTGTCACTGATGGTAAAATCTCTCTTTTTTTAAGTTTTATTTATTTTTTGAGACAGAGAGAGAGAGAGAGAGAGAGAGCTCACACAAGTGGGGAAGGAACAGAGAGAGAATCCCAAGCAGGCTCCGCACTAGCAGCATAGAGCCAGACACGGGGCCTGATCTCGTGAACCACAAGATCATGACCTGAGCCTGAATCAAGAGTCAGATGCGTGACAGACTGGGCCACCCAGGCGCCCAAGATCTCATTTTTTTTATGGCTGAGTAATATTCCACTGTATTTATATTCCATATCTTCATGTAATCAGTCTTTGATATAGCACTTTTCTTTAACTCCTCCAAGAAATGAGTTGTCAGATTAAAAAAAAAATCTATCAGCTATTTCATTCTGCCCTCCCACCCCACCTCACTCCAGCCAAGAATTGAAGGGCCCTTTGGTAAAACTACAGCATCTGAAACAGAAAATATTCTGCTATGGTGTTATTTTCTCTACATGGAGGATACAGCCCTGCACCCACCACAGCCAAGGCTACAGCTTCAGGGGAACACCATCAGTGTTAGAGAACAAATGAGAACCAGAAAGACAAGGAATGGGTTGGGCTATTTATAGTACACATTAGCTGATCAAGCTAAAATAATCCTATTGATTGATTTTTAACCTTCCTTAGAATTGTTGAAGCACCTAAATTGTGCAGCCCATAAGACAACCTTTGGGGAACTTGGTTTAGAGGGAAAGAAACAGACAAACAGATAATTATAAGATAAATGATCAATATTCATAATATACAGAATCTTATGTCCAACATACTGTAGGGATACAAAGAAGGTAGAAATTAAATCTGCTTGTAGAAATCATAGAAATCTTTACAAAGGAGATGAATTTTCCTTTTTTTAAGTTTATTTATTTTGAAAGAGAGCACACGCGAGTGTGCAAGAGCATGGAAGGGGCAGAGAGAGAGAGAGAGAGAGAGAGAGAATCCCAAGCAGCGTGGAGCCCAACATGGGCCTGATTCCACAAACCTTGAGATTATGACCTGAGCTGAAATCAAAAGCCAGGTGCCCAACCGACTGAGCCACCCAGGTACCTCCTGAATTTTCTTTTCTTTTCTTTTTTTTTTAAGGATCAGAGATGCACTACTTGAGAAATCTTTCAGCCATATGTCATATGAATTTTATCCTCGCTGTGTGACTCTAGGCAATCACTTGAGCTCTCTGAATCATAATATTCTCTTCTGCAAAATATCTCCCTGCTTATTTAATGAATCAAATGTTTATGCAATTGCTTAATAATGCACATGTATAAATAGCTCTATGTACACTCTTAAAGGCTGTTAACAAAGTATTGTTAAATGTCGGTCTGGATAAAAAAAAAAAAAAGAAAACTGGTTTAATATACAGTTTCTTCCTCTCAGTCACGAATATCATATTCCTTCCTCTGCTCATTCTTCTCACAATCAAAGAATCATCTTTGTTACTCAGGGTTTCAGGTCTCAGAAAAGCTTCCGTTCATTCGAGACAATCCTTGGACTAAAGATCTGGACGGTACATTAGTTCACCCACTGGGTGGCAGAGCTGAGCCAAATGGATTACCAAATTGTGCAAGAAAAAATTTCTTAGAAAAGAGGAAGTTCGGCTAAGCACACAATGTCCCATCTCTTTCATGCTTATAAATATCAACATAGCCCGGTTTTCTCCCCAGAAAAACAAACCATCGCCTCTCACTTTCTTACCACCCTTGCCCTGACACATGATTGGGCCATAGGCTTTGAGGAGGGACTGGTTATATAAGTTACAGTATAGCAGAGAGAACTGAAGTTTAAAGTCTAACACTGATAAGAAACAATACTAGGTTCTGATTAGTGTATACTGTATTCTAGAGGTACACTCCAGTCTATCAATTCAAATTTGTATTCAATAATATACTAACTCTATGAAATGTACTCTGCTAGATGCTATGAAGGATTCAAAGATAAAAGAGGACAGAGTTCCTGCTCTCTAGGAATTCATTATCTAGGACAGAAAAGGAAATTTACATGTAGGTTTTGTATGAGAAATATAAATAACATTTGTGTCATGGAGCATTCAAAAGAGAGCGAAATTCTGTGTGGTTGTAAGGTGAAAGATGAAGCGATTGGGAATCAAGACAGGTTTCAGAGAGGAAAAGTCATTTGGCTGTCTGTGGAAGAGTGGATAGGACTTCAAAATTCAGAGGTGGGGGAGGAAGATCAGGTATTCCAGGTAGAGACAAAAGCATAAGCAAAGGCACAGAGGCAGAGAAGGATGTATCAGGGGAACACTGAGTATTCAGGTTTGGCCGAGGTAGAGGGTACATTCATGAGGAAGTAGTGAGAAATGGACTGGAAAGCTGGGATGAGGTCAATTTGTGAAGGCCAGGTTGAAGCATTTGGATTTGATTCAGTAATCAATGAATCTTGGAGCATCACAGAAACAGACAGGAATAAAATCTGTTACATTAATCTAGTCGTGGTCTACAGATTACAGCAGAAAGATCATTACAAGGTATTCAAACAATCGAGGCAAAAGTAACAAGAACACGAACCAGACTGCCGGTCAGTGAAATAATAAATAAGAAGTAAATTCTAGAAACACTGGGAAGATGGCCTCTACCGAATTTGGCAATTGATTGGATGTGGGGACTGTTATAGAGGTAGGAATCAAAAGCAATTCCTTGATTTGAAACCTTGTTCATTGGGGAATGAGTATATAATGGTTCCATTAAAAGTATTAAAGGGAAGACCTGAATTTGAGCACAGTGGGGCAAGATGATGAATTCTACACTGGACAAGGTGAATTTGAGATGCCAGCTGCAACTCTGGAGACAAGCTAAAGGCATAGTATAAATTTGACACAAGTGATATACAGATGGGCAAATTGAAGAGCAAAATGTAAAGGAAGAAAAGGAGAGGGCCAAGGACAAGTCCTCAAGAAAAGCTTTCAGGGGGCAGAGAAAAAAGAAATTGCCAGAGGGACGCCTGGGTAGCTCAGTCAGTTAAGGGTCTGACTTCGGCTCAGGTCACCATCTTACGGTTCGTGGGTTTGAGCCCCGTGTCGGGCTCTGTGCTGGCAGCTCAGAGCCTGGAGCCTGCTTCACATTCTGTGTTTTCCTCTATCTCTCTCTGCCCCACCCTTGCTCACACTGTCTCTGTCTCTCTCAAAAATAAATGAGCATTAAAAAGAAATTAAAAAAAAAAGTTGCCAGGAAAGGAGAAAGTCTAAAAGTCAAGATGAACTCTTAAAGTTTTAAAAGATGGCAGTTTTCAAATTATATAGCAGTCAAGGACAATAAGGCCAAAAAAAACCACTCTGGAAACCTTGAAGAAAACGTTTTGTATTTATTTTATTTTATTATTTTATTTTAATTTTATTGTGAGAGAGAAGGAGACAGCAAGCATGAACAAGGGATGGGCAGAGCGAGAGGGAGAGAGAGAGAATCCCAAGCAGGTTCCATACTGTCAGTGCCCAGCCCAGTATGGGGCTTGATCCCATGAACCATGAGATTATGACCTAAACCAAAATCAAGAGTTGGATGCTTAACCGACTGGGCCACCCAGGTGCCCCCAGATCAGGAATTTTTAATAATTAAATCTAAACTAAAAAAAACAAGAACCCTCACCAAGCGTCGTAGAGACAAGAGCTCTACGTTAAGTGTTTAGAATCCAGGGTTTGGAGAATGGCTGCACCAGTTATTAGCTTTATGTCCTCGGTCTTGTTTTTTGTTTTGTCACTGTTGTTTGTTTTTTAAAGACTGCTAGAGTCCCCTTTGACTCTAAAACGTTATGAGTCTTGCCCTGAATCCTTTACAGTAGGATTAAACAAGATACAAGATACAATGGGTTAAAGCACTGGGGAACTTGGGTGACTCAGTACCAAGCTTCTGACTCTTGGTTTCAGCTAGGGTCATGATCTCATGGCTCTTGAGTTTGAGCCCCGCACTGGGCTCTGTGCTGGCAGTGTGGAGCCTGCTTGGGATTCTCTCTTTCCCGCTCTCTCTGCCCCTCCTCCCCCCCCCCCCCCCCCCCCGTCTCTCAAAATAAATAAGCTTAAAAAAACAAAAGAAACTACAACCAATGTGTTAAGGTACTGAGAGGCAGGAAAACTGAAAGAGTTCAATACTTTAGACCAGACAAACTTGGGTTCAAGATGTGGCTCTATTTACAAAATTTGTGACCTCAAGGCAAGTTACTTAACCCTCTGAGCCTGACTTAATCAACCCTGAGTCACAGAGTTATTGTGAGAATTCAATGAAATAATCTAACCTTAAGTCCTTTCTGGAACAAGATGACAGATGCACTTACAAATAAAATGTCATTGAAATAACTATGTTAAGGACTTGGTCCATGACAGGTGCTTGATAAATGACAAAAGAAAGGCACTCTGAACTCAAGACGCTGTACAATTATTAATATATTCTTATTCCTGACCCAGAGGCATGCTCCACAGTTGAGCAGTCTGGAATCCCACACTTCCTTTGGGCCTTTATTTGCCTCTAAACTAACATTGCCGAGGGAAAAAAGTAGGAAAGCCTGATGGACACGGGTAAAGGCAAGTTCACAGAGTGGAGGTGACAAAGAAAGGGATTTGTCCTCCATTAGGAACTTTAGTGTTCTAAGTGTTTATCAGGCCAGAAGTTAAGGAAGAGAGCAATGCAGCCAGCACTTTGACCCTGGCTGGAAGAGAGTAGGAAGGGCACTTGCCTCCCTGAGAGCTCTGGCTTTACTCAACTAACGCCAGTAAAACAAACAACAATCACCATTGGGCTTTTTATTGGCACAGAGATTAAGAGGGTGGGGAAGGTGCAGGTAAAGATGATCTAACTTGCAAAACTCCTGGACTTAGCCCTACTTTGCTGTTCCTCCTAGACTTGCCCTCCCCTCCCCCACTGCGCCACCGCACCCCACGACTGTATGTCCCCTGCTTTTGGGACAGGAACTTACAAGATTTTTCTTTCTTTGATGCAGGAACTGAGAAAGAAGACTCAGGGAGCAGATTTTAATCAGAATACCGGGTTATAAGGTGAAAGGTCGTAAACAACTCTGTCCAAGAGGGCTTCGTTTCAGAACACGCCTTGGCCAGGGGCCTGGCCAGCAGCTGCTTACTGCCAAGGCTAAATAGTTTTTTGGCCCGGAAGGGAACCCAAGCACAGCACAGCGCAAACAAGTGGTCTGTACTGAGTTCTGCAAACTGGGAAAGAAAGAAAAAAAACTGAGCCCAAGAGAGAAACTTAGAGCAAGAGAGAATTGCTTGAAGATTTTTAAAAGCTCAAAAAATTCAGCCCTTCATAGATGTGCTCAAATAAATACCAGCAGTCCCTTTTCTCTAACACGCCCTGAATCAACAACATCCTGGTCTATTTCTACCCACCTCTTCTCCTTGCCCCTAAGAATTTATGTAGCTACATACCACGCACTTGGCTCATGTGTTTCTTCCTAAATATTTTGATGTTTCATATCTATGTACACTTTCATATCCATCAAACTAAAAGTTCTCCCAGAAGACACAGTTTTGAATTTTTAAAATTATTTTGGTGAGAGTCCTAACCTGCCTACTCCTGATAATTCAATCAATATTGTTGACAGCCTGGAAAACAAGTCGCTTGTTGATTAACTTTCTAAACCAGGGTGCCGCCTCAAACCCACACACCCCAAGGATCAACATGTTCCCTTTTTTGTTCCTGAGGGTTGATGGGGTGTGTGTGTGATTTCCAACAGAGTTTTGATGCCTGAGTGTTGAGCTTGCTTAATAGTGGTGCTGAGTTGTAACTTGTTAGCCTTAGGGTGTCAACCCAGTTATGGTGTATGAGGAAGGAAAGAAGGATCCTTAACAGCGATGAATAGCCTTCTTTTTGCTGACAATAGGATTTCTGTATATCCTAATGTTTCTCATTTACTTCCCCATCTCAGTCTTGGAAGCACTATCTTCCTCTTTCTAGCATTAAAAAAAAAAAAAAAAATGAGGTCATAATCTCCTGATACTTCAACACAGACATGAGGGAGGCCCAGGAATCGAAGCAAAGGTGTGGGGGGAAATCCCTGTATTGCTGCAAGTCTTTCTGATTGCATTTTCGAGTACTTTCTCAGGAGTCAGCTCCTAAGTCATCTCATGGCCCAGTGGTGGGGTGGGGGGAAACCTATGTGGCAGCCAAAGGACGACACAGAGTGAGGAGTCAGGGTCTCTTTTATCTTGAACATATAGTGTCCCGGTGACCCTTTTGTCTTGTTTCCTTACTGGGATTTCTGAAGGGCTTCGAAGAACATTTTTGAAAGATAGGAACACTCTGCCTTCAAGCAGGAAAATAGCCATCTCTCCACTGACGCTTTGGTTACAAACAAGAGAACTTTTAACTAGAAGGCTGTGAACAGTGTGAGCAACAGATCTAGGAACGTACCTTTGATTTAGTGAGTTTCAGAGGGGATGCAGACAAGAAGGAGCGCAAGGAATTCAGGAAGGCGAAGCAGTGAAACGTCTTTTTTTTCCCCCTTTCCTTTCCTGAGAAGTAGGGAGTGAGAGAGAATCAGAGCCCAGAGAGCACACCTTACTAAGGACTAATAGGTAACCGGGGGGAACATAAACAAAATGTTCCTCAACTTTGCAGGCAGAAACTGAAGAGACGAGGGGATAAAGCCAACAGGATGTGAACACGCCCTGTTTCTACGCTCCAGAGAACACAGAGAACAGAATAGAGGGTACAGGGAGTGAGAACAGCTCAGGCACGCAGTTCCGGGGCTCCGAGGGGCTAGAGAGGGAGGAAGAAGGCCGAGCATACCCTTTGTCCACTGAGGACTGAAAGGGGGGTTACAACTTGTGGCAAGTTCTCCTTTTCTTTCACAGTCTGTTGGGTGCTGACAGAGCCGCGGGGCAAGAGAAGGACAAAGGGTCTCTTCCTGAACTGTAACACCAGCGCTCCCTGGCCTCCGCCCCAAATCTGAAGTATTCTTGGAGTGAAGGGATTGTTTTTCACAGGACTTGCGACTTGTGAGCCGGGAATAAACAGTCGCCCCTAAATTAATTGCGCTGGCTAAGGCTAGGCATGAAATTCCCACCTAAGCACATTTTCCTTTTGCCGCAAACGCCGCTCCCAGCCCAGAAGCATTTGCACCCACCCTCCGATGGCCACCAGCCCGCGATAAATTCTAGGGTCAGAGAGGCCCCGCTTCCTCTGGGCCGGAGGGCAGCCGCTCGCAGCCCCTCCGCCCCCTCCTCCCGGCGAGGCGGCGGCGCACAACAACCATTTTCCCCGCCAGGCGCACACCGTGTCCACGCGCCGCTGCGACCTCGCCGATTGGTTGGGCTCCCGGTAAACAAGGACCGGGCAGCCAATGGGAGGGCTGTGCACGAGGGCAGCACGAGCCTCCGGGCCAGCGCTCGCGTGGCCCTGCGGTGCCTGACTACTATATAAAACAGTTTCCGGCTCACGCTAGCAACTGTACACTGCTCTCTTTGGTCCAGGTTCGTGAGTGGCTTCGCCGAGCTCCGGAGCACTCCTCTAGCTGTTGGAGGAAAGGGGGGAAAAAAAGCTGATTTTTCTCTGGAAATTCCTTGGCATAACCCGCAGCTTACGTTTTCCTGACATCTCCATCAGATTTTAGTGGAGAGTTGGAGAGTGAGATAACCTTAATTTTCTGTAATTTTTGGATTTGGGACTTTTGCTGTTGTTCTTTCTCTCCCCCGTTTTTTAACTGTTAAGCCAACCCAGTCCAATCATGGTGATGTTCAAGAAGATCAAATCTTTTGAGGTGGTCTTTAACGACCCTGAAAAGGTGTACGGCAGTGGGGAGAAGGTGGCTGGCCGGGTGGTAGTGGAGGTTTGTGAAGTCACTCGAGTCAAAGCTGTCAGGATCCTGGCTTGCGGAGTGGCGAAGGTCCTGTGGATGCAGGGATCCCAGCAGTGCAAACAAACCTCCGAGTACTTGCGCTACGAAGACACGCTTCTCTTGGAAGACGAGCCCACAGGTGAGTGGCCCCATTGTCTGCCGGGAGGGTGGAAGCTGATTCGGGAAGAGTTGAAACGGACAGTTGGAGCTTTTGCTAAATATTCTAAGTTGCTCGGGTTGAGCGGCTTGAATTTCGTGTTGCTTCCTTTTTTTTTTTTTTTTTTAAGTTTTGACTTGCAGACTCCTTAAAAAATGGTGATTTGTACAGTTTCCTACAGTGTTGTGATCTGAAGGTGATCCTGAGGGGTGTTGCCTTAGCTATTTAAGGATTTTTTTTTTTTATGCATAAGTTGCTTATTCTTTGCTTGGTTCCTGTTTGAGATGATAGTAGCCTGTCATCACTGCAGGGCTTTGTAACTTTTTGCCCAACAAAATGCGTCAGAATCTCATTTAAGAATATACTGGATAAAAGTGGGGGAACTACAGTAGGCTTGCTTGCTGCCCAGGAACTCCTTATCGCACAACTGCATTTTAAGTGTAACAAGAAACTTATGGGCTACTCGCTTTTCCTTCTTTTCAGGTGAGAATGAGATGGTGATCATGAGACCTGGAAACAAATACGAGTACAAGTTTGGCTTTGAGCTTCCTCAGGGGTAGGTGTCTGCTGAATGCATCTTTGGACTTTTTAATCTCTCACACTCTTCCCAGCCTTTGGTCACTTCCTGTTCTTGGAGAGCGTTTGTAGATTAACTGCTTTTTTCCCCCGACAGGCCTTTGGGAACATCCTTCAAAGGAAAGTATGGGTGTGTAGACTACTGGGTGAAGGCTTTTCTTGATCGCCCCAGCCAGCCCACTCAAGAGACCAAGAAAATTTTCGAAGTGATGGATCTAGTGGATGTCAATACTCCTGATTTAATGGTGAGGTTCATTTTAAAATCCTATTCTCTTGGGTTTCGGGGATGATAAGTTAAGTGTCTTAGGCATTAGATTGAAGCACTTCAGGGAATTCAGCCCTAAATTACCAAGGTGGGAAGGAAAGTTGCCTGTTCTAGGTAAGGAAGTGGAAAGGAAAAAAAAAGGATCTCTAGAAATTCTCAAAACCTCTTTTTACTCCTATTCAACATAGGCCCCTGTGTCTGCTAAAAAGGAGAAGAAAGTTTCCTGCATGTTCATTCCTGATGGGCGAGTGTCTGTCTCTGCCCGAATTGACAGAAAAGGATTCTGTGAAGGTAAAAACCTAGTACTTAAAATGGTAGACTGATAAAACAGGGACTGTGGTTTTGGGAGTGAGGGCAGGGGCTAGGGATAGGAGAAAAGTCACTAATTGCACCAAGCATCAGCTAATAAGTTTTCACCTTTCTCATTCTTTAGGTGATGAGATTTCTATCCATGCTGACTTTGAGAATACATGTTCCCGCATCGTGGTCCCCAAAGCTGCCATAGTAGCCCGCCACACTTACCTTGCCAATGGCCAAACCAAAGTGTTGACGCAGAAGCTGTCATCGGTCAGAGGCAATCATATCATCTCAGGAACCTGTGCATCGTGGCGTGGCAAGAGCCTTCGGGTGCAGAAGATTAGGCCTTCTATCCTGGGCTGCAACATCCTTCGAGTTGAATACTCCTTACTGGTGAGTGGGTGGAGTCAGAGAGAGATTATTCTTCTGTCAAAATAGCAGTGGTTTCTCCAGACCTGTAATCTAACAAACTGTCCTTTTCCTTTCTAGATCTATGTCAGCGTCCCCGGCTCCAAGAAAGTCATCCTTGATCTGCCCCTCGTAATTGGTAGCCGGTCAGGTCTGAGCAGCCGGACATCCAGCATGGCCAGCCGAACCAGCTCTGAGATGAGTTGGGTAGATCTAAACATCCCCGATACCCCAGAAGGTGAGTCAGACCTAATAATGTCCATCTTTCCTCTTTGGCCTGCTTGGGTTTGTGAAATTGTGATGGTCAGGTGTTTCACAGCCAGACTTCTTATGCCTATATTTTTTTCTAGCTCCTCCTTGCTACATGGATATCATTCCTGAAGATCACCGATTGGAGAGCCCCACCACTCCTCTGCTAGATGACACAGACAGTCCTCAAGACAGCCCTATTTTTATGTACGCTCCCGAATTCCAGTTCATGCCACCACCTACCTACACAGAGGTGAGAATTATCATTTTAGCACTACGTTTTGTCTTAAACCTTCCATAGGAAGTTGAGTTGGAGGTATTGCTAAACTGGGTGGTTCTGTCAGTTCTGACCCAAACTAAAATGGTCTTTTCTTTCTCTCCCTTCTTGCCTCCCCCACCCCCAGGTGGATCCCTGCATTCTCAACAACAATGTGCAGTGAACACGTGGAAGAAAAGAAGCAGCTGTACTTACTTGTTTCTTTCTGCCTCTCTTCCTGGACTCTTACTTTTTCAGAGACTCAACAGTCTCTCCATTGGGGTATGGGTCCACCCGAGCCTCTGACTCCCAGTGTAGGAGGTGATCAGCAGGCGACCTCCTGGGCCTTAAAATGGTGCACGCTCGTCCTCAGCCAGGGAGAGGTTGTGATAGGGAGTGTTTGCTGGATGGGTTTAAAAACACACTACAAAAATTCGGGCCCATCCTGTTTTCTCAGATCTTGAAAAATTAAGGCATTTTTAGTAAGTTTGAATAAGGGGTAGAAATGGCCTCCTGACATGGTCTTCCCCAGGGTTTTTGAAGGGGATTCTGTATCTTGAACTCTTGTGCCATGTGGAGCAAAGCCACTTTAGCAAATTAGGAAAAGGAAAAAAAAAAAAAATCATGGCCAAAATTTTGGGACAAGAAGGTTCTTAAAATCAGTGTTGCCCTTTGTTTTACACTTACAGCAGAAAGAAAAGAAAAACCTTCCAGAACTTGATGTGGTTTGAACTTCTGGAGACGAGCTTCCCATGTGAATTAAAAAGAAGCTCTAAGGTTGTCTTTGCTTCGAATGTACTTTAATCTGGCTTAAAGCAGTTGTAACCATGCCCCACCAAAGGTCTTAAAAGCCATTTTTTGAGCCTGTTGCACTGTATTCTCCTGTTGCAAACGTTTTCATATGGGAGAATGTGTTTTTCTTTTCATGTGACTCCTTGGACTTGCTTCTGAGGTGATAATTCTTGGCACTTTAGTTCCTTTCGAAAAAAATTTTTTTCCCTATCTCAAATGTAAGCTAAAACTGGTCTACTACGTCTCTAGGGCTAAGCACAATGGCAAAAAAAAAAAGTGTTATTCCTCACTTTTGAGGCTTTGTCCCAGTGTACAGAATTCTGTAATTCTAACACTCTTAATTATGTGAGAAGGGTTGCTGCTATCAGCATCGCCCACTGTGACTTCTCCACACCCTCCGAGGAACTGTAGATCAAGATGCCGCCAACACTGTGATCAGAGCTTCCAGACATTGCCATGAGAACTGAGCAGGCCGCCTTCGCCACAGCCCCCAGGGCTCCCTGCAGTGTTAGGAGACCCGGCATGTTGACAGTCCTCTCTAACTGCAGCCCTTGAGCACTTGGTCAGACCCCTCAGCCTTAGCACTTTGTTCACTGTCCTGTGTCAGAGCACTGAGCTCCACCTTCTGAGAAAGTAATGTGGGCTGAAAGCGGTTTCATTTTTTTTGTTTTGTAAATGTTTATCTTTTTGTATGATAAAAACTATATTTTGTACTTAACCAGATATATTTTCACTCCAAGTGGGGGATATTCTTTGTAAAAAATAAAAATAAAGTTTTTTAATGGCAAAAATGGTTTTCTTGTCTGTGAGGTGGTGTTTGAAGTTACTGGAAAGTGTGCCTGAGGGAGCTTTACCCCTACTTAGTGATTCCCATTTTTGGAAATCCTGTGGAGAAAAGCTTCCCTATTGACCCTAATGATTGTAGTCCAGGGGTGGGGTTTGGGGTGCAAAAGGAAGGAATTTTAGCTACATTTAGTCTTTTTTCCAGTTAACTAAAAACTGTAGTGGGATATTCTGGTGGTCTAGGCTAGTTTTCTGCACCCGTAGATAACTCAGAATGAAATTCCTTGGATTTTGGAGTGCATGCACTTTTTTTTTTTTAATGAGCTCTTCAGGGGCACCTGGGTGGCTCAGTTGGTGGAGGGTGATCTGGGATCATGAGCTCATGTCCCACGTTGGGACTTACTTGAAGATACTTAAAGATTTTTTAAAAATGTTTTTTAATGAGCTTTTGGGGCACCTGGCTGGTTCAATTGGCAGAGTATGAGGCTCAGGGTTGTGAGTTTGAGTCCCACATTGGGTGTAGAAATTAACATCTTTTAAAAAATAAAATTAGCTCTCAAAATACACAGAAATAAGATCGGTGAGAGACCTGAAAGGAAAGGGTTATGGTTCCCTATTTTATAATTTGGTCTCCTGCTGAAGTTTCTTCTCAGCTAAACCTGGTTCATATACAGTAAGTTATAAGATGATAATCATTCAGGACTTAAGGATCTAGACTTCTGAGTATTGGTTGAAGGCAGCTACCATCTTTTGTCTCTGCTGCTCCTAGCACAGTTCCTATAGAAGAAACACATAATCATAACTCAGATGTTTGCTGAGTATTTAACCCCTCCCTCATCCCTTAGGATATGCTTCTGCAGTTCCTACTTCTTACAGTAGATACCAGAAGTCCGCCTCTAATTGAAATGATTTTTATTCTTAAAGGGGTTGAGAACCCTGAAACCTCAGAAGTCAATGTACTTGCCTGGTTTCTGGCTTAAACCTTTGCAGACAGATCTGGTCCTTGTCTAGGAATTTGGGGGGTGACTTTTCTGCGGACTTCCACATGCTAATTACAGACCTCAGACTCCTGGAAGTTAATGAAATCAGTGTGAATTGAAAAAGACTGAAAAGATTCCTTCCCACTTCAATCTTCCTTCATCAGTCTTTTATTTTCAGGAGCTCTTCTCTCTTCTGGCTGTTTCTCTTTCCCAAGGTGTCAGCCTCTGGCTCCCTGTTGCCATGGTGACTCTCTCCTTCACTCTTACCTGGGCTGCCTCCTTTTCTCACTTGTTCAAGAGTTTGGCGTCTCCTCCCTTATTCCCTGAATTTGACCAGGAAACTAGGTCAAAGTTGATGGAAGTTTTTCGTGCAGCTTGTTTTCCAGGGACTGGTGGGGTGGAGCAAGGACAAGAGCCGGCCAGAGGGCAGGAGGGAGAGATGGAGAGAAAGCCTGGCTGTTTGTGTAAACAGCCTGGCTAATGGGACAAGAAATGAGAAGGGGAGAACCGGGAGAGGGTAGATAACTGACACCTGAGGTCTGTTAGAGATCTGATTCTCAAACAACCAGAACCTATGCATCTTCTCCTAATGCCTCAAATTCAAACTGCCCAATAGAACTTTTCTGTGATGATGGAAATGTTCTATATGCCCACTAAAATGGTAACCATTAGCCACGTATGGCAACTGAGCTCTGAAATGTGGTGGTGTGACTGATGAGCTGAATTTTTATTTTTGTTTAATTAATTTAAATGTAATTAGCTCCGTGTGACTAGTGACAACCGTATGGAACAGCGCAGCAAAAGATGAGGAAGGAAGGCAGCTAGCTGTTCACTCACAGGAAACTCATCCTTCCCTTAGAGCACAAAAGGCTGCACTCCGACTTTCTTTTGCCTTTTACACACATTTTCTACCTTACCTCAGGACATTTTCTGCATGTAGGCTCCTTTAAGTACACTTCCTTGGGTACTGGCTCAGCTGCTTCTCCACTTAACTGGGTAGATTTGGGGTCTTCCTTGCCCGTGCTCTTCTCATGTGCCTTTTAATTACACGTGCAGTCATTAGAGGAGATCCAGTTCTTAGTATCATTTCTTCATTAGGTCCAATCTGGTATATGAAGGTCTGAGAGAAGACAGCAAGAAAACGATCTAGAGGGAGAAAAGAGCTAGAAAAAGTAAAATTAACAAGGAAGGGGCAAGTATTCCATAACCATGGTCCTTGGCTAGCTTGATACCTCTCAACAGACCAGAAACACAAGGTTGTAACTTGGGTTGAGCCACTGGGAGGGAGAAGTTTAGACAGATCAGTCCGAGCACCTGGTCAACAATCACATAGGAACTGGAGGGTATGGAGTGGGGTGAAGGAGTGAGTGTCTTTTGCCCAGTTCTTTCAACAGCCTACAGACTCCTTGCATTCTTTCCTTGGACTATCTCTAGGCGATGGAATACAAAAGGTAGATAAGGAAAATCTTTTACTGACCCTCCAATGGTCACAACCCCTGTCCCAAGCACCCAGATCTCAACAGTCCTGGACTAGAAGAGCAGAAATTTGTGTCTCATTCTTTGTTCTTACCCTTCATCTACCACCATTTCCTGAGTTGAAAAACACTCTGCAGAGAGGCTGCAACTCCAGGGCTACAGGTCCTGGCCATATTATGCGAGTCTGGGGCCTAGAAAAAGTTCGGGGATCAGCTTTCCTGGAGAAATAATATAGAGTGGAGTTGAACTATCTCAATTCCAATCTTAATTCCACCATTTAACAAGCTGTACAAGATTGGGCAACTTGGTTAAGCTTTCTGAGCTACAGTTTGTTTACCTGTGAAGTGGGAAATAATAATACCTACCTCGGAAGATTATGGTGAGGATTTTAAAAATATACATGAAGTGGGGTGCCTGGGTGGCTCAGTCAGCTGAGCGGCTGACTTCAGCCCAGATCACGATCTCGTGGTTTGTGAGTTCGAGCCCTGTGTCGGGCTCTATGCTGACAGCTTGGAGCCTGGAACCTGCTTCTGATTCTGTGTCTCCCTCTCTCTCTGCCCCTCCCCCGCTCACACTCTTGTCTCTCAAAGATGAATAAATGCTAAAAAAAAATTTTTTTTTAAATACGTGAAGTGTTAGAACAGGCAAACAAGTGCTTGTTATCTAAAATAAAAGAGGAGCCACGTCCACCACAATTGATTAGTCTTGATTAGTTCACTCCCAGGCATGTCTCCAAAATCGTTCTTCCTCTGTGACCTAGCAGAAATAAGGCCCGTTCTCTCTTTGCTCCCCTTGATTCCTCCTTCCTGTATTAAGGGAACAAAACAGTCTGAGAAGTCTCTGTATAGAAGCTGACTCAGCCTAGAGCTAATTGTGGTAGGGGAGAGGTTGGGACTCCCACCTCCAGGCCAGACCAGGTCCTCTGCACACCCTGCATCTCATATAGCTCAGGGAGCACTAGAGTTTTCTCTCTCATACACCCAGAGTGCTTCACAGGCCTCTGGATTAACTCTGTCACCTTCTGGAAATTGAGCTTTCTTAACTTTTCACTACAAAACTTCAGGGGAAATCTTCCCACCGTTGAGAGACAGAAACCGAGGAACATACAATGGGCATAATGTGCGACACTGCAGAGAACTCTCAGACTCCTTATTCAAAGGTAATGCATCTCATTTGATTTTTTTTTCCCTGAGGTGGACCAGACCAAGTGGCACAAAGGCTAGTGGAGGTGAGCCCTCTGTTGAGGCCCAATTTAGCCTATTTGGGCTATTTCTGTCCTGTCTTGAGGTTTCCCTTGGCTTGACCCTGCTGTATTCTTTCCTGGGTCCATTCTGTAAGGAGAAAAGAAGGAACAGACTCTGAAGGCTGGGATTTTTCTGACGCCCAGTTGACTGGCCATCTCCAGGCAATGGGAGTGATGATGGGAGAAGAGACCAGACTGAGTATAGGTGCAGGATTGTGGGTCTCACATGCCTCGAGCGTTTGGATGCCAAGCAAGATCTATTCTCATTGTTGGGGCAATGGAGCTGCTACCTCTCCAAATCAATCAAATCGTCGGTAAACAGGTTCTCGGAAATGTCCTGGCTGGGCTGGGTGCCTAGCTTGGATATTTTTAACTTTCTGGACAGATAGACAGAGGAAGGATTTCAGTTGCTGGGAAGGGAGGTGGGGGGTTCAGGGGCGTGAGAACTGTGCTTCCCTTATATGATTCTGTGGCTGAAGACCCTCTCCACTTCACCTAAATTCTGACTTCCTCCTTCACCTGTCCACCTTTGTCTCCTCTTCTCCCATTTCACTCTACTCCTGCTTTTTCACCCTTCTCTTACCTTCCAACTCTGAGGAAACTTGGCTTTCTGTTCACGACCCCAAGATGTTTTTAGCTCCATATCCCCGTAGATCAAGGAAAGGATGCTCAGGCTGGGGCCAATGGTTCCTTTGCTTTTCTTAGAGAAAGGAGTAGCCTGCCAGGGACACCCAGAGGCTTCTCTTCAGTCCTACGTCTTCAAGCTCTCTTGCGGGACAGCTGCAAACTCCCTGCAGCCTCATACACCTCACTGCCCTGAACTCTTGGGAACAGAATCTGAGATCCTGGAAGCCCAGATGAGCCTTGTATATCTTTGGAAATTAGAAGAAATATTGGTTGAGGCCAGGAGCAGCAAACCAGGGGGCCTCTGGTGGAATCAGCCTGCAGCCATTTAGAAACCTATACAGTTTCATCCTAAAAATTTGAATTGGTGGTAAACAATTAATAACCAGATTTTACCAAAATCTGTTCTGGCTTCTCTTAAAAAGCATTATAAATGGATAAAGAAGATGTGGTATATATAGACAATGGAGTATTACTCGGCAATCAAAAAGAATGAAATCTTGGGGCACCTGGGTGGCTCAATTGGTTGGGCATCCGACTTCAGCTCAGGTCATGATCTCACTGCTCGTGACTTCGAGCGCCGTGTTGGGCTCTGTGCTGACAGCTCGGAACCTGGAGCCTGCTTCGGATTCTGCCTCCATCTCTCTGCCCCTCTCCTGCTCACGCACTCTCTCTCAAATATAAAAAATAAAACATAAAAAAGAATGAAATTTTTCCATTTGCAACAACGTGGATGGAACTGGAGGGTATGCTAAACGAAATTAGTCAGAGAAAGACAAATATCATATGACTTCACTCATATAAGGACTTTAAGAGACAAAACAGATGAACATAAGGGAAGGGAAGCAAAAATAATGTAAGAGCAGGGAGGGGGACAAAGCATAAGAGACTCTTAAATATGGAGAACAAACAGAGGGTTCCTGGAGGGGTTTTGGGAGGGGGGATGGGCTGAATGGGTAGGGGGCATTAAGGAATCTACTCCTGAAATCACTGTGGCACTATATGCTAAGTAACTTGCATATAAATTAAAAAAATAAATTAAAAAAAAAAGCAATTATATTTGGTAACAACCAGTCCACATTCCTTCATGGTATCAACCTGTTAGAACTGAAGGGACCAGGCAGGCTCTCGTTTGCACTTAGCATCATGCTCTATCGTATTACATTCACCTGCTTCACTCCTTTGTCCCTGTCTGACTCCGGACTGGTGTTGGGGCTTAAAGTTGTTACCTCTACGTAGAGCTTCTCAAATATTTCCTCTGAGGGACCGCTAAAATTAGGGAGAATGAACCCTTTTCCCCAGGGCTTCTGGAACTCTCTAAAGGAGCCTGTCGGAAGCCAAAAATGTTGTTGGCCAAAAAAAGTACCTATTTTATGTTGAAAAAGTGCAAATTTTGATTTATAGTGCCCCATATATTTGTGTAGTTTTAGCATAACAATAATTTTACCTTCCTCTACCAAATCTTAAAAGTAATATGGACCCTCTGGAAGACGTACCATGTGTATTCTGCAATTCCAATATTCCTCGCTACATCACCCAGAAGTAACCCAAGTTGGTCATCACAATGCTAAAGTCATGAGGCAAAGACAGACATGGAGAGAAGTCAACAAGAGGAAAAGAATATCAAAGACAATGAGTCTGAGTGATAAGCTCTTTCTGGCCCCAAGTCACACCTCCTGACCTGGCCCAGTCCAGCTCCTGGGAAGTTTGTAGACATCCCTGATATCTCTGGACAGGTGTTAGAGTGGTGGCTCAGGGTGAAGAGCAAGTCTCAAAACAGGAGCCAGGCCAAGTAAGGGAGAGGTGAGGGGCCAGGAGCAGCCAACTATGGTCAGACAGGAAAGACTGCAGGAAAGACTGTCTAGGGGTCAGGATTGATGCTTGGGGCCAGGAAGCGGAGGGCTAAGAAAAGGGCTGGTCAGCATTTGCCCTTTCTTCTACTGAGCCCATCTTTGTTTCACTTCCTCTTACCACTCATGCCTCAGAAAAATGAAGTAAAAGAGTTACCTTGACCTCTTTAGATGAAGGAATCTCCTTTCCAGAATAGCTGCATCTGCTGCCATAGCTGAGCAGAAGGAGGATGAGTACCAGGGCGTCTTTCAAACCCATCCAAATGGGATTCCATCTGTTCTCTCCCCATGATGGGAAATACCCCAGATCTGTGTCCCTGACTTAGGTGAGTTTGTTCCCCCCATCATTTTTTTAAAACCTTTTTTAATTTTTTAAACGTTTATTAAAAAAAATTTTTTTTAATGTTTATTTATTTTTGAGACAGAGAGAGACAGAGCATGAGCAGGGAAGGGGCAGAGAGAGAGGGAGACACAGAACGTGAAGCAGGCTCCAGGCTCTGAGCTGTCAGCACAGAGCCCGACGCGGGGCTCGAACTCACAGACTGTGAGATCATGACCTGAGCCGAAGTCGGACGCTTAACCGACTGAGCCACCCAGGCGCCCCTAAGCATTTATTTATTTTTGAGAAAGAGAGTGTGAACAGGGGAGGGGCAGAGAGAGAGAGAGGCACCCACAGAATCTGAAGCAGGTTCCAGGCTCTGAGCTGTCAGCACAGAGCCTGAGGCGGGGCTCAACCTCACAAAGTGCGACATCATGACCTGAGTTGAAGTCGGATGCTCAACCAACTGAGCCACCCAGGCGGCCCTGTCCCGCCCCCATCTGTTTTAGCAAGGCAAAGACAGGTCTAACTAATCTCCCTCCTATTCTAGTACTGTCGATGCTGCCCTGAATGTAACAAAGAATGGCAAAGACAGAATTTGGATATTTTTCTATTGACCATTATACACCAGGGGAAATGGAGTCACAGGTTGGGGAAGATTCAGAGACAGGTAGGGTCCCAGTTTGGGGAAGCCCAGCTTAGAGCTGGGGATCCAGGGAGGAGGAGGTGTTTGAGAATGGAGAATAGTACCAGACTCAGAGGTCTTGGAGGCATAGTATCTCCCCGTGTTGGTCAGGCCTGGGTCTGAGGAATCCTTGGACCTTCAAAAGGTCTTAAAAGCCTTGGGCCTTACTTGGCCTTTCAGGTCCTGCAGTTAAAACTGGAGCTTTGTCTTTCCACTGAGTCCCATTATGGTGACCGGGGAAACATCCCTTCTCGTTAGGATACAAAATACCAAATTAAATTCTGTTGGGGGTAAAGCAAAGATCTTTCTGAGGTGATACTAGGAAACTAGAACTTCTTATTTTTTGGCTTTCTGGTCCCAAATGACCTTGAGGAAATAGGCTCTGTAGGAGAAAGTTCAATGGAGAGGGGGTCACCACTGGTCTGGCCAGATTAGCTAACTGAGCTATTCCTGTCTAGCTCATTCCTCCTCTCTTTCCTCCAGCCAGACATAATGATATGATGGGAGATGAAGACCTGCTCAACCAGCCCCTTCCTCTGTCAGAAACTTCTCGGTTGAACAGCTTCATTTGAGTCCTGGCTTGCAGATTGTGACCTTGAACTCTGCTGTAGGGGTTGTCACCTCCCTCGATAGTTGATAGAATTGCTGATGCTTCTACCGCTGGGGCTGAGGCAGTTTCTTGGAAAGGACTGGCTGGATGCCTGAGGTATCTTTAGCTTGCCCAGGCTGAAAATAGGTGGGGGAATTCTGAGGATGGAATGAGTTCAGCAACAGCTGGACACGCCCTGACCTTTGTTCTCAAAACCATTTGGACTCGTGCAGGTGGGTCAACACCAGCTTGAAAGATTCCTGGCGGCTCTCTAATCCGAATTCTGTCTCATGCATGAGGAACCTGAGGTTTGCAGGCTTGTCATGACTTTCCCAAGGGCACAAGGCTGTGGAGTGGTGAAATTCCATAAACTGTAACTCCATAAACACATGACCATAACCAGTGCTTTGCTCAGTTGAGTCGGCAGCCTATCCCCTGGACTTAGTTCTCAGCCAGCCTACGCCTGCAGGCCACCCTTCCCTCCTTTCAAAGTCCAAACGGCAATAAAAATGAATTGAGGGAAGTCATTGTCTTTTCCTCGCCAAACCATGGGTGCCCTGTCCCCCTGACATCTGATCTTCCAATTCCCTTGGGTCTCCACCCGCATCTTCTAAACTACACATTGCATCCAGGTTTCCCAACCAGCCCTCCCTCAAACCACCTGAGTCCCTGTGAAGTTTGGAGACTCAACTCTTAAGCTTCCGGCCTAAGGTGGGAGGGGACCAGAAGCTAGGGATGGAACATAGGGTAGGGGAGGATAGGATTCTTGCCGGAGAACCCACTCTGCCTGGGGCCAGCACAGGCCTGGCTGTGTGGGGGGGAGCCATGTGTTCAACATAAGCAGGCCCTGGCAGGCAGGTAGCACAGCGCTGAGCAAGCACTGTGTGGGCCCTCTCTAAATGTTTGCAATCGGAGCCTCAATCTCTAGCCTCTCAGGTGGTCCTGCAGAGAAAGAGCAGTCCTGACTGGTGACTAGACCTCAGGCTTCAGCCTCAGCCTGCCCGTATGGAAAGTAGGGGAGAGGTCAATGGAAACAGTCAAATTCTGCCTGGAACGGCTCTGGAATCTGGGGAAGCTGCTAGATCCCGTGTCTCTGGCTTTGTTCATTTGTTCAGCAAGGTCACCTGCCAGGAGTGGCAGGATGCCAGCTAGGAAAGAATCCAAGAATGGTCTGATCTTTCTGACTTTGTTTGTGAGGCAGTACAACTGAGCCCAAGTTTTCACTCCAACCTTTGTCCTCCTTTCTCCCGGGAAATGGGAAAAAATGTATTGTACATAGAGGTGGGGGCAGGAGTGCACTCCAATCCTCCTCTACTGTCTTTTGTCTAGACTCTTTCAGGGTCCTAAGCTGGCATTAGGTGGGATTTGAGGGCATGGCTGTGCCCCCAACATAGACACAGATATAGCTGATCAGGTAGGACTGGTATATGTGGTGGGGCGGCTGCAGGGGCGGGAGAGTAAAGGAGATTTTTCAGTGTCTTCTATGTTTGTTTGTTGCTGATTTCTCCCCACCAACAATCACAGGCTAAAGTGTGACTATGGGAAACCCCAGTGACAGGTCCCCTGGCCCCTCTCCCCCACATTCCACTCACCCAGCACCTTGGAGAGCTAGAAAAAGAAACACAACAATCACCACAAATTGCTCAATAACTGTGGAATGTTCTCTTTCAATTCCTGTTTCCTTTTCTGTTCTCTTGGCTGCCTCTACCTTAACACCTATTACGGCACCCCAGCCTGACTTTCAAGGTGCTTTCCCTCAATAGATTCACAGTTCCTGCTTAGTTTTTACAATGGGGGTAAGAAATGCCTTACATGAGATTGCCAGTCTCTATCACTTGATGCTGTATGGAATTCAGTTGGCCTGATGGGATATGGTTGGACAATTTCTTGAAGGCTTTCCCACATCCCCTCTTTATGACTTTCAAATGTTTAGTAGGGTCGCTATGACAGCACCCCAGCTATCTGTGCCTGCCTCCTTATTCAGTTCCTATTCTGGACACGCAGCTCGCCCGTGACTGTTGCATGGACCAACTGGCTGGAACCAATCAGCTCACTGAGGGCTTCCTAAGAAGCCAATCAGAGCCTAGGGAAGTGACCTCACCCCAGGGAGAGCCGAGTGGGTGAGGAAGCATCTCTCAGAGCTGAGCTGTGAGTGTCCCTAAGTCACTCCCCTCCACCCCACCCTCCTTACTTCCTGTAAAGCAATACCGCCTACCCCCTCCACCCCAAGAAGGGAGTGAGAAAGACTAACTACCTTCCACAAAGGAAGAACCAAAAGAGATACTGCAACTCAGCCACAAAGCAGCTTCAGGAAGTGGAGAATAGTGGCTCTGTCTGCACAGACACATCTTTCAAAGTGGGATCCCTCGGGTCTGGAAGAAGGTGTGTGCTGGGGAGGAATCAGCACCTCCACCCCACTCCCTCCCTGCACCTGGCTTTCTCGACTCTCTCTCACAAAAATAGCTGTAATCTTTCCTTGTAAACAAGGACGAGATCAAGGTCAAGTGTGGGAAAGAGAGGGCCTGTGTCCCTGTTGAACACACGTGACAAGAGACGATCATGTCCTGTGGCCTGAGGACCAGAGGTTCAGAAGCCGGCTGGTCTTACAGGGCGTGGGCCGTTCTTCTCTACTACTCACTCCGCACAGCCTCATAGATGAGTTCTTGAATGTTCCTTGGCAGGGCTAGATTGGGAGTATGTGTCCCGCCACGGGAGTGGGACGGAAGGGGTAAAGGACAGGAAGGCTGCAATGCCAGTGTGTCACACTGGACTCTGACAGGCAAGGGAAAAATGCCCCAACTAGGCCATTCCCTTCTTTTCGCCAGGCTTCTCCCATCAGGCCTCACCCTGGACAGACAGACAGACAGACAGACAGCTAAAAACATTTTATTTAAAAATATAAAACTGGCCTTACTCCTCCTAACTGCATACACCCCCAATTATCTTCCACTACAAAAAAGTGCGGGGAGTGGCACGTGTACAGCTGTCTCAGCTCTAAAAGCCCAGTTCTTCTTTGACCCTTCCTTCTTTCGTACAATTAAGACATTGGTCCTTTGCCCTCTCCCCCCAAGCTATCAGAGGTGACACAAGGGTAGAAGGAGGGGAAGGGTGGAAAAGAGAACTATCTGTCATCATTCTCCATTCCTATCTCCAGGGCCAGTTTATCTGGACTCTAAGCAAATGATTCGCTTGTCCACAAAACCAAGTAATAGCGACAGTTACTTCTGTATCTTCAATCAAGAACGATGTGAAGGTCTGAGATATTGTTCAGGGTCCTTCTTCAGTATATAGCCTCATCCATATTGTCATCACTGTCACCCCCAAAGTCCTCTCCATTGTCAAAATATGACATGATGTAATCAGTTTCCTGAAACAGAACAGAAAGAAATCAAAGTAGGCACGTTTTCAGCATTCTCCTTCCTCCCAGTGTATCAGCATCCGCCCCCCCACCTCCCACCCTTAAACCATTCCAGGCCTGGGAAGTCCCTTGGGGCTGCCACTTGCTCTTGAGAAGAGCCTGGGGGCACATGAAGTGGAGGGCGCTCTCCTCCGGGGGGACATCTCCTTTGGCTCTCCAACCCTCTGGAGGAGAACAACCCTGGTGGATGGAATTGAGACTCCCAGAGCTTATGAGAAAGAGAGGGGAACTGAGGGTGGAAGGAGAGCCCTCTCACCTCTTCATGTTCTTCTTCGTCGTACTCCTCTTCTTCTTCCTCTTCCTTCTCTTCTTCTTCTTCTTTCTCTTCATCTTCCTCTGAAGTCACTTCCTCCTCCTTCTTCTCCAGGGTCTGATGTAAAGATGAACAGAAGGAGAAACTCGGACTCAGCTCAGAGAAGGGAAAGAATGAGGCACAGATGGGCCAAAGGACAGGGAATGGGGCTGGGACCCAGGTGGTCTCTATGCACATTTCCTCCTCACCTCCAGTTTCTGTATTGTTTCTTCCTTATCTTCTGTGTTCTTGGGGGGCCTCTTGGGGATTAGGATGGTGGTCCCTGGTCAGGGAATCAAAAGGTGAATCATCTGAGAGCAAACTTCCTTGTTAGCGGTCCACCCCACCCTCTTGCAGAGACCATGTCACTCTGCTGCCCTCATGTGGCCACATGGCACCCAGCTACCATACTGGGTGGAATGGGCAGGAACTGGGACGGCAGGCAAGACCACCAACAGCCTTGGCCCTCCAGCTGATGAAGGAAATCTCTCTTCTGCCTCCTTTCCCCAGATATACTCACGTTCCTTTTGTAGCTTCCGCACTCGGATCTTTAACTCACGGGGTAAACGTCGCCAATCTGGGAACAGTGGGAACATAAAAGTCAGTAAGACCCTGCCTGGGGTCTCCTGTGAATAACCAGTTTTAAAGGAGAAGTAAGAGTCAGGATAATGGTGAGGGAAGGAAGGGATTGGGTCAAAGTTACTTGGAACAAAACTGTGGCTTGGGTGCCTCCAGGGAAACGGGGGCTATTTGATAGGTTTTCAGGTAGAGTCTGAGAGTGTTTGGGAGGACATCTAGGGCTCCAGTGTGTAAATACTGTATAGAGGGGAGGAGGGGACACAGAAAGGTGGATGGGCTGGTGGCTTGTGGCATCTCAAGGATTTTAAGAAAGGGCAGGCAACGAAAGGGCCCATCACCTACCAGGGTTCCAATCGATGGCATTGTCAATCGGCCCTGACATCTGATATTTGTCTGAGTAACGCTCCACATCTGAGGGGTCAGAGGCCAAGGGTCAAAGTTTTATCCTTTCAGAGCCCTAGAACAGGGTTGTTTCTGAGGACCCAGCCCTCTCAATACTCAGGCACTGTCTGTTCCCCAAGCTCAGAGCCCAGGGGATCAGCTTTAACAAGGACCTTCAACACTCATCCATGTTGTCCCTTTGCCACCCCAAATTACAATGTTTTGTTATCTCCCTTAACCCAAAGACATGGCTATATTGAGAGGTAGTGTGATACGGTGGAAGTACACTAGAGAGCAAGGGACTAGGGTTTCAGTCTTCCCTTTACTCCTTGTTAATGGGGCTACCAGGCAGGCCTTTCATGCCTCTGAGCTTCAGCTCCTAAGGCTTTAATCAAAAAGCACTGTTTGTCAATATACTCCAACACTGCACTTCCACACCTATTGGTAAATATCCAGTATCCCAAGCCTCCCAGTGACTCCCCTTCTCCAGTCCCTCCTGGTCTCCCTGACCTCTTTGTAATCCTGTTAAGCTTAGGGGGCTTCTCAGAGACCCGTGTGTGAGACTCAGAACAAACCATGGATAATGCATTTCAAATGCAGGGGTAATTGTTATGATCTCCCCAGTTAGACAGCGAGCTTCCTGTGCTGCTTCTGGCCTCTCTGGCCCGCAGAGTGCTGTGTACAGGGCACTGCTCATGAAAGGCACTCAGAACACGATGCTAGCATTCCAACTGACCTCTCTTGGGGACAGCTGGCCGGATGAAGTAGGGGAGCTGCCTCATGGCCCCTCGTAGCTCCTGCTTCAGTGCCAGAACGTATTCCCCTTCCTCTCCTGAGGGCAGAGGCACTGGACGGAACTCCAAGGGCTAAGGAAGCAGGGGCAGTGGTCAGTTCAGGGAAAAAACACTAGAGAACATATCTAGAAGGGTCTCTCTCCCCCCCCAGTTCAATCCAATGCTCCCACTGAACAGAGGGCCAAGAAAAATGTGGGGAACAATACAGTATTTTGAAAGCTGGGGAGATGAGAGTATGAGAAACTACCTTGCCTGGGAAACATCCCATGTGAGTTGGAAGCATAGAGACAGAAAGGGGCAAGATGAGTTTTATGATGGCCCACAAGGAATCCTGGATCATATATAGTCAGCCAGGGGCACACGGGAGTCTCAGGAAGGGGGGCAGATACTCACAGGGAAGAGTGGAGAAGGCTGCAGGGTGGGTGGGGGAAGAGCATCCCCCTTCCCAATGCCCACAGCCTCCATGTTGAAGGTCAGTTGGCCCCGGCCACGACCCCGGCCCCCACCCCGACTGGCCATGGTGGAGGGGGCCTGGGTATTCAGAGATCCAGTGAGAAAAACCTGATAAAGACAAAAACAAAGAGAAAAGTATGGTAGAATGATAGGAAGCCAGGGAGGTGCAAGACACTCAGTCTTTTCCCCTAGGGCCCCCCAAAACCAGTGTAATTCAACAAATGTTGATAGGAAAGGCATTGTACCAGGCAGCGTATTTCTGGAAATACAGACACGGATGAGACATAGTCCCAACAGGACAGATAACTGCAAAGTAGTGTAACTCCAGCACAAAAGGGAAAGTGATTAGACCTCTGGATAAAACTTCCCTCCATCCCTAAGGTAATTTGATATTTGTCACTGTCTGCATATCGCCATCTAATCTTTGAATTCTTTCTCTCCCTGGCTTTCCACACCCAACCAGGCCCCAATTCAATCCAATGCAGTGAATTTCAGCAAAACATGTATTAAGCATCTACTGTGGGGGATAAGGATAAGTCATCAGTCTCACGGTCAGTGGTGGGAGGTGGTGGTGGGGAGAGCCATTACAATCAATTTATTTTTTTGTAATACCACTTAGGAGCACTTAGAATCTTAGAGTTGGAAGGACCAGTAGAGGTATCTAGTCCAAAAGCCCTCCCAACCCAGTACTCCACTTTGTAAGTTGTTAATCATTTCACTTCCAGTGGCATTTTCTTTCTTTCTTTTTTTTTTAATGTTTATTTATTTATTTTTTTTAATTTTTTTTTCAACGTTTTTATTTATTTTTGGGACAGAGAGAGACAGAGCATGAACGGGGGAGGGGCAGAGAGAGAGGGAGACACAGAATCGGAAACAGGCTCCAGGCTCCGAGCCATCAGCCCAGAGCCTGACGCGGGGCTCGAACTCACGGACCGCGAGATCGTGACCTGGCTGAAGTCGGACGCTTAACCGACTGCGCCACCCAGGCGCCCCATTGTTTATTTATTTTTGAGAGCAAGACACAGAGTGCAAGTGGAGGAGGGACAGAGAGAGAGGGAGACACAGAATCTGAAGCAGGCTCCAGGTTCTGAGCCTGATGCAGGGCTCAAACTCACAAACCGGGAGATCATGACACCCGAACCGAAGTCAGATGCTTAACTGACTGAGCCACCCAGGCACCCACAGTGGCATTTTCTTAAAGAGAGGGTATCTGTTCTCCCCCAAGGCAGCCCACCCCACAGTGATAAACTCTGATGAATCGAAAGTTCCTTCTGTTACTAGAAGTAGCAGAACTCTGCCTGTTGTCATCAATCTTAAGGGACCAGTCAGAGGCAGGTAGGATGGGGGGTAAAGTTACCAAATGAAAATGAAACTTGTAAGAAATGATATCCCAGTGACAAAGAGCACACCTAGCACCCAGATCTTGGTTTCTAAGACCATTTTCCAACAAAAAAAGACCCAGGGCTTCTTGGAGAAATGGCTGATTCTAAGGGCTGGGGCAGGAAATACCCAAGGCGAGCCTGAAGCATCTTCTAGTGCCAGAAAGTAAAGAAGCACTCAAAACAACAGCATACAGACATTGGCAGGCTATGTCAAAGGGGCATAAGAGTCTACTGGAAGAGATCCCAATGGCCAAAGAAGAATTTGAGCAATAAAGTAGTATTAAGTTATAACCCCAAAGTATAAAATAAATATCATGAGTCCACACTGATAGAAAGAAATGATTAAATAAGTTAATACATGGGGGAGAAAAGACAAACCTCTTGTGTAGAATTCCAAATAAATTATGTAGATTCCACCCTGAAGAGGGGGAGTAGAACTTCCCACTCCTTAAGGGTGGACTATATATAGGGGATTTTGTCCAATTCAGCTTTGGAAAGGTGGGGAGCGGTATAACTCTACAGTGGAGAAAGTGGACAAACACTACTTCAGTCAGGTGACCAAGTTCAACATCAACAATATTGAATTACACTGCTAGTATGTGCCCTTAATATGATGGGATAGGGGAGAAATCTAGGGGGACTGGGATAATGAGGGGAGGCTTGATGAATCACAAGATCTCAAGTTAGGAAGAGCCCTCAGAAATCACGTATTCATTCATTCAACAAATTTTTATTGAGCATTTACTATATGCCAGACACAATGCTGGACAATGGGGATCATAGTGAATCTTCTACTCTAGACATGTATCCTTCCTCAGATAAACCATATTTAGTAAATTGTTACCTAGTTTCTATTTAAACATCTTTAGTAAGAGGAATCCCTGGCTCACTTTGCAAGTCTTCAATTAATAATATTTGTTCTTCAATTAATATCCAAAAAACACTCTAAACAAGAAATATATAGTTCAACAAAATGCACTCAACAAAAGATTAGCTGGTGAAAAAAAGATTTAGAAATGTGTATAAAGAAATCTATTTTGTCAAACACACACATACATACTTCATGTATGATGAAAAAAAGTTGTTTTTGAAGGTTATACACTGAAAATTAATATTGGTTAATTTGAGGTGATGGGTGTTTGCTTTTTGAGGGGTTATGTGTATTTTAACGTTTGTTTTCTATGCTGAAAGTTATTTCTTTTGTAATAAGAGAAAAATAATCATTAAAAAAATTTTAAATATACCAACAGAGTAGTAGGTGAGATTAACAATATGTAGCAGGAAGGAGAGGGTGAAAAAATGTGTGTATGAGGAATTTGTAAAGTTTTAGGTCCAACAAAAAAATGTGAGGAAAAAATAAGAAGTTAGCTAATAGGTTAAATTGTGATCTGATTGAAAGGACTTATTAGGAGAGAAAGGATGTCTCATGGACACTAGAGAAGAAGTCAGAATTTGTAAGCATGTCTTCAGGCCCTTTCAGGGGAAAGGACACTAACCAGCTGGTTTAGGTATAATTCCACTTGACAGACCCAGTTCTGGCAGTGGGGACAAGAGCTGTTTTGATTGCAAAGCAGTAAGGAGTCAAGAAAAAGCTGTGAGCTTTGAGGTTAGACACATTGAATTCCATTTCCACATATAACCAAGTGGTCTCCAAGGATGTGGGGTTAAAAAAAAAAAGGGAGAGAGAGAGGAAAAAAAGAAAAAAACCTTATTTAATTGAGGCAATAAACTGGTGGTTGGCTGGGAAACTGAACCATCCATCTCAGCCCCCTCAGGTCAGGAATCTACCATGAGTTTCTATTCTTTAAGATTGTGATTGAATCTAAATTCTTGAGGATATTTAGGGTCTTCCATAATCTGGTCCCAAATTGCTTTTTCTTATCGTCAACCCTCCCTAGAGTTCACCTGTGCACTCTCCTTCCCCCAAACAACAACATCTCATATACATGACACTCATTCCTATTTATGCCTAACTGTATTGTGGTAGAAGTTAACTAAGAAGCAGATTTCAACAAAATACAGAAAAACCATGACATCAAATTTAAGAAAGGCAGTACGTGTAGTGGTTAAGAACATGGATTTGAATTCTAGTTCTGCCATTTCCTAGTTATACAACCTACAGCAATTTATTTAATATCTCTAAACCTGTTTCCTCATCTGTAAAATGGGAATAATAATAATAATAATACCATCTTAATTCATTCAAAAAATATCTACTGAGTGCTTGTTATATGCCAAGCACTGTTCCAAGTGCTAGGGACATAGCAGTGAGCAAAACAAACAAAAACTGCTATACCAATGGAGTTTAAATTGGTGGAGTTGTCAGTATACAAATATTTCAAGCCATGAGACTGGGTGGGATCCCTAAAGGAGTGGATGTGAACAGAGAAAAGAAGAGATCCAGAGATTGAGGACTAGGGCACTCTAATATTTAGGGTTTCCCATATTTCTGATAAATAAAACAAGGAGTTAATACTCTTATTATATAAGAACTCATGGACATGCAAATGAAAAAAATCATACCAATAGAATAAATGTGCAAAGGACATGAATAGGCAATTGATAAAATAATGATCGACAAAACCATTCTTCACCTACCAAATTGACAAACACTTAAAGAATAATCAGGTTGCCACAGTTTTTTTGAGATGGGACACTCTCATACCTCATTGGAAGGATTGTCTTTATACACAGTATTTCAGGGGAGCAACAGCCTTTTAAATGTTCATATCCTTAATCCAGTAATCCTACTTTAAAAAATGTATCCTTAAAGATGTCATCATATCAACTGATGAATGGATAAAGAAATTGTGGTTTATATACACAATGGAATACTACGTGGCAATGAGAAAAAATGAAATATGGCCTTTTGTAGCAACGTGGATGGAACTGGAGAGTGTGATGCTAAGTGAAATAAGCCATACAGAGAAAGACAGATACCATATGGTTTCACTCTTATGTGGATCCTGAGAAACTTAACAGGAACCCATGGGGGAGGGGAAGGAAAAAAAAAAAAAAAAAGGACGTTAGAGTGGGAGAGAGCCAAAGCATAAGAGACTGTTAAAAACTGAGAACAAACTGAGGGTTGATGGGGGGTGGGAGGGAGGGGAGGGTGGGTGATGGGTATTGAGTAGGGCACCTTTTGGGATGAGCACTGGGTGTTGAATGGAAACCAATTTGTCAATAAATTTCATATATAAAAAAAAAAAATAAAAGTGACTATAATACTCAAAAAAAAAAAAAAAAAGATGTCATCATATATACAGTCAGACATGTAAACATGTCTGGTCATCAAAGAGCTATCCATGGTAGCAAAACTTCTGAAATAACCTAAATGGCTCAACAAAAAAATGAATGGTTAAAAAAAAAATCAAATATCCATTTTAGGCTATCATGTAGAAAGAAAAATGACTTCAAATAATACTTAAAGGCAAAAAAAAATGTTCACTATGTACAGTGGAGGGAAACGGGATAAAAATTATATTTGTGGTATAGCCTGATTTATGTAACACACACATGTATATGTGCAGAAAAGAAATTGATAATAATAATAATAATATAATAATAACGGTTATCCCTAGATCATGGTCATGAAATAATAGACATTTTTATCTACACCTTTATGTGTTTCCAATTTTTTTTAGAATAAATGTATATTACTTTTTAAATCAGAAACCAAAGGGAAGGTACCTGGGTGGCTCAGTCAGTTAAGGGACTGACTTTGGCTCAGGTCATGATCTCACAGTCTGTGAGTTTGAGCCCCATGTCAGGCTCTGTGCTGACAGGTCAGAGCCTGGAGCCTGCTTCAGATTCTGTGTCTCCTGCTCTCTCTGTCCCTCTCTGCTCGTACTCTGTCTTTCTCTCTGTCTCTCTCAAAAATAAATAAACATTAAAAAAAAGAAAGAAAGAAACCAAAGGGGATGGTTTTTCTTTATTTTTAAGAATGCTACCACCAGGACAGTGCTCCTTCTTTTACAATGGAGGTGAGGAAGGCATTTCGTTGAGCTACATATTTGTTTAGAATATTTGTTGGATATTAACTGAAGAACAAATATCCAAAAATGGGATGACCTGCAAAGTGAGCTAGGGAGTCTTCTTACGAGTGATGTTTAAGTAGAAGATGGGTAACAATTTACTAAATATGGTTTATCAGAGGAAGGACGCATGTGTAAAGTAGAGGATTCACTATGATCCCCATTGTCTAGCATTGTGTCTGGCATATAGTAGATGCTCAATAAATATTTTTTGAATGAATGAATGAATGGATAGATGGATGAATACATGATTTCTGAGGGCTCTTCCAAACTTGAGACCTGGTGATTCATCAAGCCTCCCTTCACCATCCCAGTCCTCCTAGCTTTCTCCTTTCTCTGGACTGTGGGAGCAATTGCATTACAAACCACTAATTTAAGAGATCATAATTAGATACTGTATTGTATTTTATTTCATCTTTTATTAATTGTTCCCTAATTATGCTAGGAGTTTAAAGTCGGCCTTCGTAATCAATTCCATTCAAGTAACCTTTATTGGGCACTTTGTATTGAGTACAAGAACCTGCCTACAAAACAATATATTCTCAGAAGAACAGAGAAATATTAGAGACCACACACCAAGTGCTCTAATAGAGGTACGCATAAAACGTTACCTTCAGACTGGGGAACAATTAATTACGAAGGAAAAAAAAAAAAGGAAGAAGAGGTGGTCCAAGAAAGCTACAGGTAGGAGACAATATTTCAGCTGATTCTTAATAACAGGAGTTTGTCAGACTCTTAGACAAGGGAATAATGATAAAATATTCGGGGGAAGCTGATGCTGTAACAAAAAGTCAGAGATACAAGAGTGAATCTTTCTCACTTTGTGCTTTAATCTGTCTCCCCTATGCACGAAAGAAAACTGCAGTTCTCTGTATAATCGGTACAGCAATGGGAGCCCTGAAGAGAAAGGGAAAGAAGAGTAGGAAACCAGAGGGGGCTGATCCAACAGGCTGCCGGAATGCGTTGTCTATCTATCTCGCAGCGTGGCCCTGGCGAACTAGTTCGGGAGGTGTGGGACAGAACCAGGTCAGCGCTACCGGGACGGAGCCTTACCTGCTGCCCCTCCCCCACGCGGAGCCCACGTCGCAGCCAACTTGAAATTTGCAGGTCTTCCTTTAGCTTCTGGCGTCCTAGCTCCGCCTCCCAGGGCTTCCCATTGGTCAATTCTCCCGGCCAATCTAGGAGAAGACCAGGAGGGAGATCCACCCACTTGAAGCCGAGGAGAAGGAAGGAGGGGGAGAGTCAGCCAGAACCCAGGCTTGGGAAGCCCGCCGTGGCGCGGAGAGAGGGTTGCAGAATCAACCAGGGCTTGATTATTTCCGACCTCATCTCAGATGGCGGAGCTCCTGGCTAGCGAGAGTTCACGCTTAGAACTCACCGAGGGACACTGTTGAGAAAGCTCCCACAGAGAAATGAAAGGGTTGTTCCTTAGGGATCGCTCTTTTTGTGACTGGGGCTTCACAGCTCGGCCTCCCCTCCATCACTCTTGCCTTCCCTCCAGTCCTACAGGGCTTCCCTCCAGCACCACAACTGAATATTTATTTTCTATTATTTTTTCCCCCTGTGGGTTGCTGCCATGTCTGTGAGAAGATGAGCGGAAAGTTTGGGGAAGGAAGGATTAGGAATTAGAGAACCAGAGTTGGGGAGGCAGGGAAGGAGCCCAGTGTTTCCTACATTTTCTATTGCCTTCCAGCTCCTCCTAGCCCTTGCTGAAGAGGGGCATGGTTGGTGGGAGGGAGGCGGAGAGGAGCCCTATTTTCATTCACACACACACACACACACACACACACGGAAGGAATTCAGAGTGGACATAAAATCTAGGAGTTAGTCAAGAAGACTATCCCAGATGTCAGAGAAAATGGGCCTGGGAGTGAAGCCTCTTGACTTGGGAGGCTGTAGATCCAGTGGGAAGTGCCCCGTCTTTGGAATAGGACAGAAACAGAGCTGTGAGGTTTTGAAGAACTTGCTTAACTTAGGTATCAGTTTCTTCACCTATAACAAGGAGATAAAAAGGAGATTCCTACCTTATAGCATTGTTGTGAAGATTGGAAATAATATATGTGAAGTACCTGGCACATAGTTGGCGTCCCGTAAATGGTGGCTAATAAAAATGGGTAGCTTCCCAGCAATATTTCTCTTCCTCCTTCTCCAGGAACATTATTTTTAGTATCTTGTGTCTGGTGGCCGCCAGTATGAATGATCTCAGGTGAGTTTTCCAAATCCTTGGGATTTTTTTTCCCTCATCTTCCACTTCCCTGATGCCTTCCAGCTGGACACAAACTCATTCCTAAAATATGCAGATGGAAGCTATGGTAACCATGGAGACAGGGCAGGTGGCAAGGAGAGGCAGAGACAGACAGCAGAGAGAGACGGGTTACAATTGTGACAGATAGGCAGAGAGAAGACATCAGGAGCCATCGGACAGAGACCTTCAGGCAAGATGGAAAAATAATGACAGTCTAAGAAAGATTGATTATAAAGAGATGCAGTGAGAAAGGATGTGTTACAAGGGTCGCTCTTCTCTCTTCCCCTTTTCTCTTTCCCTCTCCCTCTCCAAGAATGTGGGGAGGAAGGCATCTGGGAATGCCCCCTGGTGTACCTAAAAATGACCCCGTATATCCATCCACTCTCCTCACACTTATCTGAGGTCTGTACCAGGGAACTGAGGTTCAAGTTTATCTGTGCTGTGTGTTCCGTTTAGGAGGAGGTGGAGTGAGGATGTACCGCTGTCTGGCTCCAGCTCCCCCTCACATGTAAACTACAAGGAGGCAACCAGATCTCTTGCTTCTCTCTGTGCAGTATGGACTCCGGCTGTGGATTCCAATCGCCTCTCTCCACCTCTCTGCACAATGTGCCATGTGCTGTGGGTAGCAGGTCAGATCGGGCGTACAGGCGCGCATAAACACATCAAACGCGGAAAATGGGGCTCTGCTCAAGGAAGAATTGGGATGGTCCCAGTCTGGATCGCGGAGGAGTCTCCTGAGGAACATTTAGGTTTGTTGGGGCTGAGGGGAGGTCGGCTCAGCAAGAGAAGTCAGGATTGGAGCCTCTAGGTTTTGAGGATTTTTGTGTGCATGGGTGGGGGAACGGTTTGGTGCCCGACGCCCCCACCCGCAGAGACCAGGCTATAAATAGCAAGGCAGAGCTCCGCCCCCCCCCCCCCCCCAGCTTCTCTCCTCCCGAGCCGGCGCCGTGCCCGGGGCGCACCGGGAGGAGGGACCAGGATCCGGTGCCGGGGCGCAGATACTGACACCAAGGGAATCCAGGTGCCCCTCCCCACGCCATGTGGGCCCCCGGGAACCCGGTTCCGCCACCCCGGCTGCCCCAGGGCCCTGGCCTCAGTCCTGGCCTCTTGGAGATCCTGCGGACATTCAGGTATCTATTTGGGCGCACAGCCTGGGAGGGAAAGAGCAAGGAGTGATGGGGAACATAGCAGGGGCAAAAGAAACCCCCAATTCTCCCCCCACCCGTTTTAGGTCCCAAATGCAAGCTGCTTCCCTCCCCCCACTCAATTTTTGGGGCTGTGGCAACCTAAAAGAGGTTAGGAATGGGAATTATGTGTGTGAATGTATGGGTGCATGTGTGTGGGTGGGCGGCGTTCAGCATCCTAGGAAGGGGTATTCCAAGTGCGGATAAGAAAAGGGGGATGCTGGAAAGGTCTGATAAGCCGTGGGGTGAGGGTGGGGGTGCGGTATCCCTGCGCGTGCACGTACGCATTTGCACGCGCGCTCGTCCTTCAATGCGGGTGCACCCTTCCCACCTCCTCAGGCATGCGCTGGGGGGAGGGGGCGGCTCAAAGGCATGAGTTAGAGGAAGGACTGTGTGCCGTGCCGTAGAGATCTCCCCACACCGTATCTTTCCACCGGTGCCTCAGTTTCCCTGCCTGAATCCGTCAATAAGATCTCTCTTTCTCGCAGGGATTGGCTTCGCCACTGAGCCCTCAGGCTTCCGCCAGCCACCACCCCCACGCCCCTAGACACCCTCGGCGGGCCCCCGTCCCGGCTTCATTGGTGCTTTCGCCCCAGCCGCAGCTATGCTGCACACCGAGGGCCACGCTCTTCTTCGGGCCGTGGGTCAGGGTAAGCTACGCTTGGCCCGTTTGCTTCTGGAGGGAGGCGCCTACGTGAATGAGGGTGATGCCCAGGGTGAGACTGCGCTAATGGCGGCCTGTCGGGCCCGTTACGACGACCCCCAGAACAAGGCACGCATGGTACGCTACCTCCTGGAGCAAGGCGCTGACCCCAACATCGCAGACCGCCTGGGGCGCACCGCGCTCATGCACGCTTGCGCCGGGGGTGGGGGCGCCGCCGTGGCTTCGCTGCTCCTTGCCCACGGTGCAGACCCCTCAGTGCGAGATCACGCGGGCGCCTCGGCGCTTGTTCACGCCCTGGACCGCGGGGACCGTGAGACCCTTGCCACGCTGCTGGACGCCTGTAAGGCCAAGGGCACGGAGGTCATCATCATCACCACCGACACCTCTCCCTCGGGAACCAAGAAGACACGGCAGTATCTCAATTCCCCACCGTCCCCGGGGGTGGAGGACCCGGCTCCCGCTCCTCCTAGCCCGGGGGTCTGCACTTCGCCTTCGGAAATCCAACTGCAGGCTGCAGGAGGAGGAGGAGGAGGAGGAGGTGGAGGAGGAGGAGGAGGAGGAGGAGGAGGAGGAGGAGGACGGGGGTTGCTGTCCCCTCGCGCTCAGGAAGAAGAGGAGAAGCGGGACGTATTCGAATTCCCTCTTCCTAAACCCCCCGATGACCCCTCCCCTTCTGAGCCGCTCCCCAAACCACCCCGTCACCCTCCAAAACCACTCAAAAGGCTCAACTCCGAGCCCTGGGGCCTAGTGGCCCCTCCTCAACCTGTCCCGCCCGCGGAAGGGAGGCCGGGGATCGAGCGCCTGACCGCCGAATTCAACGGCCTGACCCTGACCGGTCGACCCCGTCTTTCCAGACGTCACAGCACTGAAGGCCCGGAGGACCCGCCTCCGTGGGCGGAGAAAGTGACGGGTGGGGGTCCTCTCTCTCGCCGAAACACTGCGCCAGAAGCTCAGGAGTCCGGTCCCCCTGCGGGGCTGAGGCAGAAACTGAGCCGCATGGAGCCGGTGGAGCTCGATACTCCCGGGAATATTTGCCCCGACTCGCCGGAGTGCAGCCGCTTGTCCCTGGAGCGCCGCCGATACAGCGCCTCCCCGCTGACCCTCCCTCCAGCCGGCTCGGCGCCCTCGCCGCGCCAGTCCCAGGAGAGTCTGCCTGGGGCCGTCTCTCCCCTGAGCGGACGGAGGCGGAGTCCCGGGCTGCTGGAGCGGAGGGGCTCGGGGACGTTGCTCCTGGACCACATCGCGCAAACGCGGCCTGGTTTCCTGCCTCCGCTCAACGTCAGCCCCCACCCTCCCATCCCCGACATTCGCCCCCAACCCGGAGGTCGGGCGCCTTCGCTGCCCGCCCCTCCCCAGGCGGGGGCGCCAGGCTCTCCTAGGACCAAGCGCAAGTTGGTGAGGCGCCACTCGATGCAGACTGAGCAGATCCGCCTGCTAGGGGGCTTCCAGAGTCTAGGCGGGCCAGGGGAGCCAGGGCGCTGAGACGAGTGAGAAGAGTCAAGGAGGGTGGGGATCAGGACCTTGATGGGACAGGTGGGAGAACCAGCTCACACACACACCACGGACATGGGGGTCTCTTGCATGTGCTCACGGGCACGGTGCACGCACACATGGGTAAGAAAGTTTCCACAAGCACAGTACTCTTATTCACAGAGAAGGGTAAGTACTCTATTTACTGGGCATATAGACACATGCATTCATGTGCTGGTCACTTCACATGCATATGGGAATTACTTGTGTACCCATCCATAGGAATGGCACACACAGGGCCACTTGTGCTAGGGCCCCAAGTGGGTCCCAAACTCACCTGCATTTGTTCAGAAGCAGTAGGGAACCCCTACTTATGGGTAGTATCCAATCTGTTTGCCCTCCTGCAGAAGCAGTCCCCTGCTTTCCATGTATGCCCTGCAACACAGCTTGTTCATGACTTTGCACACTCTGCCCTCTTCCTGAATATCCCACTCCCTTGTGTAGGTCTTGCTTCTCTCTCCAGGCCTGGCTCCTTTCACACCCTGCTTCCAGCCCTAACCACTTTTCAGGATATCTTCTTCACTTTCCTTAGGGGTTTCCTGCAGCAATCCCCAGCCTCAGTTCTGCTGCTGCCCTTCTTGCTCTCAGCTTTACTTCTCAACTTCCTGCCTTTTATTCCCATCTAGCTCCCCTAACCAATCAACAGGTTGTCTCATTTTCCCAGGGAGTGGGCCATGGGCTCTACGATGCAATCTGTCCGTCTGAGCTTATGAACACCCCCACAGGTAGAAGTGGGGAGTAGCCCTAAATCACTCCTCTCTCCACTTGACATATCAAATAAATGTGTTCAGAAGTCTCTGTTTTGTCACTTCTGCCTGAGGGTGTGGGATGTGGGGAATGAGGAACAGGGATGGAGGGTGATGCTAAGCATATCTATAATGATCTAGGGGATACTTAGAGGTTACAGCCACCTTCTTTGCAGGAGACCAACAGACCAACTGTGGTTGCAGAAGAAATAGTGTCCCATGTCCTGAAGGTTTTAAGGCGTTTGGCAGACTTTCACTTGCCCAGTCTCCCCTATGTCCATCTTCAAATTCTTTAACTTAAGATTTCTGAAAAAGTATATCCTACAAAAAGTACTTCCCTCCACCATCAACACATACATCCCAGTAGATTAACTGCCCCTCTTTCAAGCTTCTTATTTTGTGACTATTCCCAGTTATTCCTTGGGGGTCTAATTTTCATCTCACTGGTGCATTTCATCCATTTTTTTTTTTCTACTTCTGACTTTCATTTCCCCATCCTGAGCCACTGCAGGGGGGTGGATGGAGATAAGTATAGCTTCACCTAGGTAAAAATGGCATGATGGTCTACTGACAAAGGATGTGTAGTGTGTGTGTGTGTGTGTGTGTGTGTGTGTGTGTGTGTGTGTGTGTGTGTAAGAGTAATCAGAGGAACCCAGCCTGACAGGTCATGAACAAGGGTAATTGTCTTAATCTGTCCCCTTAGACTTCTCGGTTTTCTGATTTCTGCATATCTTCCAGTTCTTCCTCGCTCTAATGGGAGGTTAAGGGAGCGGCCCATTCCACTCTTCCTTACTGTTTCTCCCAACTTAGAATAGGTGAAGTCAGAAAATTACCTAACAATGTGTGGTATAACTAAAAGATCAAAGTATTGGGAATCAGAAGACCGATGTTTGAATCCCTCTTTGCCATCTCCTAGCTTTAATTTTGGGCAATGTATCTAGCCTCTCTGAGTGTCCGTTGCCTTATCTGTAAAATAATAAACTCTAGTTAGTCATTGTGATTAAGTAAGACACTACACTTAAAGTACATTGCATGGTGTCTGACGTAGAGTAAGTGTATGCTCATTAAATGTCCTTCCTTGTTTTAGCTCCCCAACCCGTTGCATGTGATCTTGGAAAGGTAGAAGTGGGGAGTAACTCCTGAGTCTTGTTTCCTCATCTACATCTATGAAATGAAATCGTTGGACAAATGATCCCTAAGAATCCTCTCACTCTGTCTACATACAATTCTCCTCAGCCTGGCATCCGGGCCTTCCCCGCACCCAAGCCTCTCCCCCGGGGTCTGACTTGCTTTCCAGGACTCCCCACAGGACTCCCAACGAAGCGCCCAGGATAAGCTTCTCCCTTAAAAAGAGTATCGCTTTGTCTATTTGCAATTGGTTGCTCAGAACCTCCGCCCTCCTCCCTAATTTGCCTATGGCGGAGTGGAGCCCTCCAGCTCCCGCCCAGTCTCTGCTGATTCGTAGAGGACCTGGCTCGTCCCCGCCCCCGCTTGACTGACGGTGGGGCTGCGGCACCGCCTCAGTCCCTGGGCTCTCGCTGGCGGGGGGTGGCTGGGACCTTCAGCTCGCCAGGCTGGCAGGGTCGGGGCCGCTGCTCCACCGGCGGACGGGATGGAGACGATGCGAGCACAGCGGCTGCAGCCCGGAGTGGGCACCAGCGGGAGGGGCACTCTGCGAGCGCTTCGGCCCGGAGTGACTGGGGCCGCGGCTGCCACCGCCACACCCCCGGCAGGCCCCCCGCCCGCACCGCCGCCCCCCGCGCCGCCCCCGCCGCCCCTGCTCCTGTCCGGGACCCCGGGGCTGCCGCTGCCCCCGGGCTCCGCCGGCAGCCCCGCGGTGCTGCGGGAGGCCGTGGAGGCCGTGGTGAGGAGCTTCGCCAAGCACACGCAGGGCTATGGCCGAGGTGAGTCTGCGGCTCTGGCCTCCTGCGGGACACCCTCTGTAGAGGAGCCTTGCTCCCATAGTCCTCTGGATCGCTTTTCCTGGCGCAGAGCCCTCACATGCATTTCCTTTTGGGGAGTTTCCTTCTGGGCTACACACACACACACACACACACACACACACACACTCTCTCTCTCTCTCTCTCTCTGTCTCTCTCTCTCACTTATACACACCTCTCCCCGCCTCCTCTTTATTGAGGTACTACTATATTCTCCAGGAACCCCTTTTTACAAATAACAACCCTCTTTTCTTCCCAACCTTTTCTCCTTCAGAAATGGAATTCTTCCTGTAGCTTAATACCTTAACATCTTTTTGCCTTTGAGGACCCGTCCCCATTGTGTAGGATCCCATCTTTTATCTCAGATCCAAGGCATTTCTCACCCTCTCAACCTTTCTTCTGTGATCTCAGCAATTCCTGCCCCCCCTATTAATTTATCCCACCTACTTAATCTTTCTTTTTAAAGATTTTTATTTTTTAAGTCATCTCTATACCCAGCATGGAGCTGGAACTCACAACCCCCAGATCAAGAGTCACATGCTCCAATGACTGAACCAGCCAGGTGCCCCTCCATCTATCTCCTTAACCTTGACTTTTGAATTCTTTTCTTACTTACCCCTCACCCTGAAATTTCCAGTGCAGCTTCAGAATTGCTGGGGGAATTAGGTAGTGCCTTCACAAGTCACTTAAAATTGTGCTTTTAAATCTGGAACCATACCATTGAGCCCATACCAGCGTCCTGTGACTTAGTACCTCACTTTGGTGTCTTTTTAAGTACGGAGCCTCACAACTCTGGCCTCTCTGTCTGTCTGGCTCTGTTTTCCTGGCCCTTTCCCAGAAACTGAGGATAAATCCCAGGCTTTGGCTCTCTCAATGTTAAATTCTGTGGAAATGAGCCAGGCAGAAACCCTATTTCCATTAGAAATCTTCATCTTACAGATGCCTAATTTCTAGGGTTTCTGAGAAAGGGACTGTGAGGATTTTCTTTGTTGTTTTTGTTTAATCAGTGCAGAATTTCCTGAGTTTGAGCTCCAGATTTATAGTGTAACAAGTAACACAATATAGTGAAGGGTGTGGGATACAGAATTTAGGTCTGGAGTTTCTGAGACATCACTTTTTTCTGCTTGGTTAAATCCTGCCTCAGCTGAAAGTGACTATATCTCTAACCTTCTAGTTGAACAATAATGCAAAGAAAGGTTGCAGGGCTTTCTTTGTAGACTGTAATGCCTTTTTTCCACTTCCCTATGAAAGTGTAGTGAAAAGAGCTTACGCGGGTTTCAGAGGCAGACAAGTGTGGGTTAAATCCCAAACTAAATCTCTGTCACTTGCCAGTTATGTTTGGGGGGAAGTGACTTAACCTCACCAAGCTGCAGTTTCCTCAAGGGTTATTAGGGGGTTAAATGAGATATTGCACCTGACACATGATGGGTACCTTAAAATGATGAGTATTACCTCAAATTTATTGGTTCATATATCCTTGAAAGAACACATCTCATTTTCTCCCATTCTTAGATTCTGTCAATGTAGATCCAAAGATTCCTATGAAATCAGATTTTTATATCCATTTTGCTCTATGTGCCTAGTGATACGTTTACCATCAGTTTCCTTTGGTTCTTCAACATTTTGAACTCCTACCCTGGGGCTGGCACTCTGCTAGGTGCTGGGAATATAAATGCATGTGCTTCTGAAATTCATCATGATGAGTTATAGTTGTTTGTCTAGTTTAATTCCGAGATTTAACAGGGCCTCGTGATGGAACTGCCATCAGCTATTGTCCTGCTGCTGCTTCCAGTCTATTTGAGACCAAGGGAAGGTCTTTGCCTCTGGGCATAGGGGCAATCACCCTAAAATGAACCCATCCTCTTGGAAACCTACAGGCATTTATTAGAATTGTAGAGGAGTCTGCCCTCTTTCTTGTTGGTGTTACCTGGAAAGCCTCTGGTTTGGCATCTAAACTGAGAGTACTGTAAAAACTTTTTCATTTCCTTAGACAGGATGAAGAAGCAAGGGGATTTTACTGACAAAGAGCAATCAGTCAGGCTTCAGACTCCTTCTTCCAACCTCCCTACCTCCCACCACACTCCTCATTATTCCCGAGTTTCTCATTTCCAGTCTGGGTGTCCAGCCAGTACTTTGGGAGAGTTTGGCAGATAATTCAGCTTCAGGCAAGCCAACTCTCTGCCGATTTGGCTCAGAAGTCCTTCACCACATGGAATCACTTATTCTGCTTCGATTAATAGGCAAAAAAAAAAAAAATAGGGTATGTACCCACATACCCTTGTGACTGATGGCCTGGTATTTTGGGTTGGCCCTATTCCCCTGAATATAATTCACCTTGATCTTTGCCCAGGCCATTATCTGATCCAGGAATGCTTTACTGTATCATCTTCAATTCATATCCTTCACCTTCTTCTTGACTGCTCCCAGATCACCTTTTCTAGTCACAGTCTTTAGATTTACCAGCATGCATGTGGGACCTCAGCATTTGTTTTAAAAACACAAAAACCAAAACAAAACTCTTCTGTTATTTCACCCATCTGTCCTATACCTCTCCCCCCGCCTCCACCCTCAATCTCCACCCAAGATACACACATAACTCAGTATGCTGTAGGATTTTAATCAGCTTGTGGTGCACAGGGTTTGGAATCAGAGAACCTGGCCCTGTCAAACAGTGGCTGTGTGATCTTGGATAAATTGCTTAATCTCTCTAGGCCTCATCTGTTCCATTCATTGGACAAATATTTATTGACCACCAGATGCTGTGGTGAACAGCACAGATACTGAGTCCCTATCTTCATGGAGCTCACAGTCCACTTCACAGAGTATGTGTGAAGGTTAATGGTACAATAAGGCAGGATAGTGCACCAGAAAGAGGGTTAGCTGTGAGGCAAACATTGGTTCTAAATCCTGGTTCTGCCACTGTGGCCTGTTCCTTAACGTGTTCACTTTTTTTTTTTTTTAATGTTTTTCTTTTATCAAAGTTTATTTATTTTGAGAGAGAGCACAAGCGGGGGAGGGGCAGAGAGAGGGAGAGAGAGAGAGAGAGAGAGAGAGAGAGAGAGAGAGAGAATCCCAAGCAGGCTTCCCACTGTCAGTGCAGAGCTGGAAGGATGCGGGACACAAACCCACTAACTGAGAGAGCAGATCGTGACCTGAGCCAAAATCAAGCGTCAGACGTTCAACAGACTGAGCCACCCAGGCGCTCCTCAAGATCTGATTTTTTAAATAAACTCTACACCCAATGTGGGGCTCAAACTAACAACCCCAAGATCAAGAATTGCTTGCCCTTCTGACTGAGCCAGCCAGGTGCCCCAGCTTGTTCACTGTTTGAAAAATGGGTATTATAACACTTACCTTGATAGTTTTGTGCGTATTAAATGAGGTAATGAGCATAAACCACACAGCACGCAGTTAGGATTCAGTGGTGGTTGCTATTATTATGCATTTGGAAACCCTTTGAAAACTGCAGATGATGGGTATTGGTAGCATTACCATTGCCTTTGCCCCTTTTTACGCATGGCATGTACTCCCCTTCTGATGTGGACAGCTGGCAGTCTCTAAAACTGGCATGATTGACTGAATGACCAAGTCACTTTCCTTGCTCTGTAACTTCTGGATTGCCCTCTTCAAACCTGTATCTTTGAAATTGTTGCTCTCCCTTGATATCACAGTATGGTTACGTGATTGGATGTTCTGCCCAGCTACTTACTCCACTACGTTGAACGAATGAATCTTGTGTGGTATTTTCTGTTTGGTCATCATTCCTTTTCCTCAGAACCACAGCTTCTTCGCTGATAAGTGACTATGGAGTTAAAAGCCTGGATATTTCCAATTTGGGGGATGTTGGATTAGACCTGTGTTGATTTCCTGTAGCTTTTTTTTTTTTTTTTTTTTTTTTTTAATTTTTTTTTTTCAACGTTTATTTATTTTTGGGACAGAGAGAGACAGAGCATGAACGGGCGAGGGGCAGAGAGAGAGGGAGACACAGAATCGGAAACAGGCTCCAGGCTCCGAGCCATCAGCCCAGAGCCCGACGCGGGGCTCGAACTCACAGACCGCGAGATCGTGACCTGGCTGAAGTCGGACGCTTAACCGACTGCGCCACCCAGGCGCCCCTCCTGTAGCTGTTCTAACAAATTATTTCACATCTGGGGGATTAACACAACAGGAATGTATTCTCTCACAGTTCTGGAGGTGAGAAGTCCAAAATCGGTGTCAGTGGACCAAAATCAAGGTGTCAGCAGGTCTGTGCTCCCCTACCCCCACCAAAGGCTCTAGGGAAGAAACTGTGACCTTGCCTCTTCCAGCTTCCGGGGGCTGCCAGCATCCTTGGCTTGTGACAGCATCACTCTGATGTCTGCCTCTGTGTTCACACTGCCCTCTCTTCTTCTGTGCTTCATCAGTTCTCCTTCCCGAAGGACCCTTGTCATTGCATTTAGGGTCCACCCAGATAATCTGGGTTAATCACCCCATCTCAAGATCCTTAATCACATCTATAAAGTTTTTGCCACCTGAGGTGACATTCACAGGTTCTAAGGATCACAGCACGGACATCTTAGCAGGGGGCATTTTTCAGCCTACCATAGTCCTCTCCTAAAGTCACTGTCATCTTGCAATCCCTTCCTTCCAAGGAGTTTATGCACTATCAGCTATTCAGGGGCATGTTCTACAAGTTGAAAATAGGAAGCATCAGATGGAATATTGTTAACCAGCTTCCCTATCTTCAAAATAATGTGAATTAAGCTGGGCCAGCCTATTCTCGCCATCCTGTATGATCAGGGAGAATCTTCTCATTCATCTCTCAATTGTATTAGCTATTTAAAAAATGTTTATTTATTTTTGAGAGAGAGAGAGAGAGAGACAGAGAGAGAGAGAGAGAGAGAGAGAGAGAGAGAGAATGTGTCCATGCACGTGCAGGAGGGGCAAAAAGAGAGGGAGACAGATGATCCAAAGTGGGCTTGGCACCGACAGCAGAGAGCCGGATGTGGGCTCAAACTCACTAACCTTGAGATCATGACTGAGCCGAAGTTGATCGCTTAACCAAATGAGCCACCCAGGCACCCCTGCATTAGCTATTTATTCGTGCTCTCTCACCACAACATTGTATTTATTTTTCTGATATAAATTTTTTAATGTAATTTCATGTGTTGTTTTAATGGTTTCACTCTGGTTTAATGATTTCACTGTATGACAGTTGTACAATCTGTACCTCTCATCCCATTTCAACATTAATATTTTATCTCCTAAGGACCAAAACCAAAATTATTCTTTTTGTTATTGTTCAACATCATGGTACAAACACTTAAATATACCTCACTATTGGGGTGCCTGGGTGGCTCAGTCGGTTGAGCGTCCGACTTCAGCTCAGGTCATGATCTCATGGGTTTGTGAGTTCGAGCCCCATGTCACACTCTGTGCTGGCAGCTCAGAGCCTGGAGCCTGCTTCGGATTCTGTGTCTCCCTCTCTCTGCCCCTCCCCCACTCATGCTCGCTCGCTCTCTCTCTCTGTCTCAAAAAATGAATAAATATTAAAAAAATTTTTTTAAATGTACCTATCTTGGTCTTTCTTGTCTCTTTTAGTCCAGCATCCTCCAGTGACTCCTAAAAAGCAATTGTAGGTGTCAGATGTGTACGTCTTGGTCATTGCTAACCCTCGCACATCACAGTTCTTTAAGCATCCTCATGTAAACCATTAGATGCATGGTTCCTCACTGGAAATCTGATAAAACCTATGGGTGCCCTCTCCCCCACCACATACTCTACACACACACACGTGACTTCATTGTGGGTTTTAGGGGGCTTGTGAATTCCCATGAGGCTAAACCATGGACCGGGTCTTGGACCAAATTGGCATCAGGATGTCTTACACATTCAGTCTCTAGCTCTGTCACAGCTGTGTGACCTCAAGCAGGTCATTTCCCCTTCTGTGGCCTGAATTGGACTAGATGATCTCTGAAGTCCCTGTCAGCTCTAAAAATCAAAGAGCCTGTGAGGTGTTTCAAATGCAGATCACAGTTCATTGCTTTTCTCCCGATCATTTAATTCTGCCCAATTTCTCATTTCATCCATTTCTGACATAAGACTCCCTATCTCCTTTGGCTTTGAATAATCGTTAAAAACTAGTCCTGCACTGTGTACCAAGAGAGATTTAACTGGATATCAGAATGGACATATGCTTTTTCATAGGATCTTCCCATTTATAATGGTTTCCTCCCCTTTCTCTTTATTTCAATATTCTCCCTGTTGTTTGCATGTCAGGAGAGCTGTCACCCAACGCATTATGCTAAATTGTCTCAAAGAGGGAACTGGGGCTGAAAAGATCTCAATGGAAAGAACAAAGATGGCTAAGCTTTCTGGGCAGCAGTGACCTCTGAAGAGCCCCTGCCAAAACTAAGGGTGGGAAAGACAGAGTTTCCTTTTAATGCTGCCTTTTAATGGAAGAATGAACATTCTAAAAAGTCAGTTAAATATAGGGTGTTAGGAAAGAGCTTGCGCGGCTTTCAAGCTCTGGCTGGTGCAGGGAGTGCTTGCTTCAGTTGCAGAGCAGGGAAATACCAGTTATTACTGGCCACTAGGTTTGGGACACCTCGCTGGCTGGGGATTTGTATTATTCACCTTTGCGTCCCTAATGCTTAGAATAGAGAGCTATGTACATATTAAGTGCTCACACTTTCTGCCTAATGTGTGTGTGGCAGCCATGAAAATGTGCTATTCATATCTCCTGCTGCAGGGGCATAACTGACTGGCAGCCTTAAGCTGCTGTCCCCTCTGTGTCCATCACCCCATGTGCACCGAGGCCACACATCCTGCAGGCTGCCCTCAGTCAGCGACCGAGCCCAGCAGGGGCACTAACTCAGGCACATGTTGGTACAATGTGGGATTTCTCTGGCTTGGGGACTTCCCACTGGCCTGACCAAACCTTTCTTGGAAATGCACTGCCAGCTGCGACTCTCATATCCAGACCTTCTTTCCCACCCCCCTTCCATAGGTGTCAGACCTTCAATCTGGGTCTGAAGCCTCTCCCTTCTCCTACTTCCTTTCCAATAAATCTCTTGCATGTTTATCCCATCTTGGTGTCTTCTCCTTGGCAGACCTAAACTAACACAATATAAAAGAATGAATGAGTTGTTGTAACTGAGAGTAGAGAGTGGTCATGTTGGAAGATATTGAAGAAGGCATTTGATCATTTATTATTATGAGGCTTTTGTTAAAGCCACTTGAAATGTCTGGAACCCTGAAGTCAAAGTGATTCTTTCCAAAGGAAAACTGATCTCATCCTTCCTTCTGTCTTAAGCCCTTCAGTGGCTTCCCACTGCTGTTAAGATAAAGCTGTTACTCTAGTGTGGCCTGCAAGGTCCACTTTGGTCTGGTTCCTGCTTCCTTTTGCAATCTTATCTTGCACGAACCTTTCCCTTGCTCTCACTTTTTGAGCCACACTGGTCCCTTTATTTGCTGTCTTCTCTGCTGCTACAGACCCTTTGTGTGTGTTATTCCTTCTGTTCAGAACTCTTTCTCTTACCTTTTTGCCTAGTGAATTCATACTCATATCTGCACTTAAATATCACCTTGGCTGGGTAGCTTTCTTTGGCCTTCTCCATGAGGTCAGAAGTCCCTATGACCTTTCCCATCTACCAGACTCCTTTATAGCACTGATCACAGTTGCGATTTTTCATTTGCTTGAGATATCTGGTTAATCTCTTTCTCTCCCTCTTTTTTTTTTAACGTTTATTTATTATTGAGACACAGAGAGAGACAGAGCATGAGCATGGGAGGGGCAGAGAGAGGAGGAGACACGGAATACGAAGCAGGCTCCAGGCTCTGAGTTGTCAGCACAGAACCCGACACGGGGCTTGAACTCACAAACCACGAGATCATGACCTGAGCCGAAGTCAGACACTTAACTGACTGAGCCACCCAGGCACCCCTCTCCCTCTTTGTTTTATTATTATTTTTAATGGAGGGGGTTTTTAATTTTTTTTAAGTTTACTTATTTATTTTAAGAGAGAGAGCATGCGCATGTGCAAGCGAGCACACAAGCAGGGGAGGTAGGGAGGGGCAGAGAGAGGATCCCAATCAGGCTCCACACTGTCAGAAGCCTGATGTGGGGCTGGATCCCATGAATCATGAGACCGTGACCTGAGCCGAAATCAAGAGTTGGATGCTTAACTGACTGAGCGACCCAGGCACCCCTCTCACTTCTTCTTTAGGTTGTAAACTGCATAAGGAAGAGGAACAGGTATGGTTTTGTTCACTGTTGTAGCCTAGCATCCAGCACATAGTCTAACACAGAGTAGGTACTCCATACATATTTGTACAATGATTTTGCCCAATTATGGGGGGATGAGGGGAACTATTCTGGAACACAGTCTTGAGTCTGGGGTTTGATTTTACCCTAATACATTAGCTGGCTACTGTTTGCTAGAAGTGGCAGAAGTCAAGAGACTTCTGGGTCAGAGACAAAGGACTTTATTGCTCATAATACAACAGGTAGCATAAGCATCAGATTTGTTTGCATCAGTTCCCCTTGCCTCCCAAGTCTGACGTGAAGGGCTCAGGTGGATGCTTGCACAGGCCATACGTCACATTACAGAAGAAGAATGCTGAGCTGCGGGAACCTGCCATGTCATTGTAGGCAGTAAGCAGGCTTGTTCTTTGTCCCAGAGGGAGACGTTACCTCATCCCTTGGGTTTCTTGCTGCAAACACAATCCTGAGAAATGGCCCAAGTAAAGAGCAGCCAAGTCCTTGAAATCTTGGCATACCCAGCAAGCTGGAAAGGACCACAAGAGACCTGTGAAGGAGAGTCTCCCAATATACAGTTCCTCCAAAAACCACTTAAACCTAGGGAAATCCTCAGAAGAGAAATTCATGCTCAAACACACACACACACACACACACACACACACACACACACACACACACACACACTGTGTGTGTGTGTGTGTGTGTGTATATATATATATATATAACATATAAAATTCCAAGATGGAAAAGGAATCTGGGTATGGGTTTGCTCACCAGAAGCACAGGTTTGAGAATGGCTAGAAGGACCACATTTCCTTGAGTGGCAGTATCACATGAGGTTTAGGAACATTGACTCTGGAACCAAGACAGCGTGGGTTTGAATTCTTGCTCTGCTACTTTCTCGCTATTATACCCTTGGGCAAGTCATTTAACTTCTCTATGTCTCATTTCACTCATCTGTAAAATGGGGATAATAAAAGTACCTGCCTCATAAGGTTTTTGTGATTAAATAGGTAAAGCACTTAAGGCAGTGCATGACACACAGGAAGCGTTCAGTGAACGCACTTCTCGTGCTGGTGTTTATTACTCTAGGCCACCTGACCAATTGTGGAATGATTACTTGCACTTCATCAGGTGGGGATAATGGTCTGCTGACCTGGAAACTCTGCCTCCAATATTTAAGTTATTCTGCTTTGGTGTTAGGACTAACCAAAATGTGAACTAGAGAGGTGGTGTAGGAGGCCAGGCATCCTCTGGTCTTCCTGTGCAAATGCCTTAATCAGAGTCTAGGTTTATAAGTTTAAATGCTTTTAAGCGGTAAGGAGCTAGGGCAGGTCAGACCCTTCATGTCAGTATAGGATACAGATACTGTATGGAAGCACAGAACTACTTTCGAGGTGTTCTCATTGCTGAACTTAACTGCTTCTCTTTTGCAGTGAATGTGGTGGAGGCACTTCAGGAATTCTGGCAGATGAAGCAGTCCCGTGGGGCAGACTTGAAGAACGGGGCTCTGGTGGTTTATGAAATGGTTCCCTCCAACAGCCCTCCTTATGTCTGCTACGTCACTCTGCCCGGGGGAAGTTGCTTTGGGAGCTTCCAGGTAAGAGTTCCAAGGTGGCAGTAGCAAGGAGAAATGCTTAGGTGCTAGCGGTGGTTTTCTCCATCACTTTGGCCATTAAATCTGTCAGAAATCACATATTTGAGGACCTGAAACCAATTCTGGGCAGATCAGTCTGGTCAGCATCTGAGGCTCATTTAACCACAAAAGAACCTCAGTGGCTTTTCTTTCAGCCTACGAAAACTCACACCCACTTTGAATTTGAGCAGTTATGAATACGCCCTTAGTATATCCAGAGTACCAGCACCTGCCCCATGTTCTAATCTGTCCAACTTCCTGTCATCTCTTTTTGAGAACACAGAGTAATATTCCTTATCCCCAGTACTTTTTCATAGGCAAATTACTCAAGAAAGCAATGTTTGTGTTCTTTAAGAGGCCAAAGTGGAGGGATTATGTATGGTGGAAATAGTATTCATCTAAGAATTAGAAGATCCAAATTCTCATCCCCCCTGCCCGCCCCCGCCCCCCTTTCCCGCCGCCAGCAGGGCAAGTCAGGTAAATTCTCTGGGCCTCAGTTTCCCCATCCATAAGATGAAGGAGATAGGTTAGATTATTTGTAAAGTCTTTCTAGTGCTAGCATTCTACAATTATATGAAAGAGCTGTGATATATGATGATGGAGACTGGTTGTTATTATAGGGTAAGAAGAAATTTGACTAGTGTGAATGTTATCATCAAAGATGGATTTTTTACATCGACCATAGGAAGGTAGCCTTCTGAGATGTCAATATAGAGTCTGAATAGGAATTTAGAGAATAGACATTTTGTTCTGTTCATAACCCTTAGACAAAGGTATAACCCCTGCTATGTGCCACCTTGAACTTCCCTTATCATATTACTTATCATGACATATCATAATTATTTCACCTAGTGGATTATGCTCCATGGAGGTAGAGATTATGTCTGTCTTCTTAGTCAGTTTTAGATCTTTACCACCCACTCAGCACACAGCAAAGAGTAGACATTTAATAAATCTGTGGCATGAAACAGGGCCATTGCAGTTCAGTTCCTGCCTCAAACAGAAAAGTCCTGAAGAGGCTTCATTTCAAATAAGGTGACTAATTTTTTTCCCCTCAGAACCCCAACAATTTCAGAGAAATAAATATATGCTCAGGACGACTAATGTTTCTTCTTTCTCTCCTAGAGAATAAGATCTCCCCTTCCTTCTCTCACCTCATCTTATTGTTGAATAAAGATTTGATAATTTTATGGTGATGCCCATAATTGGATCATTACAGTCATTTGATTTCTGTTATTTCCCCCCAAAGAACAGTACTATCTATCTTGGCCTGTTTTAGCTTGTGTCTTCTATACCCACTTTGGCAGGTGAAATTTCTCCTGGTGGTTTTCTTCATGGATGGATGATCTTTCAGGAACAATACCATACTATAGAATGAGCAGCAGCCTAGCAAACAGAGAAGTAGGAATGGAGAAATTGCAGAAGACAACTTAGGGTTAATGTACCAAGCTCCATATTCTGTCTCAGAGACACCTGTCAGCTAAAGAAAATCGGGAGTTATTGATATTAAGGTGGTTAAGTAGTGAACATATCCTGGTCTACTTTTAAAAGCCATAACATTACTTTCTTCCTTTCCTCTGACCCTAATCATAAATGACAGGAGACACAGGCCTTTGAGGCAGCCAGTGATGATGAATTATATAAACAAATACTATGGGGATTTGAGGTTGAGTGATTTAAGACTTCTGAAAATCAGCCTTGGGCTATGATACCTATGTTGGAGACAATGTAAAAAACATGAATTAACTTTTAATATTTTCTTGCTTTGTTCAGGTCAGCTTTCCTTCTCCTTGCTACCCCTCTCCTCCTTGCTTCCCCTGGGGGGAAAAAGACTACACATTCCTTCTTCAGACCTTGGTCTCTGCTCAGGGATAGCTCATTGACTCACTGCGTTAGTGGGGGAACTGCCTGCTCACAGCCAAAAGTGAAGTCCAAGAATCCTGGATGGGCGCTTCTGGTAGAGACTAGAGGCCTCCTGTGCAGAAGCAACCTAGAGAAGACCTATTCTATGCCTAGCTTATCTAGAGGGATGAAAAGAAATCTTGCCTGTGCATGGAACAGGAGAGCAAGATACAAATTTCTAACAGGCTGGCCAGATTCTGGCTTTTGAGTAATTAATTCTGTGGACAGTTGAAACGGGCGTATTTTTTATATCCAGTGGTTATATGCTGACTTCAGCAGCCTTCCTCATTCTGCATTCAATTTGGTATGAGCTATAGCCGTCTCCAGTTCCTTAATGACTTCAGGATGTTGAATCAAAATTATGTTTCCAAATGCCTCAACCATTTTACAAAACAAACTTTGGAGGATGTACTGCACAAACTGATTTTTCCAAAGACTACCCAAGTGTCTATCCTAATGTTTCCCTCCCACTGTTCCTTCCTTTCTCTCTCAGACACACATATATACATATTTTCTCTCTCTCTGTCCTGCCTAGTTTTGCCCCACAAAAGCTGAGGCCCGGCGGAGTGCTGCAAAGATTGCACTGATGAATTCTGTGTTTAATGAACACCCTTCCCGAAGAATCACTGATGAGTTCATTGAGAAGAGTGTCTCTGAGGCCCTGGCATCTTTCAATGTAAGTTACAGGGAGTTCAAAGAAAAGAAAGTGGGGGATGGGAGAACTGGCTGGCTGAGAAGTCTTGTAAATCACTGGGAATCAGAGCGGGATTTCTTTTCTTTCCTGTATAGACAGGAATTTATTTTCTGTCGATCTTGCATATTACATGCTCCCTATGTCTCAATCACTGATTCTATGTGTATGTTTATGTTTTTGTTGGTATTTTGCCTCTTTCATTGTATCTCCTTGGTATCTAGAAACCTTTAATTCAAGATTTGTGGAATTTTAGAGATATTTCAAAATAAAACCTGAGCTTGAATTTTGCTTTTCCCAATTTTGGTTTAAGACCTTACTCCCTTCTTACTTCACTGTTTTTGTTTTTGTTTTTTTTTTTTAATTTTTATGACTTTTCTTATTGCCATTCATCTCCGTGACCTCTCCTATTAATAAAGAACACTTTATAATACAGTGTCTTAGTTTTTATTTTTTTCCTTTCCACGAATGGGGTGGGTAATTTTTTTACTCTCTTTCAAAAGAATGTTCCTTCAAATGATGATGATGATGATGATGATGATGATAATCACAGCTAATCCTAATTGAGTATTTACTTTGTGTCAGGGACTGTTCCAGGGGATTTATGTGTATTTTATGTCATTTGATCATCACCATAATGCTCTGAGATATAAGAACTATTAGTACCCCTGTTTTACAGATAAGGAAACTAAAAACATAGAAGTGAAATTTTGCCTGAAGGGATGTAGATAGAAAGTGGTAGAGCCAAGACTGGAACCCAAGTTGACTCAGAATTTTCTAGCTTAGGGGTGCATCCTGGAAATGAACACTGCCTTCTCTCTTCCTTCCCGCAAGTTCACTGATAGGGTGATAGGGTGAAAGTCTGACCAATTTTCTGTTTCTGTTCTCTTTGAAGTTAAGATGTAATTACATATACTAAACCACTTCAGTTATCTGTTTGTGTATTTGTTAGTGTTGAACACTTTAGATAATAAGTTGGCTTCCCTCTGTTACCCATCTGATTTCCTCCCATTTCTCTTTGCCCTGGTCAGAAGTATCTACAAGGAATAAAAACAATTTTTTATATTGATCAAAGCCAATTAAATTAAGAAAGTACATTTATCACTCTTAAGTCACCTAATATATTATAAAGTGAAACACTGGTTTGGATTATAGAAAGCAATGCTTATAAGCATGGACTCTGAATTCATCATTTTGAAATTATGGTTCTACTAGCTATGTGGCTTTGAGCAAGTTACTTAATCTAAGTCTCAATTTCCTCATCTGTAACAATTATACCTGTAGGATTACTGGATAGAAGAGAATATATTTAAGCACTTAGCACGTGTTATCTGTTTTGATGCCTTTGGATGCAAGTAATAGAAAAATCTTACTTCAAACTGACTTAAGGGAATACACCAAGAAAGGAAATTTACTCTCTAACATGACAGGAAGTCCAGAAGTAGAGAAGATTTCAAGGCTGGTTGATTCCATGGATCAAGAATGTCATCATCTACTAGCCAAATTCTTTCCATCTCTCCATTCAGCCATCCTCTAGATACTGTCTTTGTCCTTGAGCTGGCTCCCTTCAGATGCAAGGGTGCAAGATGACTACAGAATTTCAGATATTAAATACAGATGTAACCATATTCAAAGACAGAAAGACACCATCTTTCTTTCTCTCTTTCTTTCTTAAGTAGGTAGGCTCCACACCCAATGTGGGGCTTGAACTCAAGACCCTGAGATTGAGTTGCATGCTCTACCAACTGAGCCAGTCAGGTGCCCTGAGACCTTCTTTTAGTAACTCTTTAGTAGTAAGGAATCTTCTCCCAGAAACCCGCCAGTAGACCTCCCTTCTACTTCCTAATGGCCAGAATTCCCACCTTAAAACCAATTACAAGCAAAATGGGTTAGGATTTACCCACTGAAATTAGAGGATAAAATCACTCTTCCCTGAGGGAGATACATGGGAGATGGTAGGTAGTAGAACAAGATTAAGGTTCTATAGTAAGGAAGAAGGAAACAGATGTTGGCTAAGTCACCAGCAGTGTCTACTACAAAGTGTTTAGGAAACAAATTGTTTTTATTCTCTGCCAATATTTCTATTTGCCTAACCCCTCAAAACTGAGAATTTAATAGATTGCTCATTAATTTCCCAGTGGAATCGCCATACTCCAAATCACATTGATTTCAGGGCACCTGGGTGGCTCAGTCAGTTGGGGGTCTGACTTCGGTTCAGGTCATGATCTCATGGCTTGTGAGTTCGAGCCCCGCCTCGGGCTCTGTGCTGACAGTTCAGAGCCTGGAGCCTGCTTCAGATTCTGTGTCTCCCTCTCTTTCTCTGCCCCTCCGCTGCTCATGCTCTGTCCAAGAGCAAGGCCTGGGATAGATGGGCTCCTCTGCCCGCAGCTTCTTCTGTATACCCCAGTTGGCTGTACAGAGATAATCATTACTTTCTATGTACTATATCATGGAAAACTCTGGAGGTACTGAATAAGGTACCATATTGAATGATTATAGGCAACCATGAAACAGGTTAATTGCTTCAGGGCCCTAAATGCTAATAGTGAAGGTTACCTTTTTCCTTCCTCTCTGTAGCTTTTCTTTTTTAAATCCAAATTTTGTGTTCTTTGCTTCACCATGAAGATTAACTACTGGTTGGCATGTTGCTTCTCAGAAGCCACAAAATAATATGGGTTGATCTTGTGTGACTTCTTGTTGATTCTAGCAGAGTGAAAACAAATAAGCCAGCACATATGGTATACTTACTAAGCACATGGAATTATTATAATACATATACAGTACAGCCCCATGGAGAAGTGCCCCATAATAAACTGAATTTGGATATAACTTGATTGGCTCCTCACTTCTACCTAGTCCCCTTTCTCAAAGAGAGCAGAATCTTGGGAGGCGTGGAGCAGGGACGGTGGTGCAGAATGGGCTAGAAAGATCAGGCAACTTGTCAGGAAGTAGAAGGAGAAAGTTGGGTTCCTGTGTTCCCAGAAGTCTCCTGGTTTTATTTTCCTAGATCAGGCTGACAAAAAGGTCACCAAAAAAAAATAGCAGCTGCCCTTATTTTGGAAGTCCCAGCCAGCCCCAGGGTCTGGAATTATCCCCAGTAATACTAAACCACCATCAAGTACCACTAAACCAAAGCCAGTACCAGAATGGATTTGGATTGTGTAACTGGATACCAAGTCTAGTATAATAATGTACCACATTTTATATAATTGGAGTTTTAAAACCACATTTATCCCTTTTTAAATAATTTCTTATTTAATTCTCAAAACAATCTTAGGAGATAGATCTGTGATTATTCCCATTTTACAGATGAGGAAACAGGAACAGAGAGGTTAAATGACTTCCCCAAGGCCTCAAGATTAGTAGGAGATCCAGTCTATACCGTATTGTTTGTTTGCACAGGCAATGAATCTTAGTTCTATCCCCACAGGGTCATGTAACCACTAGAACACACAAGCCAAATGTCTAAGAGGCCAAACTGCTACCCAGAATTTACTATGCTTTATGGCTCCTACTGTTTCCCTTGAAAATGCATTTGCCCAATTATCCTCTAGGCTAGTCCAATCCTGTGTGTTGGACTCACTCTGTTATTTTGGCTAAATCGGGGTTCTTCTCTATGTTTCAGTGTTCCCTCTTTGTAAGATAGGGAAAATCAGATTGACCTCTGTCACTTGAGTTAATATGTGTGATGACTTTGGAGTCTTCTAGGTCTATGCTGACCAGCAGAATAGCCACCAGCCACATGTAGCTGTTAAACACCTGATATGTGGCTAGTATGAATCGAGATGTGCTGTAAATGTGGAAGAGACTTCAGATTTTGAAACCCTGGTATAAGAAAAAGAATGTAAAAATTTCATGAAAAATTTTTATGCTAAGTATAGCTAAATTATATTTTGAATATATTAGCTTAAATAAAACATGCTATTTACATTAATTTTACCTGTTTATTTTTACTTTAACGTGGCAACTAGAAAATGTTACATTAGATTGGGGGCTTGCGTTATATTTCTACAGGACAGTGCTGCTTGAGGTGATAATCCTGATTGAAAATCTATTTGTCTTTTCCTTTCCTCTGTTACAGGGCAACAGGGAGGAAGCTGACAACCCAAACACAGGGATTGGTGCCTTCCGATTCATGCTGGAATCCAACAAGGGCAAGTCAATGTTGGAGTTCCAGGTACTATGGCTCTCATAACATGGATCAACCTGCATTTATATTATATTATATTATATTATATTATATTATATTATATTATATTATATTTCCTTCTAATCCCTAACTCATTGATCATCAGTTGGAAGGGAAGGGAGAGAAGGTTAGAATATTTTTCAATATATAAATACCTTCCTTCCCTGAAGGGCACATCAGAGTTGGTATAAGAGATGCTTATAGGGGCGCCTGGGTGGCGCAGTCGGTTAAGCGTCCGACTTCAGCCAGGTCACGATCTCGCGGTCTGTGAGTTCGAGCCCCGTGTCGGGCTCTGGGCTGATGGCTCAGAGCCTGGAGCCTGTTTCCGATTCTGTGTCTCCCTCTCTCTCTGCCCCTCCCCCGTTCATGCTCTTTCTCTCTCTGTCCCAAAAATAAACATTGAAAAAAAAAATTAAAAAAAAAAAAAAGAGATGCTTACGTAAATACATTCTGTAAAAGGTCCCCCATGTAATTGTGATGCAAACCCTCAATATAAATCACTGTTCTGGCACTTCATGTCTTCTTCCTCCAGGAACTAATGACAGTTTTTCAGCTGCTGCACTGGAATGGCAGCCTTAAGGCCATGAGGGAGAGACAGTGCTCTCGGCAGGTAAGAGACCCTGTCTGTGAGAGGAGTCTTGCAGAAGGACTATTTCGAGGTGGCTGTTATGTTAGACATAAGCAGGCCTATAGTTACCAGGTTGTGAATCCTGAAAGCCTCAAAGTACCCTCTTCATTCCTAACATCTTTCCTATTTAGATCTTAACTGTAGCTCTTTTGCCTGCCTTGCTTCCCCCACGGGGAAGTTTCCCTTAAGAATCTCCTTAAAGGACTTACGTGCTGACTTCAGTTAGGACTCCAAGGCTAAGAGTTCCTCATCCCATTGGGTCCATTTGGTATGAACCTTGACTTTGTCAGTAACCTTCATTTTCCTTTCCCCTTGCAGGAAGTGTTGGCTCATTATTCACACCGGGCCCTGGATGATGATATTCGCCATCAAATGGCATTGGACTGGGTGAGCCGGGAGCAGAGTGTGCCAGGGGCACTGTCTAGAGAGCTGGCCTCTACTGAGCGGGAGCTGGACGAAGCTCGGCTGGCAGGCAAGGAGCTGCGCTTCCACAAGGAGAAGAAAGATATTCTCCTGCTGGCCGCTGGGCAGTTGGGCAATATGCATTCCTCCAACTGCTAGGCGTCCATGCACATACTCCCCATCCTCTCCAGGCTCTTTTTGATAATGTCTTTTCTAAGACTTAGTATGATTTCTGTACATACTTTCTCAATTTTATACTTTAAAATATAGATATATATATGTATATGTATAAATTCTACACTCAGATCCCAATTTGCTGAGAGATCCCTTTTCTTCTAGTTTTTGGATGTAGTTTCCTTTGAAACATCCTCATTCCACTTTGTAAAAAGAGCAGGCTGTCTTCAGAGCTTTGTTGGTGCTTATACTCCCAGCTCTGTGTAGTCATTTCAATAGCACAAAATGATTGACAAAGTGTTCTTATAATCTAACAGGGAGTTTGAATAAGGTCTGTGTGCCCCACCCTCACCCTCAACCTCATTCCTGCTTTCTCTTGGACTCCAAACAGGGTACGAGTATGAAGGCTTTGGCTTAAGTTTATCTTGAGTTGGGCCTACTTAGTACTGAGCTGTTCCTCCAGTGACTAGACATTTCCTTGCCTAGACTCCCCACCAACCGCTTCCCGCCACTCCCTTACTCCTCCTCTGCCTCCAAGCGGTACTTCATTTTGAGACTTCCTTTATTAATTTGGAAGGAAGTAGACAGCTGCTTGTTCAAATTATTCCTGAGAAACTTCCCAGGAAGAAGAGAGGAATTATAAACACAAAACTAGGTGTTTATCACCTAAGTTGCTTCTGGGGCATAGATACCATACCAGCTTCCCGGGTGTGTTCTTGCTCCAGAAGGGATCAGCATTGAAGCCTCTTCCAATATTCCCTCTTCACTCCTCTCTGCTCACCCAGCTTCACTGAGCCCTGTGTTTAAACCTTCCTGTCTGCAGAAATGGGTAGGAGGTAAACATATTTCCCAACTCTGTCTCTTCCCTTCATGTTGCTCTTTGGAAACATTATTTGTCCTCTTTGGTGAGGGCCGTGTTCCTCTCTCACAAAGTTGCTGCTGTTTGCTACCTTTGATGTCCATAGATTCACAGTTGTTCTCTCTCTTTTCTTTCCTCTTCTTCCACGTTGGTTATTAGAGCAGGAGTTGATCAAGAAAATTAGTTGCGACTGGCATTATGGCACTTCCTAACTGGAACCCTGGGGAGACTGCAGGAGGGAAAAGAGACTACATGATCAACTGTGTTTTTAAGACTCTCCGCCTCCCACCCCCAATCTCTCTCCTGGGTGAAATAGGGGAGAAATATCTGGAGTACAGCTAAAGCATTCCTCTTTGGGAGAATTTTTTATAGGTCTCTCAAAGATGTGTTTTCCCTTTGTTTCTATAAACTCCTTTATACTATATTATAGTTCGGTGCACTTTCTAAAATGTGTTGGGACGTTTCCTGTTTCTGCAAAATTGGACTTTCCATTCTATGATTAAACACTTTGTTTTTAGAAATAGGTTAGGAAATAGGCCACAATTTGCTCTTTTGGATCAGACAGGGATAAGATGAAAATCAGCTTTTTTGCTTTTGAAATCATCTTGGTGATCAGTACATATGGGATCAGTGGTAAGGAATCTAGCAACTGTTTTAGTGCTTGAAAGGGACCTCCTGGAATTCTCCAAGTCCCATCTCTGTATACCACGAAGCACATGTAGGGTAGGAGTAGAGGCTCCTATGTTAAATAACAGGTATGTCTACCCAGTTTTTATTGATATTTATAATCCAGACATCATAAACCCTCATTTCTCCTATGCTCCTTTCTCTGAGAAGTGTGAAGGGGTGTGAGTTGTGGGAAGAACTTCTCCTTTGCACCTCCTGGATTATTTTTCTCAAGTAACAACCAGTTAAGATCCCAAAGCACTGGAGAAAAATTGTTCCCTGATCTGTCCACTTTCATTGTTAAAGATTTTGCTTATCTTTTTACTACTTTCTATGTATTTTATATGTATAATTTTATACAATTAAAAATAGATTTTTGTCTAGTGAGCCAGATTGACTCTTTCTTAAGACATATGTATCAGAGGAACTCTAAAACGACCCTTTCTTTTATAAACAGACTAAAAGATAATTTTGATTAGTATTTTTTGGGTGGCAGAAATAAGATTGTACTGTTGGGGGAAGGCATTCTGCTTCCCCTTCAGACATTTGAGGAACCTGGATTTTGTCACTGACCCTTTCTTTTCAAGGTCTACCCATTTCCACTAGCGAACTCACTCACCATGGTGACTTCAACTCTATCTTATACACCATTCTCAATCTCTTTCACCCTTTTGAGCTTTTACATCTATATTTCCATGACATCACCAACTGAATTTATCTTATTTTTAAAAATTTTTAAATGTTTATTTATTTTTGAAAGAGAGAGAGAGAGCAAGCAGGGGAGGGGCAGAGAGGGAGGGAGACACAGAATCCGAAGCAGGCTCCAGGCTCCGAGCTGTCAGCACAGAGCTGCATGTGGAGCTTGAACTCACAAGCAGTGAGATCATGACCTGAGCTGAAGTTGGTCGCTCAACCGACTGAGCCACCCAGGTGCCCCTCACCACCTGAATTTATGACACAAGCTCTCTGAAGTCACATATTCAAAATAAAAGCCATTTCATACATGCTCTTCTTTGACTCCCCAAATCTGTTATTAGGATTATTATCTACCCAGTTACTTAAATTAGAACCTTAGGTCCATTCCTTACCATGATCTAATCAGTCACTTGCTGTTGAGTTTACCTCCTATATAAACTTCCTAATCTGTCTTGTCCATATCCACTGCCTTAGTTCAGTCCTTTATCATCTCTGGGCTGGACCACTGCAATAGCTTCCTTACCAGCCTCTGCCTTCATTCTTAACATCCTCTCAACTACTGTCAGATTTCTTTCTAAAATACTTAGGAGTGCACCACTACCTTGCTTAAACCATCACTTAGCTATCCTTGTCCTTAACAGCATTCCCCGAAGTTTTATATGGGAACCCTTGGTACTACCTGAGATGATTTTAGGTGGTAGAGGGGCAAACATTTTTCATTTTTACTTATTTTATATTTTAATCGGAAACTGTAGTAGAAAAAAATACAGATTTTACATTTATGGCAGTGATATTTAAATTTAGTGAAAATTTGTTTAATTAAAAAGTCAGTCTACATAAGGAGAAACACTAATCAAGAAACAGCATGGGGACTATTTACAGTTGTGAAAAATCATGAATACTCAAATACTTGAAGTACAGAAATTCTTGCCTACGGGATAAAATTTCAATATCCTTAGCATGGCATACATTTTGGCCCTAACCTGTACTTCTAGCTTTATTTCCTAGCCACACAGCATCAGGCAAACAATTTCTTGCCATTCTGATATTTGTTCATTCAATAAGCATGTATCAAATGTCTACTGTGAGCTAGACACTGGTCTAAACTTTGGGGATATTGTTGTAATTAAGGGTCTCTGCCATAAGGATTACACTCTAATGGGAATTCAGACAATAAACGAGTCAGAAAGTAAACAAGGTAGTAAGCTAGTTCTGTGAAGGACATAAACAAGAGTGAAGGACAGGAAAGTAGAGAAAGTAGTATTTTAGGGAGACCTAAAGGATGAAGTTGAATGAGCCATGTGAAGAGCTGGAATAAGAGCATCAGGAACAGAAAGTTGCAAAAGTCCTGAGGTGGGAAAGAGACAGCACAGTTGAGGGAAAATGTAGGGAGAGCTTAATAAGAAGGCAGAATGGTAATGGAGGTCGTTGTAAATAGGCAGAGTAGGCAGTTCAAATTTTATTCCCAAGTGAAAAAGTCAAGGAAGGGTTTTGTTAGGGATATGACCAGCTGATTTTTTTTCAAGTATCACACTACTTACTGTGGAGAATGGATTAGTGTCTCCTATTCTCAGTACAGCTGCGTGGCCTGGAAAACTACCCAGCCTTAAAGGCCCAGTTCAAATGGAAGCCCTTCTTACTCCCAGTCCTATTAGAAACTTTCTTTGTACTGCCATTACACTTTGTCGTAGCAATTATCACTTTCATAATGTAGTTATAAAGTGATTGTTGATAATGAGATTATTTTGCCTTGTATTGCCCACACTTTCTCTAATATTAAAGTCACATAACGGCTTGATTAAAAAATTAATAAATAAATGAATCTGCAGTCCACTATTGTTAAAGGTTTACTTACATCAGGATTCCAGAATTTGGGGGCAATATGGGTTTTGCCTCAACTCCTAGGTTTGTTTGTTTTTTCAACGCCTAGGTTTTTAAACATGAAATACACGCACCATTCCCAAAGAGGTTAAAGCCCCCATTTTGTTCAAAGCCATGATTTTGTTTTGTTTTTTAATCCCCAGAGGTGGTGGGAAGAGTTTGAGAGTTTATCTTAAAAAAATTATAACAACAAAAAAAATTTTAAGAAGTTGACACCCGTGTCACCAATGCTAGTTCCCGGACAACCAGGTCTGTTAGTGTTAAGAGATATTCGGTGCTGCAGTACGAGCCAGAAACAGCTTCAGTACCCAGCATTACGGACTGAACTATTTTTAAAATGTTTCCATCACAGATCCAGCTGCTCTTCAGAGCAGGATACAGGTCTAGAAGTTTTGAGAGAAAAAACGTTCTTCAAACTTCCATTTGGTACGGAGTCCAAGGAGACGGTACACAATCCTCTAATAAAGAAATTCGGCTGTGCTCCGCTGGCAGTAGTATTTCTCCTCGGCTGCCCTACTTAATAGGGCACTGCCTGCAGCCACCCGTTACCTTGTCCCTAACAGTGCCACTCTGTTCAGCTGACCACTTGCTCAAGATGGCTACAGGAACACTTCCGGCATCTTCCCGAACAAGGCCCGCCTCCATTGCGTATTTTCGCTGCGCCGGGGGCGGGACTTAGACTTAGCTTTTGATTGGTCAACTTGACTAGCGACCTTTCCCCTCCGCGACAGTTTCCCGAGGTGCCTAGTGCCTGAGCGGCACGGACGAGAGTAAGAAGGGAGGCAAGATGGCGGACGTGCTGGATCTTCATGAGGCCGGGGGCGAGGATTTCGCCATGGATGAGGATGGGGACGGTGAGGACAGTGGAGGCTGCTGCGGGAAGCGGGGAAGGTGCGAGAGAAGGATGTAATAGGAAAACAATTCCTGCCTGGCAGGGAGGATGGGAGTCGGGGAACCAGGTTTCGGTTGGATTAGAGACTGCGCCCCCTTCGGGAGGAATGGGGGAGGGACCGGGAAGGGAATGGGACTGGAGGTGGTGGGACTGCCTTCAGATGATGTTTTCGGAGACAGACTATTGTTATAAGTAACTGTTATCTTTGTTATTCATTCTTTCACTTCTGGGGCTCCAGAGAGCATCCACAAACTGAAAGAAAAGGCGAAGAAACGGAAGGGCCGCGGCTTTGGCTCCGGTGAGTGTTGTGCCGGGAAAATGGGTTTAGAGTGGCGACAGCTATGAGTTTCGGGGTCCCCATTCGGGCTCATGGGGAACAGTGGGAGAAGAGATTTCCGGTGATCTCCTGTATGTTCTTTATAGAAGAAGGGTCTCGAGCGCGGATGCGTGAGGATTATGACAGCGTGGAGCAGGATGGTGATGAACCCGGACCACAGCGCTGTAAGTGAAATGTAGCCAGTAGGGCTCTGTGTTTGTAGTGAATTATGGACCAGTGAAATAAAACCAAGTAGGAATGGAGTCAGAGATAGCTTAACCAATCTCTGAAACCCGCACTCACTCCACTGTTGTGATCTTGCTTGAAGTTTTTCTCTGGTGTGCTCATTCTCCCTCCCTTCCCCAACAGCTGTTGAAGGCTGGATTCTGTTTGTCACTGGAGTACACGAGGAAGCCACTGAAGAAGACATCCATGACAAATTTGCAGAGTATGGAGAAATAAAAAACATCCACCTCAACTTGGACCGGCGTACAGGATACCTGAAGGTATCCTAAATAACAATCTGTTGTTCTCTTCCCCCATAACCTTTGACAGCATTGGTAGTTGTCCATTGTGATTGGCCAAGAAATAAAATGAGGTTGGCAATTGATTTTGTTAGACACAGAAAAGAGACAGAAACAGACATTTTGTACAGTACAGGTATATGGTGTACATTCATTGTTTAAAGTTTACATATTTTTCTATTTGAGTATGAGCCTAGATTTGAGGAATAAAATAGTGGTATTTGGTGGAATATGAAGGTTTTGATCTCTGTTTTTTCACTTGTTCTAGGGGTATACTCTAGTTGAGTATGAAACATACAAGGAGGCCCAGGCTGCTATGGAGGGACTCAATGGCCAGGATCTGATGGGACAGCCGATCAGTGTGGACTGGTGTTTTGTTCGGGGTCCACCCAAGGGCAAGAGGAGGTAAAGTGGAGAGGGCAAACTATCTTGGTGAAGGGAACATGAGCAAAACAGAATAAGGACATAGAATTATGTTCCTCTGATGGACTCTTCCTTTTCCCTAGAGGTGGCCGAAGACGCAGCAGGAGTCCAGACCGGAGGCGGCGCTGACTGGTCCTCTCTTGTCCAGATGTTCTCTCCAGAGATTCCTTGTGACCATACAGCCTTGGAGAAGTAGGGTTGGGGTGGAACTCCCCGTGTTTATATTTAACTCTCACTCTACTTGCTTAGTGGGTTGTGGGTTTTTTTTGAGTTATGAATAAATGTCCCATTTTTGTTTTGTACATTTAAAATTACTTTTCTGTTCTAACATTGCAAGCTCTGAAGAACTATTTACGGTAAGGCAGTATGGGTCACTGTGGAGATACTTCTAGGGACTCGATTCTGTGTGATTTTTTACATTAGATATAGTCTTCAAGTTTCATCTAGGGTCAAAGTAGAGAACAGCGCTTGGTATTTCTTTTTCTTGGAAGCTACGAGAGCACGGGCAGAAGTGAGGTGTTCTTGTGATATTAAAGAATAATTGTTCTGTTTCTGTATACTCTGTCCTGGGCAGATGGATGTTACAGGAATGTCTCTTTTGTTTCTTCTGTCCTTGCTGCCACATTTGTTTGTACTTCCAGCTGTCTAAGGGCTTGAATTTCCTGTTGGGGCATTCTCTCAGAGCCTTTTTCCCTGGAGGAGTCTCTACTGTGTTCTTGGTGCCTTCAGCAGCCAAGGGTAAAGGCTCCATAGAGGAGAGGATCCAGAGGAACACTGAAGAGGCCAAAAAGGAAAAGGATGTGGCTGAGGCTGGGAGGGACTTCAGTTAGCATGATGGGGAGAACCAGTACCACAGTTCTAGCAGGTAATAAGGTGTCCCAACAGAGGACAAACGTCAGCAAGACAACTAGGGCCAGTCCCAGGGCCCACAGACGAACATGGGAACAATTGTCTAAGGAGCAGCAGAGGGCAAATTCACCGGCAGGGGTTGGGAATTTAGAAAATATATGCAATTTCAGAACCCCTCAGCTTCTGAGTTGAGTGTAGGGTGAATGGATGAGTGGCAGAGATCGTGAGCTGGAGCTCTCCCAATACAAGGAAGAAAATATGGCAAATAGGTAATGCTGTAAACCCTCTTCCCTTCCCAAACTGGGACTATATGCTTCCCTCCTGTCCCCCCACCCCAAGGATTATGACAGACATGCTGGAGAAAAGGTTTTGATTGAGGTGCTGTGTTACATGAAGCTACTAAGTCTTCTTGAAGACTTGATGGTATCCAAGACTAAGGGAGAATACTGATCATCTTTCTCCTTACTCCGTACCCAGCTAACTCAACCCCAGAGGATAGCTAGAAGGTTGTTAGAGTTGAAGGCATTTGGCAAATACTTGCAGCATCAGGTGCTAGAGATATGGTTATGAAGTTACTTTTGGTGGTCACAGCTATCAGATCAGTAAGTAAGGCTAGAGGCCATAGTTTTAAGGTATGGATTAGGGCCCGGGGATTGGAGTCTCACCGTAGTCCCCCTTCCTCATCGGGAACTGGACCCACTGAAGACGGTGCAGGTATAGCAGACGTTCATGGCAGTCCATGGCAGCAGAAAGAGGCAACAGAAGGTGAAGAGGTTATCGGTGGTCTCTTGCCATCGAGCCTTGAAACTGCCTTTGGTGACACACTGGATGAAGGAGACTGGGCCAGCTTGGCGGACGGTGTGGAACAGGAACAGCTGGAGTGGAGTTTGAGGACTATTAGAACTGGTCCTCCTTCCCCCTTCCCACCACCAGTCACACTGTCTTCCCAGCATCCTTCGTTCTATGCAGAGCTGTGCAGTGCTGAGTACTGGTTCATCCGTAGTGCCATATTTAAAAGGTTTGAATCTTGAAAATATCATTCCTTTCAGCTGTGGAGCTCATCAGTCAGTTCGTTAAATCCTGGGACTTAAAGAATCTTGCCTTCTCGAGTACTATCCTAATGTTGCACTTTGTAAAAGGGTATTTCTACCACATCAACATTTTTAGCTGAAATGATTTTTCTGATGTGTCTAATCAATTCTGTGGAAAAAGAAATTTTGTATAAAATGGGTGCTGCTAAAATTTCAGGCCATTTTGCAGCCACTAGGTGAAATGACCTTCAGTAATAGTGTTATGTACAATAACTATTAACAGTGAAACAATGCTAAGTAATAAAATGTAACATTCTTCCAAATGCTATTGGCTGCCCTTCCCCCTTTTTGATAAATTGCTGAGGTTTTTATTTTAATCCATAAAGAGTATTTTTCAGTTTAGAGCTTCAGGATTAGTACCTTGGTTCAGGTAAGGCAGATTGAGTCACTGTTTGATAAAGCAAGCTCAGTGGGTGTCAGATTCCTGGGTCTAAGGCATTTGGGAAAGTGATTTCAGCAGGCATGAGGGACTTTTAGGAAAGATGAATAGTATCAGCCATAGACAATTTTATGAATGGCTTTGGGTTTTGATCAGCTCCTCCGAGCTAGTTAGGGGAGTGGTCTTTCCTCTTTCCCTGTCTTGAGTCCATATATTTCTGGGTTTTTTTTGTTTGCTTGGTTTGTTTTGTACCATGCCTAGCATATTGTGAAAAGGGGTTTAAAAATAGGCAAGCCTCATGTACGAAGTTTGGTCCATAGTCCTAGGTCTGTTTTTCCTTTCCCGTATTTTATATGCAATTTACCACCTACTATAGAAACCTTCCTTTCAACTTGTGGAAACTTGAGCCTACAAAGATAATTTCTAACTACTCCAGTACTCCCTTGACCCACTTTTTTTTTTTTTTTTACAGACATATTAGTCCTTGAAGGCAGGACTGGTATTTTAAATACAACATATGGGGGGGGGGCACCTCGGTGGCTCAGTCGGTTGAGCGTCCGATTTCGGCTCAGGTCATGATCTCACGGTTCGTGGGTTTGAGCCCCATGTTAGGCTCCATCCTGACAGCTCAGAGCCTGGAGCCTGCTTCAGATTCTGTTTTTCTGCTCTCTGCCCCTCCCCCACTCATACTCTGTCTTTCTCTCTCAAAACTAAATAAACATTAAAAAAAAAACCCTACTTTTAAATAAATAAATAAATACAACATGTGGGCAATGCAGAATTTATACAAGAGGATACTAACTTGGAACCAAAAATACCACCTTTTGCACATGTATCATAATGTTAATCAGTTTGCCGTTGAACCAAATGGGGACTGCGGTTGTCAGAATGTCTGTTACAAAGGATGAAACTCCTATTTAATATCTTGTGGCCCATTGGTTTCAAGTGACTTAGACAAAGTGATATAGCTAGTAGTAGAGCCTAGACTCAGAAGAAACAAAACAATGCAATTAAAAAAAAAAACAAAACAGGCTTCTAACTCCCAGTCCACATCTAAAATTTGTTTCATATAAAAAACTAACAACTTTTACACTGAGGCAACAATGCTGCTTTTTAAAGCTCTGGGTAGCAGAGGTCCTGTTGCAACATATTGTTGGAAGCAATATTTTTTATCTTAGAACTATAGTCAGACTAACTTTTGGTAGTTACATTTCTAATATTTGAGGATTTAGGGATCAGATTTTAAATCTGATTCTATAATACATTATCATTCCACAGCCCTTCCACATATAATCCTAATCCTGGTCTCCGAAATGCTGCTCTACTCCTTCCCCTCAGAGGGGGGGTCTTAAAGGTTTTGGTCTTAAAGGAATTGCTTCATATTTCATTTTTTTCCCCTAGGTTTCTAGTTCATTGTCAATATTTGAGATTTGATAACTGTATCCAAGTTCACATGCTCTGTTTTCTTTCTAGCGTTCTTTGCAGTTTTCACAATAAAGCTAGAATAAAAAATATAAATCTGATTATTTCACTCTCCACATTTTACCTTAGTGCCTCTCCACTCAGGATAAAGTACAAGCTTAGTATTTGTAATCGAGCTTTCCTTCCCATCCAGGCTCATTACTCACCCATTTTCTAGCCCTCAACTTTAGCAGCAACCACTTTGAATTCCTTTGTCTTCCACCTCCCCACCATTCCCTGCTTTATTTAACTTGTTTAACACCTCTCTTAACAAGTCAAAAACAATCAGTTTTAATGTCTTTGAGAAGCTTTCCCTGACTGTCCAAAAGTGGTTTCGGACACCCTCATTGTTCTTTAGCTTCTCCGTATGCTTACCTTTAGCATGATGCTTGACTGCATACTGTACTACAATTGCATACTAATTTGTTTTCTGCACTAGTCTAAGTTTCTTGAAGGCAGGACTCTGCTGCTCAATCCTTGATAGAGCATTTGAGTGTACCTAGGAGTAATGCACATAATTTTTTAAATGGATGAGTAAATGTACTACAGAGTTTTACCCAAAGCCCCTGGCTTCACTGTCTTCTTTTTTTAATTTTTTTTTTTGTTAATGTTTGTTTATTTTTGAGAGAGAGATTGAGAGAGTACAAACGGGTAATGGCGGAGAGAGAGTGAGACCCAGAATCTGAAACAGGCTCCAGGCTCTGAGCTGTCAGCACAGAACCCAATGTAGGGCTCTATCCCATGGACTGAGAGAGCATGACCTAAGCCATAGTCGGATGCCCAACCAACTGAGCCACCCAGGCGCCCCCACTGTCTTCTTTATAGATCCCCATATGTGTTTCAATCCCTAGAGTTTTCTGCAATAATCTCCTGAAGAAGGTGAAGCTGGAGAGATGCAAAAAGGTGGGAGCCAAGCATAGCAAAACAAAGCTGAAGAAGGAGTCATAGATACAGGTACTGCTTTTAAGAAGTAGGCTCTTAACAGAGATACAGATTAGCATGCAATGATCGGGTTTTTTTTAATGTTCATTTATTTTTGAGAAAGAGTTGAGCAGGGGAGAGACAGAGAGACGGAGACACAGAGTCCAAAGCAGGCTCCAGTCTCTGAGCTGTCAGCACAGAGCCTGATGCTGGGCTTGAATTCATGAACCACAAGATCATGACCTGAGCCAAACCACAAGATCATGACCTGAGCCAAAGTTGGGCACTTAACCGAGTGAGCCACCCAGGCGCCCCAACATGCAATTATCTTAATTGGCAAAACAGCAGACTCCACTCTAAGGATTATTGGGTGACCACTGGCCAAGCACACCTCTTGACTCCAAAGGTTTATGTTGCATACCCAAATTCTTGTTCAGTCTAGCCTTGAGTCCCAAGTCACTCACCTGGGGCAAGGCAAGCAGGAAGCTAAGTCCTCAGGCTGTCTCCAGAAGTTTCCTTCCAGCTGAGCGGGGTCCATGCGAGTGGAGTACTGCTTCCTGGCGGTGGAGTCCAATGACCACAGGCAGGAAGGCTGCAGCATACATGGCCATTAGTTTCAGGAACATGAGTGTCCGACACGCAATGTCCCCGGCCAGCCATTGAACAGTGATATTCCAAGTGGCATCTAGGGGCCACAAAGGTGACAAGTCAGCAGCTGCTAATTGGGCAAAGAGTTGCACAGGGGAAGGATGGAGTTGGCTGGGTCGTGGCCGAGTCACTGACCACAGCATGGTCAGGTTCCCCCCAGCCAAAGAAACAGTACAATGGTCAGTCCCACTCAGACCTTGGCTGCCGCTGAGAAGGTGAGGAGCTCTGATCCCACCACCTCTACTGATCCCGCCCAGACCTCCTCCTCCGCAGCTAACCCCCGACGGGTGCCTTGCCTATAGACATGGTGATCTGGAAGGGAAAGGGGTGAGGGGATGGAGGGTGAGTATGAAGAGGTTAGCTTCGTCCACTGAGTCTTCGCCCTTCTTATTAGGAAGGGTTAGCTGGTTAGTGCGAATTTCGTCCACTAAAGCCTCTGTCCCTGGAGACTCTCCATCTGTATTCTGGAGGTCACCGGCCAACCGTCAGGGTCCTGCGGGGAGCCGGGATCTGGTGCTAGCTTCTACTCCCATGACTTCTTCAGCCTCTAGAGCCCTGGATTTGGCCGCAGCGTGCGTGCGTGCGTGCGTGTGTGTGTGTGTGCGCGCGCGCGTGTGCTGGGGGTGTTTTGGAAGCATCCCCGGGGAGGGGCAACCCTATCCCAGCCGCCGAGGCGACCTGGCATCTGCGCCTTCTCGCCCCGCCCCTACTCCTGCAAGCCCCGCCCCCAGTCCAGATTATTTAAAGAAGAATGTGCCGCCTGAGACGTGCTTAGGAAACAGAGGCCACCTGGTAAAAGTACGCTCTGACGGAGACACACACAAAAACACGGCAGGTGTTGGCCCAGGACAAACGCTTCCCGTTCCGAAATTCCCCTTCCGAGGCCGGCCCCGCTCACTTTCTTTTCGGAGGATGTTTGTCCCTCGCGAGCGACCGTTGGCTCGTCCAGGAGGCGTGACTAGGGGCGGGAAGTGGGGCGGGCGCGGGGCTGCGGAGCCGGGACTGCCGCTGTCATGGACGCCTGGGTTCGCTTCAGTGCTCAGAGCCAGGCCCGGGAACGGCTGTGTAGGTGCGGCCCGAATAGGAATGGGGGTGGGGGCAGAAGAAGATCCTCGTGAGGCGAGGTCCGTTCACACTACGGGGGTCACAAAAGGTCAGCTCGGGCTACGGGGGCCCGGACGGACAGCCAGGAGCAGATCTGAGCGGGCCGTGAGATGATTCGTTTCTGCTCACCGGAAGGATGGGGAAACTGAGGCACGAGTGGGCCAGCGGGGAGGCCGCGAAGGGTTGCCATGTCCACATAAGACCAACACTTTACTCACTGGGCGGTGGTGGCGTGAGGAGCATTCGCCCCGCGACGGAGAGCCAGACTCTGCCCCCAGAGCTGAGTGGCTCTCGTTCCCTTGTCCCCTCACCCTGCTGTTATCCGGGAACTCCTCTGCCTCCGCCCTGTCTTCCGGTCTCGATTCAGCTAGAGGGCCTTGAAATCTACCAGTTCACCTATTCTGAAGAATAATCTGCTCTCCGTCTGCCCCCCACTCCCTTACGTATCACATACATTCTCACACGGATGTGCTTGTGATGGATCCCCTGCTGCCTTCAGAGTCCCTTTCAGACTTCATCATGGTCAAACCTCTTATTTTCTCAACTCCAAGTGGTGTCCCTCAGCCCTTTCTAGTCTCCTTTTTATCCTTAAGCTTTTCCCTTCCCCTGCCCTGGAGGAGAAATGGTAAGATACGGGCGTATACAGGAGGACAGGGAATGGTCTCAAACTGGGAATAGGGAAGTCATTACTTGCCTCTTGGAAGACTTTTTGAGGGGTAGGTTAGGGAGGTCTCTCTACCTTACGTTGCCTGGCCTCTCCTCCAGGGCGGCTCAGTATGCCTGCTCCCTTCTTGGCCATGCACTACAAAAACATGGGGCCAGTCCTGAGTTACAGAAACAAATTCGAGAACTGGAGAGTCATCTGAGCCTAGGAAGAAAGCGTAAGTAACTGTGCTTTTGCTTTTATTATTCCAACACTCTCTCCATCCCCAGCTATTCTCCCTCAGTCCCTCTTTCCTGTTTTTGACCTCCTCTGCCCATTCTTGCCCCTCCTTTGGCTCTGCAGTTATCCTCTGCAGGCCTCCTGATTGAGATCAGAGAACAGGGGTAAGAGGCTAATGAAGGATTGGAGAGAATGGGGCAGGTCTGAGAACACCAAACTGGGACACGAGTTGATGAAAATTTGAAGAAAAAAGTTTTTTGAACTGATTTTCCTCTTTAAAAAAAAAAAATGTTCCTATCACTTCCTCCATTTTCACCTTCTTTTCTCTTTCTCTGTGCCTCACTCTCTCTTTGCCTCTACTTCCAAATCCTTGCTTTTCCTTGCTAATCCCCACAAGTTCTACGACTGGGTAACTCAGCAGATGCCCTTGAGTCAGCCAAACGAGCTGTGCACTTATCAGATGTTGTCCTGAGATTCTGCATCACTGTTAGTCACCTCAATCGAGCTTTGTACTTCGCCTGTGACAATGTCCTGTGGGCTGGAAAATCTGGACTAGCTCCCCGTGTGGATCAGGAGAAGTGGGCCCAGCGTTCATTCAGGTTTGATATCCTTTTATCCTACAAGACCTTTTGTATTCCCTGTACTGCCTGCCTTGCCTTTTGTGAAAGATCTTTCAGGGTCTTCCTAGAATATACACGTCTTAATCACTTGGCATCCGGTCTTCATTTAGATTTTAAACTATCAGAGGATAGTGAATGGAGGCAGATGGAAGGCAGATTTTTCCTCCATGATGATGCCTAAGATACTATATTGATTTCATTGTGCTTCTGTCTATACCACAGATTATGTCTTTCAGTGCCTGCTCATTCATTCATTCTAAAAATATTTAGGAGGTGCTTCCTATGGGCTAAGGAATAAAGCAAAGAGGCAAATACATATGGTTCCCACTCTCTTTATGCTCCTAGTCTAGTGGGGGGAGCCATATTAAGACAAATACCAAACCCAATATTTGTGGAAGTGTACAGAGTGTTATGAGATATATAACAAGGGGGGCCGATTTCAATTGAAAGGCTAAGGAAGAACTCTTTGAGAAAGTAATGTTTTAGTTTAGACTTGAAGTCTGAGTACAAGTTAGACAAAGCCAACAGTGGCAGAGAAGACCTTCTCAAACAGAAAATAGCACATTCTAAGGCCTTAAACCAGGACATATTTTGTGGAATTAGAGAAATAGAAAGGAAGCCAGCAGATGAACAGTATCGAGTGACGGGCATACGTTTCAGCTGGAGATGTATGCAGGGGCCAGATCATTCGTGCAAGGCCTCTTAGGCAAGGGTAGGATTCTTTGGTTTCGTTTTGTTTAAATTTTATCCCAAGTACGATGGGTTCCGAACAGGGATGTGACATGATTCAAATTGTGTTTAAAGAAGATCTGTCTTGCTGCAGTGTGGAAGGTGGATTGCGGTAGGGCAGAAGAGATGTCCTAATATGGCCAAGAGATGATGTTGGCTTGGACTAAGGAGCTGGCGGGTAATGAAGGTGGAGAGAAATATGATTTGGGATTAAAATTATCTGTATACACATCATTTGTATTTGTTTTTATTTTTGTTTCCTGTGATTCTGTTTGTTGTGTTATATAATGTTAGCATCTTTCCATCTCCATTTATGTCTTGCTTTTCTCCTCATGTTTATCAGTGATTTACAGCTATTACATGGCTTATAGTGTATGAAGGATGGGAGTGAAGGCATGGCTGGACTGTTATGGAAAAGCAACTCCCTAGAAGAGTTTATATGCCATGTTTATGCATTTCATTCAACAAATATTTATGGAGCTCTTACTGTGTGCCAGGCACTAGTCTAGACAAGGGTACAAGGGTAAAGATAAAAGGAGTCCCTGCTCCAGTGGAGCTTACATGGTAATGGGAGGAGACAAACATAAAGAGACAATAAATAAAAATATGAGTAGTTAAGTGCTGTGCAGGAAATTAAATTATGGTCGTGTGGTAGAGAGTAAAAGGCTCGCTACCTTAGAATGAGGAACTCTCTGAAAAGGTGCCATTTAAGCTCAGGCCTGAAGAGCAAGGAAGCACTAGCCATGTGAAGATTTTGGAGGGAGAATATTCCGTGTGGATGGATGAGGCAGTATAAGGGTCCTAAAACAGGAACAAGCTTGATGAGATCAAAAGATAGAAAGAAACTAATATGGTTGGAGCATAGTGATTGAGGGCAAGAAACATTCAAGATGTTGTTCAAGAGGCAGGGTCAGACGTTGAGTTCTGAAAGCTTGCCTAAGGTGTCTAGAGTTCATCTTAAATGGGGCAGGAAGGAAACCATGGAAAGTTTTAAGAAGGGGAGTGATGAAATTAGATTGTTGGGGGCAGGGGGCAAGAGTGGCCATGGAGAGACCAGTTAAATGAGTAAAGTAGTAGTTCAAGCAAGAGGTGCTGATGGTTGAGACTGTGCTGGTAGCGTGTAAGGGAGAAAGATGGGGTTGGATTCAGGATGTGTTTTAGAGGTAGGGCAATTATATTGAGCATAGACCAGTGTTGTCATAGTGGATTAAAAATCAAAAACAGACTGTTCGGTGTTTGTTTTCTAAGTAATCTCTATGCCCAACATAGGGCTGAAACTCACGACCCCAAGATCAAGAGTTGTATGCTCTACTGACTGAGCCAGCCAGGTGCCCCAGACATAGACTGTTCTTAAGGAATTGATAATCTAACACATTTAGCAAGTTGCTGAACACCTCTGGGCCTCCGTTTTTGTTTTTGTTTTGTTTGTTTTTTTAACAAAAGGATGGGATTTAGAAGATCTATAATGTGTCTGAGTTTCTGAAACAACTGAAGCTCATTCTCTCAAAACGTTTGCATTATTATAGTTCATGTCAAATGTGTGTGTGCTAATGGCTTGCCAAGTGGACAAGTGAGATTTGAGGTTGAACTTGGATGGTTTGATGATGCTCATGATGTTAATCCAGGATCTTAAGGTACGCATAAACGCTGATTAGTTACAGAAAGCTGGGAAGACATTCTTAATAGTGGCTAATAGCACTTACTGCTGGTGTCCCAATGTATATCCCTTTGCATTACGGGGGAAAAAATGTTTACGTGTTCTATTTGTTGGGCTTAGTGGCTACTGTCTGCCCTTACTGACTCTTCTTGCCTGTGTATCCCAGGTACTATCTGTTTTCCCTCATCATGAACTTGAGCCGTGATGCCTATGAGATTCGCCTACTGATGGAACAAGAGTCTTCAGCTTGTAGCCGGCGACTGAAGGGGTCTGGAGGAGGAGCCCCAGGAGGAATTGAAAATGCAGGACCTGGGGGTCCAGGGACTCCAGGAGGAGGCTTGCCTCATCTGGCTCTCAAGCTCCAGCTCCGAGTCCTACTCTTGGCTCGGATCCTTCGAGGTCATCCCCCACTTCTGCTGGATGTGGTCAGAAATGCCTGTGATCTCTTCATTCCACTGGACAAACTAGGCCTCTGGCGCTGTGGCCCTGGGATTGTGGGGCTTTGTGGCCTTGTGTCCTCCATTTTGTCTATTCTTACCCTAATCTGCCCTTGGCTAAGACTCAAGCCCTGATATTCTGGTACAAGATAAGGAGGAGATCTGAATTGGTAAGATGCAATCTTAGATCATCCCCAGTATACCAGTCTCATTCTAATTCTCCTCCTCAGTTAAAGTGAAAATCCCAGGATTCAGGGGTAAGAGAGAGGAGCTTTGGGAAAGGTGAGGTGAGGAGAGGTGACTTATGAAGTCAACGGGGTGATTCTGATGTTCAGATCTTCCGGAGTTTTTGTTTTTTCCTCCTCTGGTGCAATGTCTGTGTCTCTCTTGACCCCTTTTACTTTGTCTCTTCTGAGTCTATTTAAGATTCCGTCTCTACATCTTTTTCTTTTCTTTTTTTTTTTTTCTTTTTTTTTTTTTTTTTTTTTACCTTCTCCGTTTGCTGTCCTGGGCATTTTAAGCAGCAGCAGAATTACTCTTTTTTGGTAAGGGGAGGTAGAAGGTGTGGTCTGTGAGGTTCTAACTGCCTTCATCTTTTTCCTCACAAAAGTGACTTGTAGCAGATTTTATCCCTTTCAAATGCCACCAGATCATAATTTTAAAGACTTTTGTCCCAGTGGACTCTCTCCTTACGCACCAGAGATGGTGCAATGGTTCTTCCTTCATGTCTACCTCACCGGCCTCCCTCATGACTTGGCCCTTCCCTCTGCTCACACCTGCAGATTTCCACTTACACTTTTATTTCAGGGCTTTGTTCCCTAGCCTGTTCCCACCCCTTCTTTGCCTATCCAGAATGATGCTGTGTCTGGCATCTTGCTGTAAATACTGTACAGTGATTCTGTGTAAATAGCTGTGGCCTGTGCCCACAATGGAGAGCAGGCCTTTCAGGTCAGCACATTAAAGATCAGTTTGCTTATCGATGTTTGGTCTGGTCCTGTGTGTTCTGTCGTCTGAGGCCTCTAATTCCTGTTCCTGTGGTTTGGGTTTTCCGTGGGATTAGCCACTGGCATCCTCACCTAGACTTTCACTGAACACCTACACGATGCGGGGCATAATACTAAGGGATAGAGCTCCAAAAAGCTCGGAAACTTCACGGTCCCAGCTTTAGAAGTTTATAGCCTCGTTGAGAAGAGGGGGTCTAATATTAAAGTAATTGTGCCAGTTCCACAAAGCACACCCTGTACCGGTTCATAGTTCCTGGTCCCTCCAAAAGCTGTGATGCCACAAGGCAACATAGGCTGAGTCACAAACAGTGAGACTGGCAAAGTTTGGTTTGTGGGCTGGCTGTGTTCACATGTTGGGACTCCTGGGTGGGAGGGGAAACGATATCGCTGTTACCAGTTCTCTCATTTTCCATTTCCCGGGGTGAGATAAATAAGGTTAAGAAGTAAAAAGTATCTGCCTCCCATGCCTACTGTCTATTCCAAACCCGAGGGAAGCATTACTGCCTGGCAACCACAAAGGATAGAAGAGAAAGGAAGAAAAATAAAGGGCAGAAAGTCCAGAATTGTGTTCTTTGGATAGTGACACGATGCCTCCAGGGGGCAGCACCAGGGCAGAGAAATAGGCTGAGATGGCTCGGTCCTTTCCTTGGTCTGGGGCTCCCCGGAGTTCCCCACCATCACTCCTCCCATTCCTTCCAATTTTATTTTTAGCTGCCAGTGGGAGGGGGCAGGATGGGAGGGAAAGTAAAGAAAACAGAAAAGGAGAGGGACAGAGGCACAGAGGACTTCTCACACGGAGAACAACCAGGCATGGGACTCCCCGACATCCTTCACCTGCTCTTGCCCGTGATGTTCCTGACAGGTGAGGGAGGTTAACTTCTTGGTTTCCGGTGGAAGTGGAAGGTGTATGGGTTGTTTGGCATTGGGACCTTTGGAGCTGACATCTTTGGGGGTTAGGGTGAGAGGTTAACACATTCTGCATTTCGTGTGTGTATGTGTATGTGGTGGCAGGGGGTGGGGGCATTCCTTCTTAGGCCCACACATTATGAGTGCTTCGGTATTGAGACTGGCAGGGCCTTGTGTCAGCTCTGGGTCCAGTTGGCTAAAATATTTAAGCCCTGCAAGAGTAAGTGGTCCCAAAAGAAATATGATGTGACCTTCCACGTGGCTAATCTGATTCCTATTATCCTCCTGCCAACCTCCTTCTACCCGTGGTGGTCTCTGGAGCCTGAGGCATAAATGTGTGGTCAGAACTCTTGGTTTATCTAACCAGTGAGTTAGTTGCTGGTCATATGGCTCTGCCAGTTTGCTGGATGCAAAAAAACAAAAAAACAACAACAAAAAAAACCTCACATAGAAAACACCTTTCTGAAAAGGAGCATGGTTTGAGACAGAGCTTACAGCCATGGGTGGTGGGGGTGATAGGGGTGGCCTGAGGGGGTTGCTTGAAAGGAAAGAGCAAGACCTAGTCAGGGAAGGACCATGGGAGGGACTGTAGGCCTGGAATTTTTCCTCACCAGTGCCCTGTAATCTTTGTTTCCTAAAATACCACCTCTGATTTCTTTAAATTTATTTTATTTTATTTTTAAGTAAACTCTGAGCCCAATGGGAGGCTTGAACTCACGACCCTGAGATCAAGAGTAGCATGCTCTACTGACTGAGCCAGTCAGGCACCCCATTCTAGCTCTGATTTTAAAGGGATTGGGGTTGCAGGGAAGAATCAGCCAGGATATGAGTCAGGGGAGGGTCTTTAGAGTGGGCTGAAATTTAAGAAATACAGGTATGCAGGGGGCAGTTGGGGGGGGGTGAGTTAGAAAAGAAGTGGGTTGTGGGAAACTTTGGGGTGATGGGTCTCTTGGTGAGGATGGATGGCAAACCATACGTGTGGGCAGTCGAGTAGCCCCACCCAGTTAATTACCACTGAGGTTTTCAGAACTGGAATCAAGCAGAGACCTAGATGCTGGAGAAAGAGAGTGAAAGTGTGGCAACGACACTGGGAGTCAGAAAGAGACAGAAAGAGGAGAGACCTAGCCATGCAGTACTCCCTAGCCTCCTCTTGTCCTCCCTGAAGTCCTGGGTTTGGGGAGAATCTGGAAGGCATAGTTGTTCTGGGCTTCAGAAAGGCCCTCTCCCTCTTTGACTCTTACAGCTTGTGGGGGAGGATGTGTAGGGGGAATGATGTGGAAAAGAGGAACTTGACCCTTCCAGACATGTCTGTGAATGAGATTTCAGAGGTGGGAATGGAAATACAGCTGTGCACCAGCATGGCAGAGGGCCACAGGTTAGACATCTGGACCCAAATACTGGAAGGAGACCATCCTTGCTTGGAGTTCTGAGTACATGATGTTGACAGAGGCCAGGACAACTTCTGAGTAAGAAACAGGGATATAGACTGAGATATAAGTATTCCCTTTGCGCTTCTTTCTGGTTGTGCCTCTCTGGGCATTCATTAACCACTCTGACTGCTTCTGCCGCCCCCCCCCCCAGGTCTATGCTCCCCCTTTAACCTGGATGTACACCGCCCACGCCTGTTCTCAGGGCCACCCGAGGCTGAATTTGGATACAGTGTCTTGCAACATGTTGGGGGTGGACGTCGATGGTGAGGAAGAAACCAGACGGTTTGGGACTGTGGTAGAGCTCTTAAAGGGGAGGCAAGGCGGATGGCAAGGCCACTGTTAGAAGTGGCTGGGGATCCAGGCTTGCTACACCCATGCATTTTCCCTCCAGCCTGTCTCAAAGGTCATGTTCACACAATGCTGATACTCGTGTCCTCCTCCCAGGATGCTGGTGGGTGCCCCCTGGGATGGGCCTTCAGGCGACAGAAGGGGGGACGTTTATCGCTGCCCCATAGGGGGCTCCCACAGTGCCCCATGTGCCAAGGGCCACTTGGGTAAGAAGATGCCTCGCTCTTCTACTCCTACCCCCTAACCTGCTACACTAATAGCTTTGACCCCTTATACCTCACCCTACCCCCATATCCCACACACTCCCTATCTTTGACTTGATCCTGATCTCATCCTCTCTCCTAATCACCCTAAGCCCAAGCACCCCATGTGTGACCCCATGGTCTCATTCTCTTCCACCCTCTTGCAACCAGGTGACTATCCACTGGGAAATTCATCTCATCCTGCTATGAATATGCACCTCGGAATGTCTCTACTAGAGACAGACAATGATGGGGGATTCATGGTGAGCTAACGAAAGGGTGGTGGTGGGGTCTCTGAAGGATGTGGCAGAGAAAAGAGCAGTATGGTAAGGGGACCTAGTCTATCTGGAGGGGTCAAGAGGTTTAAAACCCTAGAAAGCAAGGAGGGGAATCCCAGGGAGTGCTTTCAGCGCCTCCTTTGACTAGGAGTGTGTGCTGAGAGAGCACTCCCAAGCCTGGGAGTAATATTTCTCCCAACTCTCCCCAGGCTTGTGCCCCTCTCTGGTCTCGTGCTTGTGGCTCCTCTGTCTTCAGCTCTGGGATATGTGCCCATGTGGATGCTTCGTTCCGGCCCCAGGGAAGCCTGGCACCCACTGCACAACGTGAGCCAGAAGAAGGGCCCGAAGGACTCAGTCCCCAGAACTGGGTGCAGGGTGGGAAAAAGATGGGTCAACACGGTTTGATGCTGGACAGGGGGTCTGCATCGCTTTCCTCGTTGCTACCTAATGTGCCTAAAGCTCCATGTTTCCTAATAGATTAGAATTCAGGGGGCGTCTGGGTGGCTCAGTCGGTTGGGCGTCCAACTTCGGCTCAGGTCATGATCTCACAGCCAGTGGGTTCGAGCCCCGTGTGGGGCTCTGTGCTGACAGCCCACAGCCTGGAGCCTTGCTTCGGATTCTGTGTCTCCCTCTCTGTCTCCCCCTTCCCTGCTCACACTCTGTCTCTCTCTCTCTCTTAAAAAATACACATTGAAAAAAAAAAAAAAAAGAGTTCAGACTCTTTGCCAGGGCATCAAGACTCCATGAACTGATCTAACCAACGTCAAAAAAAAAAAACCTCTCACTATACCCTCCACACCCTATGCCTTTGCCAGAGCATTTCCCTCCTCATTCTATTTGTCATCTATTTTTATACCTCCGTGTCCTTTTAAAGTGTTCTCCAGGCAAATGCTCTCCTCTCCTCAAACATCTTTCTATTGCTTACGTCTTTGATTCCCCTCAATCAGAACTGACCTCTTCTTCTCCCAAAGCATAGAGTGGTGCTCTGTTTCTACCTAGCACTTAATTCCCCTCCTTCTCTCCCTCCCCCTCTTTCTTCTCCTTCTCCTTCTCCCTTTCCTCTCCTCCTCCCCCCTCTCCCTCCTTCTTTTTCTACTTCTTCTTCTTCTTTTAGTAAGTTGTATGTGTGCCCGTGTCCTCTTTTATTCATTTCTGCATTTACCCAGGGCCTGGTATACTACCTTCCTTGCATGTTCAGAAGCACCAAATAATTGTTTGAATGGAACGTGCCCTCCTGTGACTTCTTCCCTTGTTGCCTGCGTGCCCAATATCCTTCTACCCCTCTGTTCCCCATCAGCATACCCCTCTTCCTAGGCTGTCCCACCTACATGGATGTTGTCATCGTCTTGGATGGCTCCAACAGTATCTACCCCTGGTCTGAAGTTCAGACTTTCCTACGAAGACTGGTAGGGAGACTGTTTATTGACCCGGAGCAGATACAGGTAAGAGAAGGCAATGTGGATGGGCTTGGACAGGGAGAGACGGGGAGAGAAGGAGGTAAATGTAGGTAGTGTCTTCAGTAGTATCCAAATGCCCATCTCCCTGCCCCCACATATTATCTTTTCCCTCAGCACACACATTCCATGTGAGTGCACGCTTTATTCTCAGGTGGGACTGGTACAGTATGGGGAGAGCCCTGTGCACGAGTGGTCCCTGGGAGATTTCCGAACCAAGGAGGAAGTGGTGAGGGCAGCCAGGAACCTGAGTCGGCGAGAGGGACGAGAAACAAAGACCGCCCAAGCAATCCTGGTGGCCTGGTGAGGCATTGGGAAGGGGAGCCTGGGAGGCCAAAGTGGGGAGGGCCTAGAAAGGTTAGGGGAGGGTTTGGAGTCCACTGTGTCCATCCCAAAATGTCTTGCATGCTTTTCTTTGTGTGCACTTTTGGGGAAGGCTAAGCTGGCCGTCACTGCATACCCTTCTCGTCACTCTCTTCAAAGTGTACGTCTGTGTCTTTCCAAATCCCTGATTTATGTTATTTATCTCCGTAGACAGAACTCTCTCTATCCCTGCCCTCCTGCTTTGATCTTGGCCCTCAGACTCTCCACCACTTATGTCCTTGCCCACTTGCCAAACATGATTCAGAACTCATCTCTGGGAAGACTTCCCTGTCCTGACCACTCTCCTTTATTCCACATTCTCTGGATATTTGTCCTCTCCCAAATGTAACTTTTGCTGAATGAATCTATGAACAAATGGCATTCATACTTATTTGCATTGAGGATATACTGCTGCCCATGCTCTATGACATTCAAACATTTTAGCCCTTCCTGTGTGCCAGTCTCCACTGTCAGGGAGGTGGACTAAAAGATGCCTGACCTCAGTGAACTGCTGACAGTGGTGTGTGTGTGTGTGTGTGTGTGTGTGTGTGTGTGTGTCTGTCTGCATACACGTGATCACACCTCACTCTTTTCTCTCTCTTCTCAGCACAGAAGGATTCAGTCCATCCCGCGGGGGCCGGCCAGAGGCGGCTAGGCTGCTGGTTGTTGTCACTGACGGAGAGTCACATGATGGAGAGGAACTTCCTGCAGCCCTAAAGGCTTGTGAGGCTGGGAGAGTGACCCGCTATGGGATTGCGGTGAGAATCTACTCCAGATCTGGAAGGATGGAGGGGGGATGGTGACACCGAGGACGGGGAGCTTCAAGAAGATAGGCATTAATGACTCCCCAAAGGCCAGCCTCTTCTTTTCCCTTCTTTCACTCTAGTCGGCTGTGTTGTGTACCAGCTGTAACACCTCACTCCCCACAGCTAACTGACCCCACCTTGCTCTCCTGACCCCAGGTCCTTGGCCACTACCTCCGGAGACAGCGAGACCCCAGCTCTTTCCTGCGGGAAATCAGAACTATTGCCAGTGATCCAGATGAGAGATTCTTCTTCAACGTCACAGATGAAGCTGTACTGACGGACATTGTGGACGCGCTGGGAGACCGGATTTTTGGGCTTGAGGGTAATGACTTCCCTGAAGAAATGGGGGACAGGATAGGGAGGAGTTCTGGGTGTAGGCAGGGTTCTGGGGTGAGTTCAATGAGTCAAAGAAATGTCTTTCCTGATATTGCCTTGATATTTTCTCATGCTCAAGGGTCCCGTGGAGAAAACGAAAGCTCTTTTGGGCTGGAAATGTCTCAGATTGGTTTCTCTACTCATCGGTTGAAGGTTGGACAGACTCTGACCCCTCTCAACATCTGACTCCTCTCCACCTCAGACTCAGGCAACTTCAACCCAGAGCTCTTCTAGATTCTTCCTTTAACCAATGTCCATACTGACCTTCCCATGCCTTCCAACTGCCCCCAGCATAGTCTTAGTGACCCTCTCACTCCTGGATTTTTTACTCTTTATTTCCTGTTGTCTTTTCAAGCGACCCCATCTGTTTCTGCCATACAGGATGGGATTCTCTTTGGAATGGTGGGGGCCTATGACTGGGGGGGCTCTGTGTTATGGCTTGAGGAAGGTCACCGCCTTTTCCCCCCACGGACGGCCCTGGAGGATGAGTTCCCCCCTGCTTTGCAGAACCATGCAGCCTACTTAGGTAAGTAGCAGAGGGTTGCAGGGAATTAGGGGGTGAGGATGAACTGTTTCCCCAGTGGGGGGTGTGAGAGCAGTTTCTCACCAATCTGCTACTTTCCTTGGGACCTCGTCCTGTGCCTTTAGGGACCCCTCCTACTCTGACCCCATCTTTTTTCCCTTTCACCCGATTCCCTGCCCACTTCTAGGTTACTCTGTTTCCTCCATGCTTTTGCGGGGTGGACGCCGCCTCTTTCTCTCAGGGGCTCCTCGGTTTAGACATAGAGGAAAGGTCATCGCCTTCCAGCTTAAGAGAGATGGGGCTGTGAGGGTTGCCCAGAGCCTCCAGGGGGAGCAGGTAGGGCATCCAAGAGAGGGTGGGACGCTTGGATCCTGAGGGGCCTTCAGGCTGTGGGGGAGGAATGGGAAGGACCAAGAGAGGATCCTGAAAAATCTTTGCTGAGTTCTGGTTGGCGGGGTCTGTCAGGGGTGTGAGAACCACGCTGGCAGGCTGGCCGATGCTTCTCACTTGTCCACAATCACCTTCCTTTTTCCCTGGGGTCACCGCTCCCCGCCACTCCCCAGATTGGCTCCTACTTTGGCAGTGAGCTCTGTCCATTGGATACGGACGGGGATGGAACAACCAATGTCTTACTTGTGGCTGCCCCCATGTTCCTGGGACCCCAGAACAAGGAGACGGGCCGTGTTTATGTGTATCTGGTGGGTCAGGTGAGACTTGCTGGGGTCTGTGGTGGGGGCGGTGGAGGGAAGGAGGGAGGGAAGGCACGTATGTTCACGGGCTGGCTGAGAGGTTGGGGCCACCAGATCAGCGTCTTCTGTCTTCTCCCCTCCACCAGCAGTCCTTGCTGACACTCCAGGGAACACTTCAGCCAGAACCCCCCCAGGACGCTCGGTTTGGCTTTGCCATGGGTGCCCTTCCTGATCTGAACCAAGATGGTTTTGCTGATGTGGCTGTGGGGGCGCCCCTGGAGGACGGACACCATGGAGCACTGTACCTGTATCATGGCGCCCAGAGTGGGATCAGGCCCCGTCCCGCCCAGGTCAGGAGCGTGCAGAGAAAGCAGGGGCATGGGTGGGAGGAAGGAGAAGGGGGGTGTGCTCCTTGTTCATCGTTGTTTCCCTGGCCTTGAGACCCAAACTGGACAAGTGCTTTTTTATCAGTAGTCAAAAAGGTGAGGTGGTAGGGTAGGGTCCAGGTTGCTGTACTAGGGACTCCTAAGTACAGACTAGTGTCTCTTATTCCTTCTTATTCTCTTACCCCTGGTTGTGTGCCGGGTGGGCGGCCGGGGTCACCAGGCGTGAGAGTCCCTGCTCAGTCTCCCCTCTCTTCCTCTCAGAGGATTGCTGCTATCTCCATGCCACAGGCCCTCAGCTACTTTGGCCGGAGTGTGGATGGCCGGCTGGATCTGGATGGAGATGACCTGGTAGATGTGGCTGTGGGTGCCCAAGGGGCAGCCGTTTTGCTTAGGTGAGCAGTCCTAGCTCAGGAGGCTGTGGACAGCATAACCTAACTGATAAAAGCAAAGGCTTGTGGGGGCGCCTGGGTGGCTCGGTCGGTTAAGCAACCGACTTGGGCTCAGGTCATGATCTCACGGTTCGTGAGTTTGAGCCCCGCATCGGGCTGTGTGCTGACAGCTCGGAGCCTGGAGCTGCTTCAGATTCTGTGTCTCCCTCTCTCTCTCTGCCGCTCCCCCACTCATGCTCTGTCTCTCTCTCTCTCAAAAATAAATAAACATTAAAAAAATTTTTTTAACGGGAATAATAACAGAATCTACCTCATAGGTTTGTTGTGAAAGTTAAATGCAATAATCATGAAAGATCTTAACACAGTGCCTAGCACATGGCAAGTGCTTATTCAGTGTTAGCTATTATCTTTCTGCCTGAAGGTTCCGGCGGGGAGGTGACACGTGTACATCTAGCCTCTCATTCTTTCCTTTGACCTCTGGGAGGCAAGCACTGGGGATCACCTTTCTCCAAGGGCTTTCCTCTTACTGCTAGAATTTCTTGATCCCAGCTCCCGGCCCATTGTCCACCTGGCCCCTTCCCTGGAGGTGACCCCTCCGGCCATCAGTGTGGTTCAGAGGGACTGCAGCCGGCGAGGCCAGGAGGCAGCCTGCCTGTCTGCAGCCCTTTGCTTCCGAGTGACCTCTCGCACCCCTGGCCACTGGGATCGCCGATTCTGTGAGTGACCGGAGCGTCCTAAGTAACCCTTAAGCCCACCTGCCTTGGTCCCTGGACCCCTCTCCACCCTCGCTCCTGCCTGCCCCATCCAGATTTGCGGTTCACAGCGTCACTGGACGAGTGGACCACAGGGGCTCGTGCTGTGTTTGACGGCTCAGGCCAGAGGCTGTCCCCTCGGAGGCTCCGGCTCAGTGTTGGGAACGTCACTTGTGAGCAGCTGCGCTTCCACGTGCTGGTGAGGACGGGCAGGAAGACAGGACAGACTGCAAATATTTTACCATGTTCTGGTATTAAAGTGGTTCGAACTCTTTGGAAAAAATGGCATAACATTAAGTACCAAGATTTCAAATTCCCAAATTAGAAACAAGATTTTTAAGTCAGGAGGAAATTTAGTAAAAATTCAAGGATAAAAGGAAAGGTTAACAGAAAGACAAAAATATTGTAAAAAATAGGATTTCCCCCGCTACCCCAAGGTAGGTTAAAAAAAAAAAAATGCGACCAACCCCCTCCCCACTCCCAGTATTTCTCTTAGAAAAGTCACCCAACCCTGAATACAGGGTCTCACACACAAAGACAAATAGCTTGATTTGCAGATCAGCCTCTGGGATCTTATACTGGCCCCAGTTAGAGGGAGGGAGGAAGGAAGGAAGGAAGGAAGGAAGGAAGGAAGGGGAGAGAGAGAGAGAAAGAAAGAAAAAGAAGGAAGGAAGAAAGAAAGAAAGAAAGAAAGAAAGAAAGAAAGAAAGAAAGAAGAGAGAAATTATGTAGAGATCCATAAATACTGGCATCCAAACGAATGAAAACATCCCGGCTTTGGTATGGCTACGGAAATCTGGAAACTGTTCAAGAGGACACTGGCTTTGGGAGAGAGGGAGTCAGGTGGTGGGGAAGGCAACACAAAGGCTCTAAGCAGAGGTAAAATAAATAATTGGGACGCATCCATAGCAAACACCGTGTATAATACTGAGGCAGGTGCCTCAAACAAAATACACATATAGGTTCTTGATCCGAATAACACAAGTGCAGGTTCTTGATCAGATTAACGCACATACAGGTTCTTGTTAAGAGTTGTCTAGTTGTCTAGTTGGCTCTGTGTCGGGGCCTGGGAGTGAGGGGCAGGCTGGCTGGAGAAGGAATTTCTGCCGGGTCTGGCAAGAAAGCCAGAGCTGAAGCTGGGGCAGTGAGGAAGTTCAGACTCTGGAGGCAGGCTGATCTGGGTTTGAAGCCTCACTCTGCCGGTCACCACTCGTGAACTCTGGCAGGTCACATAACCTGCACCCCACAGGTTCCCTGCTTACCCGAAAGGAGGAGATACTAATAATAACTACAGTGTGGGAGTTGTATTGGAATTAAAGGTAATAGTGCTGATAAAACCTCAGGACAGTACCCAGCACATAGAAGGTGTTCGGTAATTGATCACTGTAATAATCACGTTCTTATGGGGGCCTGGGCTATACCCCTAACCCCTGGCTCCCCATAATCCTTGATTCTGATTTTCCTTAGGATACCTCAGATTACCTCCGGCCAGTGGCCTTGACTGTGACCTTTGCATTGGACAACACCACGAAGCCAGGACCTGTGCTGGATGAGGGCTCACCCACCTCTATACGAAAGCTGGTCAGCGATGCCAAGCCCTGCCCTGCCCCTGGGTCCCAGTACTGCCCTTCTCAGTGAATTCAAGAGACACGGAGGGCCGAGACCTAATTTCACAGCCAAATCTGACCCGGGCACCTGCTCTTTTCTTTTCCCTTTCCCCCTAATTCCATGCTTTTCTGCTTGCCTTCCTATCAGGCCTCAGCCCCTTCTCTCCCCTTTAGGTTCCCTTCTCTAAGGACTGTGGCCCTGACAATGAATGTGTCACAGACCTGGTGCTTCGTGCTGATATGGACATCAGAGGCTCCAGGTGGGATGGATGTGAACTGGCCAAACCAGGGTGACCTGAGACAGACCAGAAGGAGCTCGAAGGGAGCTGGAGGGTTGTTTCTTGCCCAGAAGAGTAGAAGTGATGCCTTTGGCAGCTTTTCAACTCCTGGGCTCTCCCTTATCCACCCCTCCTAGGAAGGACCCTTTCGTGGTTCGAGGAGGTCGGCAGAAAGTGCTAGTATCAGCAACTCTGGAGAACAGGAAGGAAAATGCCTACAACACTAGCCTGAACCTGAGCTTCTCTAGAAACCTCCACCTGGCCAGTTTCACACCTCAGGTACCTGGGGGAGGAGATTTGGGAGGAGTCAGGGAAGGAGGGGGAGGAAGATTGGGGTATTGGCCTAGGCTGCAAAAGGCTCTGGAGAAAGGCTCGGTGTTGAGAGGCTGTGGGCAGGAGACACTTGACGGCTTCAGCTCCAGCCCCCGCCACATTCCTCTGCCCTCAGAGGGACAGCCCCGTGAAGGTGGAATGCACAGCCCCTTCCCCTCATGTCCGGCTCTGCAGTGTGGGGCACCCTGTCTTTCAGGCTGGATCCAAGGTGAGTAGGGGCCCAGGATGAGAAAGGGGTTCTGAGAGAACAGGGGTTGGAACCTGCGGGTCCTGGGAGTTTAGGGAAGGAGGCCCACGAGGCCTCCTGTTCTTCTGTGCTGGCCCCATCAAGAGGACCATGCCCTGACCCCAAACCACCTGCCTCCAGGTGACCTTTCTGCTGGAGTTCGAGTTTAGTTGCTCTTTCCTCCTGAGCCAGGTCCTCGTGAGGCTGACTGCCACCAGGTGGGAACAAGGGGAGCTTCCTCCCAGCCTCTCCTGTGGAGTCTTGCGGGGGGAGGGGGTTGGTGGAAACAGCGGTGACTCGTCTCCTCCAGAGTGGGGTGTCTTAGAGTGGGCTGGGACGTGAGCCTCTCCCCCAACCCTACAGCAATAGCCTGGAGAGAAACGGGACCCTTCAAGATAACACAGCCCAGACCTCAGCCTACATTCATTATGAGCCCCGCCTCCTATTCTCCAGGTATGGCTCAGCTCCCCACTAGGACCCCATCCGTCCTGACCCCAGACCCCTACTCTGTGTTTTCTCCATTTCCTTCCATGTGTTTCAGTGTTTTCCCCAAATGCAAACCCTTGGGGCTGCTCCATCTTTTTGCCCTGAATCCCACTCAAGTCGAACCTTTTGAGCATCTTACTTTCCTAGGTATAGGGCTTGGCTCTAGGCCCTAGGGATTGGAGCTGGGGCGAAGGGTAGGGGGTGCAACCATAAAGTTTGTACCAGGTCTACGTCACATTCCATTTCTGTCTTCTTTATGTACCCCCATCCCTTTATCCACGTGCTGGCCCTGCCTTCCCTGAATCCATGTCTGTGTGCTGATCATGTGCCCCTGTGTCTGTGTCATGGCTGTGACCCTGTGCTTCCTGACTCGGTGTCCACGCAGTGAGTCCACTCTGCACCGCTATGAGGTTCACCCATATGGGCCCCTCCCAGTGGGTCCCGAATTCAAAACCACTCTTAGGGTGAGAAGCTGGAGGGGCCTTGGCATGAGCAGGGGGAGGGGGAGGAGTGCTGGGCAAAGGAGGGAAGAGTCTCTCTTCGATTTCCAGTGGCATCTAGGGTGAAGAGGAACAGATGAGGAAAGGTCTTCTGTGTCCCACCTCCTCCCACTTCCAATCCTCCTCTTAGGTTCAGAACCTTGGCTGCTATGTGGTCAGTGGCCTCATCATCTCAGCCCTCCTTCCAGCTGTGGCCCATGGGGGCAATTACTTCCTGTCATTGTCTCAGTTTATCACCAACAATGTGAGTCCAGGCTAAGGGTGCATGGAACCCTGCCACCTTGATCTGGTGAACTTACCCAGCTCCTTCTCTGTTGGGGTCACTGCCATCAGGGCTCCTCTCTCTGGGAGGCCTTTCTTTTACACATGTGCCTTCTTTGGGGGAGAAAGAGAGGGATTGCCCAGGGAAGAACCACGGAGCGTGGGTAGCATGCTCCTGGTCACCCTGGAGTGGCTGGCCTCTCACCATCAAGAGGGTGGCTCAAGTTGCATCTCCCTCTAGGCAAGTTGCACAGTACAGAACCTGACCGAGCCCCCAGGACCCCTTGTGCACCCCGAGGAGTTTCATCACACAAACAGACTGGTATGGCTCACAAGAAGGTGAAGAATGTGTCCAGAATGGGAATGCAGTGGGGAGCAGTAGTGTTCGGAGCCTTGGGACGGGGGCGGAGCCTGGAGTGGGGAGCAAGGGATTTTTCCATCCCAAGATCCTGATCTGTCTCTCTCTTCTGGAAGAATGGGAGCAACACTCGGTGTCAAGTCGTGAGGTGCCATCTTGGGCGGCTGGCCAAGGGGACTGAGGTCTCTGTTGGACTACTGAGGCTGGTTCACAATGAGTTTTTCCGGAGGGTAAATCTTTTCTTCTATTTTCCTCTTCCACTACGGCCTGGAGCTTCAGCATAGGTTTTGGAATTGACTCATGTTCAAGTTCCAACTTTGCCTCCTACTAGCTTGTTGGACCTTGAGCAAGTTATTTAATCTCCCTGATTCTTACTCTTTCTCTCTAAAATGGGGAAGATAATACCTACTTCATGAGGTTGTAAGGAACAAATGAATAATGAGATGGACTCATTAAAGCTAGTTATTCTCCTTGTATTTTCCTGTTTATCATCCCTTAGTGCTCTATCAATAATCAACATTTATAGGATACCTAAATTCAATCAACTAATAATCCACCATGTGCCTACTATATAAAAGGACCTGTATTTGGCAGACACTGAGGAGAATATTCCCAACATTTGTCACCATGCCTTACTCATTATAGCGACTTAATACATTTCTGTTAAATGCATGAATAAACAGTTGATTATTACATGCCTGATATGTACTGGCGGGTAATGGAAGGCAAGATCATATAGCCGAAAGGGATCTAGGTTATGAAAGTTCTCTAAAGCTGGGGAGATGAAGTTGAACTTAATATGATAGACAGTCAGGAGTCAGTGTGAGTTTCTGAGCATGGAAATGGCACCTTAATTGTAACAGCTATGTGGTACTAAGGGCTATGTACTTTGAATAGCACGCGGCATATTTTATAGGAAAGTTATGTTGGAGACACCATCCTTCCCTAAGTCTGATTCTCTCTTTATTGCTCTTTGGTATCCTTTTTTCATTCATTTACTTTTTTTTTTCAATAAAGATTTATTGAGAAACCAGTATGTACTTAGCACGGTGCTAGGCACTAGGCACTGGAGACGTCTAAATTTATAGGACACACACACAAAATAAATCAATAAATTTATAGGACACTGCTCTTGACCTTGAGGATCTTACAGTCCAGTGGTGAAAGAGAAGCAAAGAGAATATTATGACCTAATCCAGGCTGACAGGGGTTAGGAGGAAATACCTCCCTAATTCCAAGAGGGGTTGACATCTAAACTTCAACCTAAAGGAGGGCTAGGGGTTAGCCAAAGGAAGGGGAGTTAACTAATATTGGGTAGAGCCAACACCATATATGAAGGACCAGAGGCTTTCCATCTGTTACCCTTCCTCTCTCTCTCCATTAGTCTCCAACCTTTTCTTCTGGTCTGGAAGGCACCAGAAGTTGTACCTACTGGCCTCATCTTTGCCATTGGGGTTCCAAGAGCCACACCACTTGATGATGGCTCACTTTGTCTTCCCATCCACTTGCGCCACAGGCCAAATTCAAGTCCCTGACGGTGGTCAGCACCTTTGAGCTGGGAGCTAAGGAGGGCAGTGTCCTACAGCTGCCTGAAGCCTCTCGTTGGAGTGAGGTGGGACTGGAGCCCGAGCCCGAGAGCTGTGCAAAGAGTGAGGGTGGGGTTGGCAGAAGGGCGCGGGGGGAGGGGGGACTTTTTCATAACTGAGACCATCCTCATTAGGCAGCAGCTGAAGTGTCACAAGTGATCGATCAGGAGGCGGGGGTCCCACTGCCTTTATTCCTGCCTCAGTTTCTTTCTTTTTATTCTTTCATTTCGAGGCTTTGCTATCATGTGGGCGAGCCTAGCTGGGAGAAAGGGCACAAGTGTGAAACAAGTCTCCTTCCCCTACAGAGCCTGCTGGAGGTGATTCAGACCCGCCCTGTCCTCATCTCCCTGTGGCTTCTCATTGGCAGTGTCCTGGGAGGGCTGCTCTTGCTTGCTCTCCTTGTCTTCTGCCTTTGGAAGGTAGGCACTGCCTCAGTGGGAGTAGGGGGTGTGATGCCCATGAGTTGAGGGCTCCCTGATTATAGCAAGGAGAACCGGGTTTGTGATGGGCTGCTAAGCAGGCTGTGGGTGTCCTGCCGGGAGCTCTTTCACTATACTCCACAAATGTTGGTTGAATTAAGCTAAGCCAAATAAAATAAATCAGAATCTCATTTTTGGAAGCAAAACAAAAGTGAAGACTTCAGATATGTCTGAGGGCTGTTGGCAAGGTGTCCAGGCAGGACATTTGGCGATGACTCTTATCTCTTCCTCTACAGCTTGGCTTCTTTGCCCGTAAGAAAATCCCTGAGGAAGAAAAAAGAGAAGAGAAATTGGAGCAATGAATGTAGAATAAAGCCCTAGAAAGTCCTCCTTGGCGGCTTCTCCAAAAGACTTGCATAAGAGCTGAGGTTTGGGGGCTCGGACAAGAAGCTTCTAGACTGTCTCCCCAGACCTGCAGCCTGACTTGACTTTTGAGTCATGAGGATGCTGCTGGCAAGAGATGAGGCCTTACCTCAGACCAGAGGGGCTGACACCAAAACCAGGAACACTCTCACCCTGTGCTTCCCTCACCATCCCGGTTCCACGGCCAACACCGGGGCCTTGGTTTGGGGCCCCATTTCCCTTATCCCGGGAATCAAGAATTTTTCGCCTATGGACCCTGACTCCTTTCAGATTCCCCCTATATCCTCCCTCAAAATTGGAGAAGATGGGGGCCATTTTCCTCCATTCCCCTGCCTCTCACCTTCCTGCCTGCTCCCCACTCCACAGGAGGGAGCCAATGTTGGCTTCAAAAAGTAAAGTCAACATCTGCTGCTTTCCTGTGGAGTCGGGTGATTCAGAGCGCCGGATGGGGAGAGTCAACAGGAAAAAAGGAGGGAGGAGGAAAAGCCACAAGAGACATTCTGTACAATTCCAAGGAACAGAGAAGCCTTTAGACGGGCAACTGCCATCCCCCTGAAACCTGAGACTTTGTGGTGCGCTGGCCCGCCCTCAGGTGCCTGGGAAACTGAGCTGCCCCAGTCCTGCTGGGCCAGGGTTTCCCAACTCGCAGCCTTCCCTGGGAGCAAAGCCAGGGCCGGGTGCCCCCAGGTGGCTAGTCCTGGAATAGCAGAAAATGGTCCTGTTGTCTCGGTCATGGCCAGTGGAGAGAGCTGGGTCCCTAGGCTGTGTTTTCTCCTCTCTCGGACCTCACACACTCTTGAGCCCTCGTTGGGGCCTCCTTATGGAAACCAGAGAGAAAGGAGAGGATTTCTTCTTGATGGTGGGAATCCCTTTCACCAGCTTTGGGATGCAGCCACTCCGTGGGGTCCAAACGAGTCAGGCCTGCATTAACCAAGAAGCCCAAGTGGGTGGCAGGAGGTCTCTGGGGAGCAAGCCCTTCCTTGCTCAGCACTGGTTATGTAGCACCAATAGCCACATGTTTCTGGGGCAACTGCAGTCATTCCTGTAGGGCTTCTCTGGTGGAATCAGTTTGCCAGCCCTTGCCTGATATCTACCGGAAATTCCCAATTTCCGTCTCTGGGCCACCCCACCATTTTTGTGGTCATGGCCAGTAGAGATAATTAGATTCTCACCAACTACTGGGTGACTTACATTTCTTTGTAATCAAAGAAATTGTTACTGGTCTCCAAGGTGCGGCTCTGACAGCCATTTGAAGAATCAGCACCCATTGAGAGCTGAGAAGAGAGGAGACCTGATTGGGCAGTTGACAAGCAGCCACAGAACTTGTCCTCCAGGGCTGTTCTCGAGGCCTGGCCTCAATGTTTATTTTGGCATGTTTCCGGCCTTTTGCACAGGGCATTGTCTCTGTTTCCCAGCAGGGTGAACAGTGTATCAGATGGTCAGAACAAATAAAGTTCAGTGTCAAATGACTTCTGGTTCTCTTTGAGTTCCCTAGGATATGGACTGCTCAGGAATGGTGAGAGGTAGATTCTTTTTTTTTTTTTAATTTTTTTTTTCAACGTTTATTTATTTTTGGGACAGAGAGAGACAGAGCATGAACGGGGGAGGGGCAGAGAGAGAGGGAGACACAGCATCGGAAACAGGCTCCAGGCTCTGAGCCATCAGCCCAGAGCCCGACGCGGGGCTCGAACTCACGGACCGCGAGATCGTGACCTGGCTGAAGTCGGACGCTTAACCAACTGCGCCACCCAGGCGCCCCAGAGAGGTAGATTCTTGGACCACCTGAGACCTTATACAGTTGAGTTCCTGGAAGGCAAAGTTATGACATACTTGAAATATTTTCTGTGACTCTCCCACTGGAGATGCGTTCTAGCCTCCTGCAATCCTTACCTTACATATGTGATTATAGAGTATAAAATGTGTAGGTTGGTAGGCACACAGGCCTAGATTGAAACCCTGGGTCTGCCATTATTAGCTGTGTGGCCTCAAGCCAGTCATAACTACTCTGAGGCTCAGATAACAGTAAGATAACAGTATAGTGGTCGAGAATGAAGACAGACTTGGCTTTAAATCTCAGCTATACCACTTAAAAGCTGTTTGACCTTGGACAGATTTAACTTTGCTAAGTCTTGGCTTTCTTGTCTTTAGACTTACTAGGGTTGTGAGGACCAAATGAGATAATCCAAGTAAAGTGAGCATATACTAAATACTCAATAAAGGTTAACTGTTCTAAAAATACTTTGTTATAAAATAATCTACCTTACTGTGTATTGTGAGGATTAAGTGAGAGGGTGTATTGAAGCACCAGCTGGTGTTCCTAATCTGGTGACCCACCTGCCTTTCACAGGCCCTGAAGATTTATTTCTTCTATGTGCTATTGTCTCCTACCACGGAATCTTATCCTATGCCTCATCCCCCTTGAAATAAGCCCTCATGCCCTTTAAGGCGATAATTAGCTAATTAAGGTTCTAATGGTAGAAATCAAATCTATTTGATTTTTTTAGAGATCCAGTGGTCTAGTACCCTCAAGGAACATGTGCACTTAAGCAAAAGCCTTCTAGAGACCACACCTCTCCCTCTGTTGCCTAACTCTGAATATGGTAGACTGGCCAATAGGCAGGGACGAAAATTCTGTGGCAAGCTGGTGAACTATTTTGTGGCAGGAGCAGTCCATGGTGACCCCCAGTGCACTTCATACAGGCTATCACTTGATCAACCTTTATGGAGCATACTGTTTCTGAGGCTGGGACTGAGACCATGGTTATGTGGACAGATCTCCCTTCTTTACCCCTAGTGGGATTTCTTTGAGGACTGGTTCATCTAATTCTTTGTCCTTGTGATTAAGAGAGCATTTTAAATATTTTTCCCCACCTAGAGATCCCTGTCTTCTCTATCCTTCAGCCTTCGAGTGGGACTTTCTCTAACCCCAACCTCTTCCTGTGGAGCAGAGCCAGCTTGAGAAGCCCCTGTAGAAAACAACAGACTCTCTTCAGACACAGGAGTGTTCCTTCCTTTCTTCTCATGGTTTCTTCTCTTTTTCTCTTTTAAAGTTTATTTACTTTTGAGAGAGAGAGAGACACACACACAGAGTGTGAGCGGGGATGGGGCAGAGAAAGGGAGACACAGAATCTGTAGCAGACTCCAGGCTCTGAGCTGTCAGCACAGAGGCTGTAGCGGGGCTCGAACTCACGAACACACCGCGAAATCATGACCTGAGCCACCCAGGAGACCCTCAGGGTTGCTTCTTTATTCCTTCCTTCATCTTTCATTTGTTCACTTGTCAGACATTAAGCACCTAATACGTGCCAGGCAATGAGAACTATATAAAACACAACTCTCACCATCAAAGGGCCCAGTCTACTAGGAGAAACGAACATGGAAACAATGGAAATACAGAGAGGCGGTTGCTATATAACATAGCAGTAAGTATTAGAAGTGTATCTCGCACAAGAGGCATATTTTTTGGGCAGGGGTGGCAGGGTTGTAAGGGAAATCTTTACAGAAAAAACATAATTGGCCTGAGGGGTCAGCAAGTGTAAGAGAAGGCATTCCAGAGAGGATTAATTACTAGTCTGGAAGGGAAACTTAGTGGATTAGAACAGCCTAAGCATTGGGCTATTTGTGAACCTAGTGAGTGATGAGACTGGAGAAGGGGAGTGGGCTTTAATCCGCATTTGAGTGGGTTGGCTCTGGCCACAGGGAAGAAAAAGTGTTGGGGAGTGTGACAGTCAAGAAAGAAATCTTTTTTAAAAAAAAAATAGGCTCCAGGCCCAACACGGTGGGGCTTGAACTCACAATCCTGATTCTGTTGCATGCTTTACTGACTGAGCTAGCCAGGTGTCCCAAGAAAGAATTTTTGAGATGTCATGGCACGGGGACAGGACCTGTGGGCAGAAGGAGCTGCACTTTTACTATCTGACACTGATGGTTGTATGTTTAGTGCTTAAGGGGGAGAGGATGTGCAGGGAGCATTTGATCATACATGTCTTCTTTTTCTCTGGTGCTTATCATTCAGTTCCATATTAACTATCAGTGAAATGTACACGCTGTCGTGAGACCCTTTAAGAATGTAGCAACAAGCATGCATTTGATCATTATCGAAACTATGCAGGCCATAGGTCAGCCTTCTGGGCTGAAAGTGAACATTTTTCTGCTTCTATCCCTCATCACTACCCCCCCCCCCCCCCGCCTTAACCATTTTTCGGTCCTTAAATCTTTAAGGTGGTCGAAAGGCAAAGGGCTCATCTTCTGTAACTACTTTAAGCTGATAGCCTATCTGTGGGTTGGCATATGCAGGTAAAATTTTGATAGTTTGAGGATAAAAGAAAGGCTTCTGGAGAGTCCCATAGACCAGAAAGAAACATTTTTTTTAGCAGTAGAAATATCCCTGTATGTGCTGGTATCGGGGTGACTTCATGTTGGGTTTGGTTAAAGGTGGCCACTGTATGCTTGACTAAAGCCTCTACTTGTAATCTTACATCCATAGAGGTGGCTTCCAGGATATATATGGCTAAGGGATAAAACCATTAAGAAGCTTTGTTTTAGGTCTAGCCCTAACAATATCCTAATCACGAGGAGTCACTAGCAAGTGGGAGAAGACTTGTCTGGTAATATGGGCATCCCCAAATGTATCATACAATCAGTCGTAAGAAAAGTGGGGCCATCCATTATCTCCATAAGTCCATAGTTAACTCCATGGAGTGGGATACACTTTGACTTTTAAGGAGTGATTTCGCTATCCTAGCCACATAGAATTGACCGACGTTAACTACCGAGTTACAAAATTGTTGGGGAGTCTATCCATTGTCCAGTGGTTTAATTTTTTTTAATGTTTCTTTATTTTTGAGAGAGAGAGAGAGATAGAGAGAGAGACAGAGTATGAGCACGGGAGGGGCAGAGAGAGGGAGACACAGAATCCAAAGCACGCTCCAGGCTCTGAGCTGTCAGCACAGAGCCCGACACACGGCTCGAACTCATGAACCTTGAGATGATGACCTGAGCCAAAGTCGGATACCTAACCGACTGAGCCACCCAGGCGCCCCTGTCCAGCTGTTATGGGGTCTCTCTTATTATCCCCACAGAATAATAAGAAAGAGGATTGTCTATATATGAGCTATTATGGCAATTTCTCTGAAGTCTACCTCAAGTTGTCTAGCTTAAGTAAACAACAAACATTTAAAGACAATTAATCAAAAAGAATCTAACATCCAAAAGGATGTGTTATTGAAACACAATTTTTCTCCCTAAATTCACCCTTATTTCCAGAGATAGCCGAATCAAGACTAATTTGTTTGTAAAACCAGTCCAGTTTTAATAAACTTGGCCTAATTATTTACATAAGCTCAGCAAGAATAGTGATTGATCATGTAAGATTTTTTTTTTTTAATTTGCTTTGCTGGAAATTTTTATAAGGAATTTTTAAATTGAAATTTTAATAGCCTCTTGAGGCCAGAGCCAAGCCAAAGAGTTGTCATCAGACTTGCCTGCAGTACCTGTAGATTTGGGTGTATTCCTCTTCCGGAGGTCCCCAAATATCCTGAGGTTTCCTGCATCTGCAAGGAAGTGACATCCTTTACTCCTGGGAACTCTGTAAGCAAGGTATCAGGGCAATATTTCCAAGGGGGCTTATTGGTTCCATAAAGTCAACCTTAATTCCTTAAAGCTATCTATGCATGTTTCTCTCAAATATGACATTTTGTAACCATTGTTTCCAATGGTGTCTTGTTACAAGAACAGATTCTTACTGAATTTATGCAATAACTGTCATTGCCATGGAAAAAAGATTATTTATTATGAGTTTCTGAATTCTGGAGGGTTTAGGTAAGGAGAAAAAATGCTTCAATTTGTTCACAAAAGAATATCTTATATTACTGTAAGTCATGGATATTTTAAGAGAAAACTTCCTCAATCTAAAAGAGCAAGTGTTAGAGAACCAGCAATGTTTCAAATAACAGTCATAAAAACCTATAATTATCTTCCTCAGTTTATTCAGTCCTATGTTATTAATTTTGTTCTGTTTGAATGCAGCTTTCCCATTTCCCAATTTCCCATCTGGAAATTCTTATCCAGTTCAGGTTTACGATTTTAAAGATACCAAAAACCTATATTTGTTAAAAGTCCTTTTTCTGAATCTCCTTGAAGACAAGATTTATTCTGTAAGAGCCTGAGAACAATAACTATAAATGACAAAAGACTCAAACATGGACATGGTTAAAGATCTGATTATGAGAGTTCATTACAATGCAACTGACAAGGAAATTCAGTTGTTCCTATGACACATAACACTTTAGTAATTAGAATGTCAAGTGATGACCTTATACCAGACAATATGAAACTTTAAGGAATTTCATATAATTTCATAACATTTCTGTGGAAATGCTGGAGTTCGGAGCAAGTGGTCAAGAAACAATTCTTGAGGGGCAACTGGGTGGCTCAGTTGGTTAAGGGTCCAACTCTTGATTTTGGCTCAGGTCATGATCTCACGGTTTGTGAGATTGAGCCCCACGTAGGGCTCTGCTCTGTCAGCACAGAGCCTGTTTGGGATTCTCTCTCTCCCTCTCTCCTCCCACCTCAACTTGCGCATGTGTGTGCTCTCTCTCTCTCAACATAAATAAACATTGAAAAAAAAAAAGAAGAAAGAATTCCTCAGACATCTTCGGTGCAAATACGTGGTTTTATTAAAGCACAGGGACAGGACATGTGGGTACAAAGAGCAGCACTGGTGTTGTGAGGGGTGACTGATTATATCCTTATAAGTTGGGAGGGGGTTAGGGATAGCATAAGACTCTAAGGAATTTGGAAGCAAGGTTTCCAGGACCTTGAGGGGCTAGCTATTGTTAGGAAAATGTCATTTATCATTGTCTAATAGAACCTTAGTCATGAGACCCTTCAGATTTATATCATGCTTGGAGGATGACTGCTAACATATATTGTGTGTATGTGATGGGGGGTGGGGGTAGAGATAAAGGAAGTTTCCAGAGGAATTTTTATATGTGGCTCAGTCGGTTAAGCCTCCGACTTTGGCTCAGGTCATGATCTTGCAGTTTGCGAGTTTGAGTCCCACATTGGCCTCTGTGTTGACAGCTTGGAGCCGGCTTTGGATTCTGTGTCCCCCCCACCCCTCTCTCTGTCCCTTTCTTTGCCCCTCCCCCACTCGTGCTCTGTCTGTCTCTCTCTCAAAAATAAATAAACATTTAAAAAAAAATTGAGGGGGACCTGCAGGATCCTGGAGGTCGGGATAATGTTAAGCTAAGATTGCCTTTTGCCTCTAGCAAAGTGTAGTCAAACCTAGGTTCTGGAAAGAAGAACCATTGGCTCCGTTGTGATCATGTGACTTTCGGTGTCACGTACCACTCGTATTGCAAGACATTGCTCATTTACCGAGTTAAAATTTATTACAAATGTTTGCTCCTCTTGCAGAACACTCGCAGAACAAGTTCCCCACGATCCAAAATTTTATTTGTATTGGTATCAGGGCAGTTGAGTTCCTAGAGGAAGGTCACTCTTCCTGTCTCAAGGACCTGTCAATGAGCTGTAAGTTGTAAGGAAATTTATTTTTTTCCTTCTGACTTTGTTTCCCACATCAGTTTCTAGAACAGTTATAGCGTTTACCCAAACAACAGAACCCAAGGCTTACCACTATCTGACACTGCTTCCAGAATACGTGACATACCAAGTAAACAAGCCTAATTAGTCAGAAAGACTTCATTTACCATTTAAATCTCAAGATGTTTGTTCAAAACCTCAGAAAGTTTTAAAGCACATATCTACATAGGATTACACATCATTATAAATTTAATATTTACATTGAACCAAGGTGGCAATAAGGCATTCTATAGGAAGCTATACAGTCATTAGCAAAACTTGGCTCCTTTAACATTGAGAAGTTTTAATTTTCTTAAGTAATCGAAGACCTGATAAAGACAAAACACAGAAGTGTTGGTTTTCTGGGAAGAGAAAAGAGAAAAAACCTTTGTTTACACTTTCTTATCAAGAGTAGACCAACAGTCCAAGAAAACTTGTCTTCTTAACAAAGAGAAAAGCAGAATTTCAATCTTGTACCAGTGTGCTTTTCAAACCCATTCATTTCAACCTTGGTCCTGACCATACATAAAATTCTTTCCTAAGGGAGCAAAGGTATTATATAACCTCCTTATATAAGAGGATTTCTGGATGAATGATGATGGTAAGCTTTCTGAGACCAGGAGCCATACCCTGTCCATCTTTGCCGTGATAGACATCATCTGTCAAGTACAGGTGGGAGATTAAAGGAGACCGTATGGCAGGAGGCTGTCAGGAATAGCTTCCTAGGAGAGGCTCCACACCTCCACAACATTCATCTACCCAACAACTGGGTTGGGAGAGTAGTAGTGTCTACATCGCGGAAGTGAACAACTGAGACAAAGGCTAAGCAAACTGCCTGATGCCACACAACTACATGAGTGGTGAATGTGAGATTAAAACTTGGAATTGTCTGGCTCTGAAATGCCTTCCACAACACTAAAACTCAGAAGACAGAGACAAAGGGGGACCTTCACAGATCTGTACAAGTTGATCCAATCACCAGATTATGAGATTATTCAGAGGCCAACATATAACCCTTGGGGTTTTCTTTCTCATCTCATTCTTACAGCTGCCTGCATTGAAGTTTTTTGATAAACATATGGCTTCTTTTTTTTTTTTTAATTTTTTAACGTTTATTCATTTTTGAGAGATGGAGAGAGACACAGCATGAGTGGGGGAGAGGCAGAGAGAGAGAGGGAGACACACAATCTGAAGCAGGCTCCGGGCTCCGAGCTGTCAGTACAGAGCCTGATGCGGGGCTCGAACTCACGAACCTTGAGATCATGACCTGAGTGGAAGTCAGATGCCCAACTGACTGCGTCACCGGGAGCACCCCTATATGGCTTCCTTTTTTTTCTAGAAAACACAATTTCTCAATGACAAAAGTTGGATACTTATCCAAACTAAGGAATATATAGCGATCACTAAGTGCTCAGCCTGGAAAGACCGTTGTATTGCAACTAGTTCTGTCTGTAAAGACAGTAGGATTATAAAATCAAAAGACAAGATGGACTATTTTCTGCTGAACCAAGCATATCTAAAGCACATTAGAAGTTTGAAGCAATATTTTGTGTTATTTTAAGAAATGCTGGGGCGCCTGGGTGGCTCAGTCTGTTGAACGTCTGACTTCAACTCAGGTCATGATCTTGCAGTTGGCAAGTTCAAGCCCCAGCCCCTCATCGGACTCTGCTGACAGCTCAGAGCCTGGAACCTGCTTTGGATTCTGTGTCTCCCTCTCTCTCTGCCCATCCCCCTCTCATGCTCTGTCTCTCTCTGTCTCAAAAACAAATGAATATTTAAAAAGATTAAAAAAGAAAGAAAGAAATGCTCATGGAGGGGCACCTGGGTGGCTCAGTTGGTTAAGTGTCTGACTCTTGATCTCAGCTCAGGTCTTGATCTCAAGGTCATAAGTTGGGAGCATACTTAAAAAAAAAAAAGAAAGAAAAATGAAATTCATGGAATTATTATCTGGTGGTAAGAAAACAACATGTAAAATGATAATAATAGAAATTTAAAAAGGGTATAGATAAAAGTAAAAAAGTATTTTCCAAAGATCTCCCTTCACAAACCTTCTTCAACTTTCTTCTTCATTCAGATAAGGAACCAGTCTTGTTTTAGGACAAAATTATCTTTTTTCCCCTCAACAAAATGTATTTCCATTTCTTATGTCTTTGTCATATATTTCCTATTTTCCACATACAGAATTGCTTATTTCCATCACTCTTAATTACATTTAGCAGAATATTAACTCTTAGAAACCTTAGTCTCCTAGTTTCACCTAGTGAAAATTAAGTAGTAACTAATTGTGAACTGTCTGTTACACCAAAATTCTTTAGATCTGAAATTCGTGAATACATTTCACGGTTTCTTTTTTAATGTTTATTTACTTTTGAGAGGGAGAGAGACAGAGTGCAAGTGGGGGAGGGGCAGAGAGAGAGGGAGACACAGAAACCGAAGCAGGTCCAGGCTCTGAGCCATCAGCACAGAGCCTGACGCAGAGCTCGAACTCACGAACTGTGAGATCATGATCTGAGCCAAAGTCAGACGCTTACCTGACTGAGCCACCCAGGCACCCCCGTTTCATGGTTTCTAAAAACGTGTGTTTCCAAAGCACAATTTTTCAATAAAGCATAAAGTATGTTCACGAAGACATGGTATGTATGTATGTTATGAGTATACAAATTATCCTCAGTTTCTCTGTGATAAGAAGCCAAAGCATTTAAGCCTACATTCAGTAATCAAAGCATAAGTATTTTCTCAGTTTTGGAAAAGACTTAGATACCCAAATAATTCAATCCAATTTATCATTTAGCAACACTTTAAAGCTCTAGGTGGAAAGATTTCGAAAGCTATTTTAACAATTGCCCGTGAGAACTTTATGAGACAGACAAAATTAACTGCCATTGTAACCCACCTTGTGCTGACAGATTGCAACAGAAATAACACGAGCTTATTTGACCATTAGCAATCATTGGTAGAATAAAAGTTTTGTATTTAATGCTGATAGGTCTAAAGACATGTCTACCTTAATTAAACTAACAAACTTAACATAGCTTAAATACAGAATGTGTTGCGCCTGGATCAACCTAGAAGTCGGTTTGTTCCCCACTGTCAATTTTTAGTTGGGTCACCTATGGCGAAATCTGAAGTGGGTGGTTTAAATCCGGAGAGGGGTGCTCTTTGCTCCTTGACAGCAAGGGTAGGAGGAGCAGGAGCCAATGGCAGGAGCCAGAGACAAAAAGGATGCTACAAGAGCCAATTATGCAAACCATGCCCATGGTGGTGCAGAAACAGGAGGAGGTGGAGGTGGAGGCAGAGGAAGTGAGGTAGCACCAGCAAGACTGGAGGCAGATAAAAGCCCAGAGGGCAGAGAAAGAGGACTCCCGGTCCTAAAGTTTATCAGCTTGGACAGACAAACAGAAGCACCTTTTCTTTCCACCAACACAGACTGAAAACAGGTAGTCCGTGTCAGGCCAGAGAAGACAGGGAACTTTCTTGAAACAAAAGGAGTTTTGGCATCTCCTTGGGAATATTCCTTAAGGTCTCGAGGTAGACTAACCACAGATGACTGGCTCCAATTACCGCAGCCATTAACCCAGGAATGAACCCCCTCCCCCATACAACAAGACTCAGGCAACATTCATCCAGTTCTCTCAAGATATATTCCAGACCTGACCCAAAAAAGAAGAAGCAAACAGAGAGGAGATGAGTAACTCAGGAAAAAGAGGAAGACATGTGCGTGATCTTGGCAACAACCTGTTTTCAAGAGAGACCAAGGGGAGCACATAGAGAACATGACAGAACACATGCAAGTGATGGATAAACAGAAGTAGAAGGGCTTGAGGCAGCTGAGCCGATGGTGGATTGAGGGGTGCAGGGTGGGGAGAGGGGTGTCCTCGGGCCCTGGTAAATGAGTATGGACGGATCAGGATTTTAGTACAGGGCCATAAAGTCCTGACAATATGGGATTTTGGTCATTTTCCCTGACAAAAAAGGTCTAATTGATAAATAGTATTGAAGTTTAAGGGCCATCTTTGGTCCTTAAGTGGGCCATTTTTCATCATCCTCCAGAGAATATTGAGGCTGGCCATTATCACAGAAGATGAGATGCTTCTTTAAATCCTGTTGTCCAAATTGACTCCAGTGTGTTAGGAGACAGCCCAAAGGGTAATCCTTTGGGATTGAGGAAGCTGATCCCATAGTGAATTCCTACAAAACAAATGAGGAGAGTACATCAACTATGAGTCCATTACCAAAACCCCCCTCGGTTTCCGAATGGTGTCCCATCAGGAATATTGCCAAAGTTTCCTGAGGTTCAGAGTGGGGGGAGGCGTCCCTCTTTCTTGACTGCTCTGACACCTTTGTACTTCTCAAGAAGGCATGTTGACCTCCCTTCCCTTCCCCATTTCATTCTAGACTACAATAGGTGCTGGTGAATGGACTGAAATGCTGCAGAGATTGGGGCTGCCTCTTTCCATTTTGGGGGAGCCAAAGTATTTGGTGACCAATAATAGTACCCTAAGCTCTAGATCTGGTATTAATGGATGGGGTAGAAGTCTTGGCCCTTGTTAAGAAGGGGCAGCTATTTTATATCATATTAATTGTCATATATCTAAACTAGAAGTATTTTCAATCTGAGAGCAGGATGGAACATGCCAAGCAGCCCATGGGTAAGGACAAAATGAGAGTATGAAAAAATGAAAGTATGGAACTCCTACGTGTTCTGGGCAACTTTCTTTTTCTTTTTCTTTTCTTTTATTATTATTATTTTTAAAGTAGTCTCCATGCCCAACATAGGGCTTGAACTCATGGCCATGAGATCAAGAGCCACATGGTCTACTGACTGAGCCAGCCAGGTGTCCCCAGGTAACTTGGTTGTGAGCTTTATCCATTATCCAGTCCCAAGAGCTCGGTGCCCCGTTGGGTGAGTGCCCCAACTGGGTAATCAATCGCTTCATCCGGTCCCTTTCAGGAAGCACACAGCCTTACATATCTTGGATTTTACGCTTATCAAGGGATCATACCGGGTTATTTAGGAGGAAACTTTACATGGAAGTCTTGAGATTGGTGGCCATCCTAAAGACATATGTGGCCATCCCATGCCCAACAAGAATATATTGGTTAAAAGAACAGGAAAAACAAGGAGAGTCTGGTTTCTGAGACCAACGCCATTAGGGCTGAGGTAATAGTGTCCAGCTGGTGGCAAGAGTTCATCCCTCTCTGTTGTGTAGCTATGGGCAAGAGTTCCTCTCCTGAGCACCTGGGCAACAGGACACACTCTGAAGGGTCATACTATTCAGGACATCTCTGAAAAAGAAAAACAGGTAAGAAACAAAGACGGGGGTAACAAAGATTTACAAAGTTGCATCAAGCTCCTGAATTCACTCCCTTGTCCAGTATGGGCCACCAAAAATGTAGAATCATTGAGCACACGGGTCAAGAAAGAATTCTTGAGATGTTGTATGTTGCAACTTAGCAAGTTTATTTTAGTAACACAGGGACAGGGAGCAGAAAGAGTTGTTCTTTTGCTGTGTGAATGAAGCTGGTGGTTATATGCTTAGTGCTCAAGGGGGAGGGGATGTGCAAGGAGTATTAGATCATAAAAATGCCTTCTTCAAATTTCTACTCCGAAAAGTACTTTTGCAAGTTTTCTCTGGTGCTTATCATTGAGTTCAATATTAATGATCAGTGAGATTTATAGGCAGTCATGAGACCCTCCCTTTAAGAATGTAGCAACCAGCTGGTATTTGATTCTTATTGAAACTATGTAGGCTATAGGTAAGCCTTCTGGGCTAACGGTGAACATTTTTCTGCTCCTATCCCTTATCAAAAGGACACATGGGCAGACCAGTTAGCTGCAACTGACAATTCAAGAATTGCTGAGAATCTGAATTTAAAGGGCAGTGGAAATAGTTTAGACAGTTTTGTGGGGTTTATTTCAAATGGGAGCTACTTAACATAAGAATTCTCTCCTCCCCCACTGCTATTTTCTAACTTACAGGTTTTGTTACAATATTAAACCTGATCTCCTTTCCCTCAGGTTTTTTCCCCCCAGGTTGAGGAGGGTCATGCAATCATCCCAGCTCAATCCTCTGCTCTGCACCACACTCTCCTGCGGTTTCCAAATTGCTGTCTTCAAAGCCTCTTTTGTGCTTGGGTTTTTGGTCAGGGAATGGGGGAAGGAAGCAGAGGTAATTAAGCAGGCCAGATGTCTCTGGATATAATAAAAGCGTCGTCACCAGTGGTTAAACGCGACAGTTGGTAAGAACACAGCCGACCTAGCGAAGCTCAGACCTGAAGCCACGCCTGAAAGGGCGGAGCTGAGGCGGGGCTTGGGGGCGGAGCCGCAGCCTGAAACTGCGGAGGGGTGGGGCTGGGGGCGGAGTTTTAGCCTGAGCTCCGGTGGTACCTTCTGCTATAGAGTGGGTTGGAGCCGGAGGCGGGTTTGCTTTGGGAGGGCGAGGTTTGAGACCATGCCCAAGTTGCAGCCAAAGACTGCAGGTTTTTTGCTTTTGCAACGTCAGAGTAGGGCAGGGCCAGGGGCGGAGTTTTAAGGCCCCTCGGGTTCTCGTAGCTGATTGAACCCAGCGGGTCCTGGGGCGGGTCCTGGAACAGGTCCCACTCTGCTTTTGACAGCTCTCTCTTGCAGAGCCGCAGCCGAGTCCCGTGGGTTCGGGAACCTGTAGCCCCGTTCTCCGCGCGTCCCCGTCCCCCCGTGGCTCTGGCCCTGGCCATGAAGCGCATCTTCTCCTGCTCCAGCTCACAGGTGGCGGTAGGTGCCAAAATGTCCGGGAGGATGGGGCTGGGGTCCAAGCCCTGTGGTGACAGAAGTCCTGAGTCCCATCTTCATGCACCATCGCCTTTTCTCTTTATCGGTCTTTCCAGCTCTTCCACTCCCGCAATGCAGCCCGCCAGCCCTGCCTTCCCCAAGACCCTGGTCCTCTAGCCGCCGACTTGCCTTCCTAACGTCTGCCCTCCCCCAAGTTCCTTTCTCTTGGCCCTTTCTTGTCCTCCTAGCATGTACACCCCCAACTTCTAAGATATTTCCTGCAGCCCCTGCCCCTCCCTGAAGGCCGTGTCCACTTTTGCTCTCTCACAATACTGAACAGCAAGCATCTGCTCTATCCCCAGCCCCTGCTCAGCCCCAAGTTCCACTCTATGTCCCAAGTTTTGCCCCACAGCCCCATTTTCAGCCCTGGTCTGTCCTTACAACCCTGCCCTCTCATATGGCTCTATCCTTGCTGTTTCCTCTCGGCCCAACAAACTCCCAGGCCAGTGCCTTCCATTAGCCCTGCTTCAAAATCTTCTCTGTCCCTGCCTCCCATCTCCCCCTCCCCCCCTCCCCCCCCCCCCCCGGCCTCTTCCACTCCTGCTATCTCATCAGCACCAGTAGCTCTCCAACATCGCTCCAGACTTCTTTCCAATTGGTACTCCCACACCAGCAGCCTCCTCCTTGCCCCCTTCGGCTCCCTGCCCCTCTCTGCCCAATGGTTGTCAACCCTAGTTTTCCCCCTTTTGCCCCAACCTCCTTCTGCTTGCTCTCTGTGGGTTAATCTTGCAGTGCCCCAGCCTGGCAGGCACTGGTAGAGGAGACATACTTGTCTGGCAGCTCCCCAAGAAACTGGGTAAGTTGCCTGCAGAATCCACCCTGGCCAGCTCACTGCAGTGTCTGGTTATCAGACTGGTTCTTGGACCAGTCAAGACCTCCTGCCTGCTTCTCCCCAGAATCTTCCTTCATTCAGAACCCTTACTCAGTTGCTTAGGCCTTGTGCTCTCTGCTTCCTGGACTGAGTTGGGGAAAGGTGACCATAGGAGAGAGGGTATAGTGGATGCTCTCTGAGAGCTCCCAGTAGAAGTCACTCTATTCCCCATGTTCTCCCAGAAAACAACACGAGGCCGATTACAGAAGGTGGGGCACAGAGAGGACGTAGCTGCCTCTTCCCTGAAGATCTCTTATAGAGAGACCCCCTATCGGGGGATGGCATTTTCTGTGGAGATTGGGATTGGGGCTCATTTAGAAGTGAAGTAGCCAGCGACCTGTGGGAATATTACTTAGCCTAACCTGACTTAGTGGTGTCCCTCAGGAGCAAACATGAGAACAGCTCAGCTCGCTCTGCAAGGGCAAGCCACAGAAGCCTGGACGTGAGTGAGCTATGAGGCAAGAGTAGGAACTCTGTTGAGGCCTGTCCTTGTCCCACTTGTGATTGCTTCTCCCGTCATCTCCACACATGGATCAGCCAATCAAAATGCATTTACTGGCTGACTAGGATAGGTACCAGAAACTGAAGCTACTCAGATTCCGTCTTAATTGATAATGATTTTCTGATTCACACGGACTCTTCCCTAGTCACTGAAAGTCCTCCACATTGCCCTTCCCTTTCCGGTCTGTGCAGTCGGCCTGCTCCTTAGGAATGGGGAAATTATTTCATTTTTCCTGATTCTCCAATCCTTGGTCAGTGTCTCCTTTCCAAGGTGCTGGAGTAAGCAATGGATGGAATGTTGGAATTTGGAAACATCCCTCCCTCACGCCAGCTCTACAGATGTTTGGCTATGAAGAATTTCCACCCATTCTCGACTCTCTTTAGTGTCACAAGCTCATAGGAAGTGAATTGGGTGGATTTAGAACTACCTAGCTGGAAAGAAAACAGTTGCCTCGGTCAGGATGGATCACAAAAAGCTTAAAAAATAGGCCAGTGTCAGCTGCAAATTGTTTCCTCCTGAAACTTCCTCACCCTTATGATAAATTCCTCCACTCCTTGGGTGGCTAACCACTCTGAACATGTTTGTCAAAGAAACAATGCAACAAGCCTTCCTGGCCACTCCCAAAGCCTGGCTTCCAAGTCTCACCGGAGGATTGCCCCTGCCTGTCTCCACTCCCACCCCCGGGTCCAGGGCCAGATCCCCGCACCCTTAGATTGAGATCAGGAGCGAAGATCAGTGATCATTTTAAAGTTAATCTAAGTTATCCAGAATATAAAGAGCAAAACAAAGACACAAATAAAAACCTGACTCTTATGGTCTCATTTTATTTTAGTCTGATTGATAGATGATGCTTTTTGAGGGAGTCTTACCTATTAGCTTTCTCTGCCTATGTAGGAAGTAGACCAAAAAATAGCTTTCAACAGTTGGCACTGAATCAGCTTAGAGGAATGTCAATTGCATTTAAAAAAATTTTTTTTGAGAGTCAGCTCCTGCTTCCTCTAAGGCAGCCTTTCCATTTCCACGCACCTGTCCTACACACATAGCCAGTCTTTCTCTCTCTCCTGTTGGTGTGTCCCATCTCAGTAGGATGCTTATGGGTACACAGCCAGAGATAAGGTAAGGCCACAATTACTTGTACAAAGGCCCCTAATCTTGGTTACAGAAATACAAAGCTTATCCTTGTTTTTGAGTCTGCTGATTAATGTGGTGATTGCTTCCTTGAGGCTGTGATGGCAACCCAGTGCCTCTTGTCCAAGGAGCTGGGGTGAGCAGTGGACTGGATCTTGGAATATGGAAGCATCCTCTGTCCTTCATCCTAGTTCTACAGAGGTTTGGCCATGACGAATTTCCACCTATTCTAAATTCTTCTTAGGGTAACAAGATTATAGGAAACAAACAAGGTGGATTTAGGGGCGCTTGAGTGGCTCAGTTGGGCGTCTGAGTCTTGATCTTGGCTCAGGCCAAGGTCTCATGGTTCGTGGGTTCAAGCACTGGGTCGGGCTCTGCGCTATCAGTGCAGAGCCTGCTTGGGATCCCCTCTCTCTCCCTTTCTCTGCCTCTCTCTGTCCCAGAATAAATAAAACTTTAAAAATATATATATTTAAAAAATCAGGTGGATTTAGAGCTCTCTAGTGGAAAGAAACGTGTCTATGTTGCTAAGACCCACCTTCACCATCTCTACAGCCTGGCTCTTAGGCATTGGCTGATATGAGCAAGATCCCTACCTCCCGTTCCCCTGTATGGAGAATTCTGAACCCAGAATTTCTGGCACATCCAAAATGTGCCCAGCAAGGCTAGGAAGGATGGGGATTGGAACTAGCATTTATTGTGCACCCACTATGTGGCATAGTGCTAGGTGCTTTATAGCACATTATATCACTTGGAAGCTGAGGTTCAGAGAAGTCGTTACATGCCTAAATTCACAAGGACAGAACGTGTTAGAATCAGGATTTTAAGCGGAGGACTTCAGATTGAGATCAGCTGATGGCAGTGTCCTGCGGTGGAGGCGTAATTCTAACTTTCTGCTTTTTCTGGCTGTAACTCGTCCTCAAGGGACATTGGATAACATGTTCCTACATCCCAGAGTCTGTTGGTATATGGAGCAGACACTGTGTTTATTTTGCCCTTGGAGACTTAACCTGTTTGGAGACTCTTCTCTGTGCAGGGAGTAGCGTCTGAGGGTGGGTGGCTTTGCCCCGGAGGCCGCCTTAGACTGCGTACATGGAAATAAGTAAACCCTCTTCCACAGTAGTGTGTGTGGTCTGGTGGTGAGGACCAGCATTGGGCGTCAGGTGGCCTGGGTTGTGATCTCAATTTCACCACTAGTTTGTGGTGTGACCCTGGACAGTTATCCAGCGACAGTGTGCTTGAGTTTCTTCTGCTGTCAGATCAAATAATTTCAGCCCTGCCTGCTTTCCAGGGATGTTGAGAGGCTAATTGAAACAGCACTTGAAAAAGACTGTATGGAGTCACAAGGGCTGTACTAGCCTGAGATCACTCTTAAGGCGTGGGCGTTTCAAATCTCTCCTGCTTTTGCAACATAGTTTGCCCTGGCTATGAAAATAGTATCCCAAAATGAGTTATTGGGCTGCCGTAGACCCTATTTTTTTCCACCTCCTCCCAAAGCCTCTTTCTTGTTGCGATTACATCTCATAAAATGTAATGTATCACCCCCCAGCCCCTCCCACTTCCTGTTTGGTTAGAAGAATACATACGCTCGCTCGTAGGGTTCTTTACAGGTTACAAAGAGATTTTATATACCTCATATGAGGTTAGCTCATTTAATGCTCACAGCGTGATGAGGTAGTAATTATTTCCCACACGTTATAGATGGGGAAACAGAGGTGTTCCGTCGCTTGTTCTGGGTCCCAGAGATGAGAAAGTGGCCGAACCAGGCCCTGAACTCGGGCCTGCTGACAAAATGTGCATCCAGGACCCTTTTCACCATAGCCCGGATGTTTGCATCCCTTCCCCTCTCTGGATCCAATCAGGCTGTTCTGTGCTCTCAGCCCTGGGTGTTTCCACACAGCTCTCTCTCCTTCACGCCCTGCCATACCTCAATTATTGTAATTACCCTGCCACCTGCAAAAGTCAAGCGGGAATGATGGAACAATGCATGCAGGTGTGGCTGTTGCCAGGGACAGCTGCTCCCTGCCAGGGTGAAGAGGAGGGAGGCCTGGGGAGGGAGGGGGACGGGAGCTGCCTCCTCAAGCCTAGCTAGAGACCTATCTTTGCCTTTGGGTGGCTGTGCCATGGAAGGGGACGGAAAGGGCATAGAAATGAGATGGGAAAACAGAAACTCTGCTTCCCCTCCCAGGTTGGGGGCCCAAAGCCGAGGGGTAGAGATGGCATGTATGGCTGGGTATTTGGACTCCTAGCCGTGGTGTAAAGCTAGGTGCCTTGGCATCGCAGAAATCTGAGGACAAGAAGCAAAGCAGCGTGGGGAGATGAGCGGTAACATGAGCCCAACTGGGAGTGGTTGGTGTGGTTCAGTTTGCTCGGGCAAGACCTGGAGAGCCAAAGGGAAAGTCGTCGTGGCTAGGATCGCTCTGAGCTTGTGCACCTGACAGCAATAATCACATATGATGATTTAAAAAAAAAAAAAAAAGACATCTGAAATACTCTGCATCCAGTACTCGAACATGACCGTAAACCCAGTAGTCTACAGGGCCGACAATAACCAGCAGTGGTTTCTCAGTACAGCACGGAATGATCTAGGCTGAGGGACTTGTGGCATGTTGGAAGGACCTCGGCAATGTCTCTCTTCTGTTGCCTGTCATCCTTCTTTCCTTTTTCCACTCCAACCCCACCCCCTTTGTTCGCACCATTTGTGGCCCTGGACCAGGTGGAGAAATGGAACCGCCGTGACCAGAAGCTGCTGGAGGCAGTGCAGCGGGGGGATGTGGGACGCGTGGCCTCCCTGGCCTCGAGGAAGTCGGCCCGACCCACCAAGCTGAACTCGAGTGGCCAGTCCTCGTGAGTAGCCCCTCCCAAGCACCCTCCCTCCCCTTGATATGTGGTTCCCTTTGAAAGTCCTAAACCCCAAGATCAGGTAGGACCAGGGAGTGCCTACAGCCTCAGAGCCCTTTTTGTCTTAATTGGAAAGCGTATTGGTCAGGGTTTGCTATGGATCGAGTGCTACACATGGTGAGAGAAGAAGCTGTCCTGAGTCCAATCTCACAACCCAGGTTGACAAAACTGGCAAAAAACAAAACAAAAAAACCAGACAGGAAGCCCATGAAACAAACAGAAAACGGTGTATTTCTAACAACAACGTTTATTTATTGCAAGGGTAGGAGGGTGTGTAAGCTTGAGCCATTAGGAACCAAGTGGTAGCCATGAGCATCACATAGCTAGACAGAGTGATCCGGACAGGAGGGACATTATCCCTGTCTCTGCCCAAGTGAGCCTTCGAATGTCCAGTCCGCTGCTCTGCTCTCTGGCTGCCTTGCTCTAGGACAGTCCCAGTCTGTAAAGGGTCATGTGGTCAGAGCAACAGGTGGTTAGCTATGCGCTCCCTGGACACCCCTGCAAAAGTCTAGGTTGCTTGAGACCTGTAGCTCTTACTTCTGTCTTTGTTTCCCAGCCTCCTCTGGCTTTATGACAGTTAAGCCACATAGCCTTTTCCTCAGAAAGTCAGGCTCGGGGAACTCCCCTGTCTGTTGTGGGGATTGGCTCTGGGGGTGAAGGACCTCCCGCATCCCTCATCTACTGGTCCCTTCATCCTTCTGTCCCTTGGCCTTGATTCTGGCAGGTTTCATCTGGCAGCCTCCAAAGGCCTGACAGAATGTCTGACTATCCTGCTGGCAAATGGAGCTGACATCAACAGCAAAAACGAGGATGGTGAGTTAGACCATGCACTGGGCCAAGCTGTTGGCCTCTCCTTTTACAGCAGCAGTGGCGGGGGGTGGGGGGGGACACCAACTGCCGGAAGTTCTAACTGTGGCCCCCACATCTTCCTCACCGGCTCTGGCCAGCATCCTTCCAGGGGCTCCCCTCTCTGCAAACCCTTCTCTGGGTTTACCTCACCCCTACTCCTACCTCTGCCAGGTACCAGGCACTGGGGGAACAGGAATTTCTGGCCCCATGGGGCTGAGAGCTTGCTTCTCTCTCTAATCTCCCCCTGATTATCTGTGCGTCTCTTGCCTTCCCTCCCTGTGAGTCATCGGCTTGCATGGGGCCACCCGCCCTCCATCTCCCCTTCTTTCTCTTTCCAGGAAGCACTGCCCTGCACTTGGCCACCATCTCCTGCCAGCCACAATGTGTCAAAGTCCTGCTGCACGTAACAGAAATCTCTTGATACTACTTGTGGGAAGGGAGGAAGTGGGCCTAGAATCTTCTAACTTTGTCTTATAGTCACAAGCAACATTTGGTCAAATGGACCCCTCTCATCCCCCTCTCATCAGCAAGAGAGCTGATAATCACGTATTCATTAATTCACAAACTTTTATGTAACTCCTACTATGTGCGGACACCATGCTTCATGCTGCCCTTGAGGGCCGGTCATAGAGCTGTGTTCCCAGGGACTGCCTGCCCGTCATTCACATGCCATTGGCAGAGCCCCTGCGGAGGCCAACTGATGAGTGGCTGGGCAGGTGGCCGGAGGACAGAGGTGTTCACATCCACCCCAAATTCTACCATCTGTTTTTAAGGAGCTTGCAGGCTAGGAGCACTAAGACAGATACATAGGTGAAACGACATGCAGACAATCTAGAAATTGGTCTCCAAAAGGCACAGTTCAACAGGCCACGGGGCAAATGGCTCTTCTGCTTTTGTTCTTCCTGGCCCTTTCCAAGTTCCCCGATTATGATCCTAAAGTCCCAGGCATGGACCCAGGTGTCATTTTCCCTAATGTGCTTCTTTGCCTATAATCTGATTTTTCTTGGGCCTTAGGTTTAGGACCCAGGGCTGAATTTCAAGGCTGCTTATCATCCACCAGGGGTGGATTGGGCTTGCCTAGTAGTTGGCCAGAGCCACGGTCCTCCTTCCCCTCCCCATAGTACTATGGAAGCTGGTGCCCTAAGAGGGGGTATGTGATAAGAGTGGACCCGCCATGCCCCATGCTGCTCTCCTTTGTGGCTGTTTGCAGCATGGTGCCAACGAAGATGCTGTGGATGCAGAAAATCGTAGTCCGCTGCACTGGGCAGGTATGTGCCAGGGGACCGGTGGGAAATGGGGTGGCTGCAGGGACCAGTGGGTGGAAGGGGAGGGAAGACAACATTTGGGGAGCAGGGCAGGCCAGGGCTGACTGCTGAAATGGTTGGCGGTGATGTTGGGTCATAGTCTGACTAGGTGTCTTTCCTGCTTCTTCTTAACCCAACCATCCCTCCCCCAGCCTCCTCTGGCTGTGCCTCAAGTGTTCTCCTGCTGTGTGACCACGAAGCCTTCCTGAACGTCCCAGATAATGTGAGTGTCCGCTGGGCGGTGACCTTCGCAGGGAGGCTGCTACTCTCCCTCCCTCTCTCTCTCTCTCTCTCAGAGCTTGACTGGCTCAGCTCCATGACTGCGGCTGCACACACCTCCTCTTCCTTCTCCCTCTGCTCCTCCTCCTCTTCTTCATGGAGAGGTTAGGCCTTATCTCCTGGAGGACTTCTCACCCTTCAGAAAGGAGTATTCAGCCCCTGGATCTGGGCTTTTTTCTGGAGAGGTGTCGGGAGAGGGCAGTTGGTAGAATTGTCAAGCCCCTGGCTCCCCCTGGATCCTCATGAACTCCCCTCCCTTCCCACAATCTGTGCAGGACGGACGTACACCCCTGATGATCGCATCGCTGGGTGGCCATGCAGCTATCTGCTCACAGCTACTGCAGAGAGGTGCCCAGGTTAATGTCACGGACAAGGATGCCAAGTGAGCCTTCCCCACCCGCCTTCCCAAATCCAGACATTGACCGCTCTAGAAAGGAGCCCCTGGGCAAAGTGTGTGTATGTGTGTGTGTGTGTGTGCGCGCGCGCACGCGTGTCTGTGTGTCTGTGTTTTGGGGAAGAAGGAAGACTAGTCTCTGTTTTCTTGGGAACCTCCTTCCTTCTGAGCAGTTGCTCAGAAGGCACAGATGACTTCCTGGCACAGATGACTCCGGGAGTGGAATCAATGCTTCTGGGTTCATTTGCTTAATTTACTGGTTTTCAAACTATCTTCTAAGCAATGGGATCCTTTTGCCAATAAAGAAGTCACGCAGCACCTCAATATAGAAAGTAGATGAACACAGAGCCCTTCAAATTGGCCCCCGGCTTTCTGATGCTGCACCTCCAAGGAACGGCATTTGAACAGTTCTGGTCTGCTCGAACGCTTTGTCATTGGCTGGCACTGGTCTGTGGTTCTCCTTGCTGCACCGAGTGAGATCTGACTCTGAGCGGAATTTCTGGAACCAGGACTCCTGGATTCCCTGGGGAAGGCCTATGCCCAGATCTGTCCCAACCCACAGGTCGGCTCTGATCCTGGCCTGTGAGAAAGGCAGCGCGGAGGTGGCCGAGCTGCTCCTGAGCCACGGGGCAGACGCAGGGGCGGTGGACAACGAGGGGCATGACGCTCTGCATTATGCTGTACGCTCGGAGGACAGGGAGCTCTGGAGGCTGCTCCGGCAGGCCCTGCTCCGGCAGGGGCGGCAGGGAGGTAAGGCAGGTTCCCTTCCGTAACTTCGAAGTTCTCCTGGATAGCCTTAGAATCCCAGAAGCTTCTTAGAATGCCGTTTGTTCCTGGACAAAGAATCCCTCTATCGTCACTAGCTAGTGGAATGTTGATTTACTTATTGCTGCTACTTGTGAAATGAGCCCAAATTCTCAAAAGCATGGTCACAAAGTCCCTTCATGCAGCCTTGTCTCACTGAAGGCAATTCTGCCTGGTACTATCGCTAGCATTTATGGGTTGTGATCGTAAATCTATTCGTGAGATTTGATGGTCAGTCTCCGTCTCCCCCACTAGGCCGGCCACTGGCTGTTTTGCTCACCAGTGAGGTCCTGGTGCCTGCAACCGTGCCTGACACAGTGCCCAATAAATAAGTGAGCAGACAAAATGAATGAGCTGGCCCATCTCTGGGATGGTGAACTGAAGATGCTAGATAGTCAGGGACCCTTTCAACGGGGGTGGCTCCTGGCACCATGAAGACATGTGTGGGAAGGTTATTGCATCGAGGGACTGTTCCTCTCAGAAAAAGTCTGAAGATAAAGTGTGGGCTGGAAGAGGACCTATCTCTGCTCTCATCTCCCCCCCTGCTTTTTTGTATAGGTCAGGGGCTTGCTCAACATCTGGATCTTACATCCCAGGTAAGACCCTAAGTGCCTTTTGCCTCTGACCCTCCCCTCCCCATCTCCCTCCTCAGGCTATCTCACTGGGATATCTCCCAGGGAGTGGTCTTCGGGGCATCAAGACAGTCTAAGAGAGGAAAGGCCGTCCGGGGGCTGGGCTAGCTGCCCGACTTCACTATTCCTTTTTTTTTTTTTTTCCAACGTTTATTTGTTTTTGGGACAGAGAGAGACAGAGCATGAATGGGGGAGGGGCAGAGAGAGAGGGAGACACAGAATCGGAAACAGGCTCCAGGCTCTGAGCCATCAGCCCAGAGCCTGACGCGGGGCTCGAACTCACGGACCGCGAGATCGTGACCTGGCTGAAGTCGGACGCTTAACCGACTGTGCCACCCAGGCGCCCCCCATTATTCCTTTTTTTATGTAGGCCTCCCCATCAGAGTCTCTGGTGGGTTCTCCACCCCAGAGCCCGTGGAGAGCGGAGCCCGAGGAAGAGGAAGACCCATGCCCGGAGGAGTGGAGGCGGAAGTATGAAGAGGAGCAGAGGAAGGTTTCTCAGTTGGAGCAGGAGCTGGTGCGAAAGACGGAAGAGAGCGAGGCTCGGGCTGCAGCCTGCCTGGGCCTGGAGAACGGGATTCGAGAGCAGGTGCAGGAGCTGGGGCTTCTCCTATCACCACAGCCTTGGACTCCAGGAGGGCAGGGCTCTAGTCTCCGGCCTGGAGGAGATGGCATGGAGCAGGGTTGTCCCCTGGACCTTCTGGCCGAGCGCATTCAAGAACTAAAGAAGCAGCAGCAGGCAGCAGCTGCAGCTGCAGCCAAACGGGCGTTAGCTTCTAAGAAAGCAGAGGATTTGGTCTCGGGGGAGGTCCTGTATGAAGCCCCTGGAGGGGCCCAACCGGAAGAGCAGGGGCCACCCCAGAGCCCCAGGTCTGAGACCATTGGGAAAGCCACAGGACAGCAGCTGACCACCGGCGGTGGACAGGCCCTTGGCCCTGATCACACCGACAAGCCACGTGCTGGCCAGAAAGAGGGGCCCCGGGCCCCAGGGGCTGAACCAGCAGGCACCGCGGCTGCACCAGTGGGCCCCGGAGACGTGAACCAGCTCCTGCTACAACTGAGGGAGGAGCTGGCCGCGGTGTGGCGAGAAAAGGATGCCGCCCGAGGGGCTTTGTCAAGGCCGGTCCTGGAGGGAGCTCTGGGGACACCCCGGGCCGAGGCTGCGGCGGCTGCCTGGGAGAAGATGGAGGCCAGGCTGGAGCAGGTGCTGGTGAGGCTGGACAGGGCCAAGGCGGGATTACCCGTGAGCCCTGACGCCGCTTCCCGGCCCAGAGAGGGAGCCCTGCACGCCGGCCCAGAGACCACCTCCGAAGAGAATGAAGGGGGGCGGCCAGGGGCTCCTGGGGCTCGCGGAGAGCCTCTAGGGGCCCCCGCAAGGGGACAGGTGCCTGGAGGAGGTCCGGCCAAGGGACGGTTGGAGAAGGAGGTGGCGGCCCTGCGGCTGAGCAACAGTAACCTGCTGGGGGAGCTGGGGCAGCTGGGGCAGGAGAGGCAGCGGCTGCAGGGGGAGCCGCAGTCCCTGAGCCAGCGTCTGCAGCGGGATTTCGTCCCCAAGCCGGAGGCGCAGGACCAGCTGCGGCAGTTGCGGCGCAGCGTGGGGCTGCTGACAGATGAACTGGCCGCGGAGAAGGAGGCCACCGAGCAGCTGCGGCAGCGCCTGGCCTCCCAGAGCAGTGGCCTCCGCGGGCTGTGGGACGACCTGCCGCCGGACGTGGTGGGCAGGGGCGTCGCGGGGCGCACGGCGGCCGAACCCCTGGAGGAGCTGCGGGCCTGCATCCGCGCCCTGGCCGACGGGCACCGCGAGGCCCAAGACTCACTGGCCCGGCTGGAGCAGGAAAACCGGCGGCTGCGCGGGTCCCCCGGCCCCCGCGGGGAGCCACCCGGCACCTTCTCACAGGGCCCAGTCTCCCCCCAGGTGGCCGCTCTGGAGCAGGACCTGGGGAAGCTGGAGGAGGAGCTGCGGGCCGTCCAGGCCACGATGAGCGGGAAGAGCCAGGAGATCGGGACGCTGAAGAAGCTGCTGTACCAGGCCACTGAGGAGGTGGCCGAGCTGCGGGCCCGTGAGGCCGCCAGCCTGCGGCAGCACGAGAAAACGCGGGGCTCGCTGGTGGCCCAGGCCCAGGCTTGGGGCCAGGAGCTGAAGGCCCTCCTGGAGAAGTATAACACGGCGTGCCGGGAGATGGGCCGGCTGCGCGAGGCCGCGGCCGAGGAGCGGCGCCGCAGCGGGGACCTGGCGGCGCGGGCCGCGGAGCAGGAGCGCCAGGCCGCCGAGCTGCGCGGGCGCTCCCAGCAGTTTGAGAAGACGGCCGAGGTGCTCAGGGACAAGGTGGAGCATCTCATCGGGGCCTGCCGGGACAAGGAGGCCAAGGTGAGCGGGGCGAAGCAGCCATCGGGGAAGGTGTCCGTGCGGCTCAGGGTTCGCCGACACGCACCAGCCTTGGTTTAGTCAGTTTCATACCGCTGAACCGAACTCCCATCATCTGCAAGGACCACGCTGTGTTCTCCGGGCTCTCGGGGATTTGGGGTTGAGATTGGAGGTAAGGTTAAGGTATAGATAAAAGAGAGGAGGGGGCTTAGGTATTCGAATGTGGGACTCGGGGTTAGAAGCAGGGCGGCCAGGCCAGAGCTAGCCCAGGCCCTGGACTGCTAAGGTTTGTTAGCACGGGTCTCTTCAACAGTGTAGATGCTGTATCAGCCCAGCAAGAGGCCTGAGGTCCGTCGGGGTGGGTTGCTGTGGTTTTGCTGGGGTTCGGAGGAGGTGACTCAGGGGCCGATGGGTTTAGAAGAGTAGGCTAGCCTGGAACACCTCCCTCTCCCCTTTCCACTTCAGTCCCAACGAGTTCTACCTAAGATTGCCATCAACAGGGAGAGCCCCCATGCAAATTAAAAAGTTTGAAAACCCCCGTGTTAGAAACCGGAGTTTCCCAGCGACTACTCCAATAGTCAGTGTCAAATCTCCATGTTTCTAGGAGATGTGTTTGAGGAATCCGAAAAAATCAATTTAGAAATGGATGTAGTGATTTTAGAACTGCCTATGAAATGAATGAGATCAGTTGTCTTATTAAAGGTTGTGTGTCTGGTCAAAGGTAGAGTGATTTAAAAATATAGGGCGTATATGTTTTTTGGAACGTAGAGTGCATACCAAGAGAAGGACTATTACGCAGAATAGGAATCAGTGTGGGTGGGGCTAAGTAAAGAAAGGAGGAATTTTGTGTTGGTGTTGAAGGAGAAGATGCATGTAGACAAACGTGCAAAAGAAAATTGTGGGGTCTGGCATCGTCTGGATTTGAATTTTAGCTTCAAAACTTACTGCTTGATCTTGGGTGAGTTATCTGAACCTCTAAGTCTCTTATCTAGGCCTCATCTATAATCTCCTCTATGATATGGGGACAATAACAGGGTTTTCATGAGCATTACATTAATAAGATACTATATTTAAAATACTCAAAACAACTTTTGGTAAATGGTAAGCATTCAGTAAATAAAATCGAGCTATGTTTAGTGTCCCTACTACTGCCGTTTCTATTACCGCTGGTTACCATTAACCAAGTTTGTGCCTCAGCCTCACAAACCACAAAAACAAAACTCACTTCTATTTCCCTCGGTGGTCAGCAGCCACGAGTAGATCAGGATTCGGTACAGAGTGGAGAGCACCAACAATGAATTCAAAGAGATCTTGGTTCAAATCATTATTTCGTTACCTATTAGCTGTATGATCTTGACAAATTACTTAACTTGGTCTCCTTATCTACAAAATGTGAATAGTCACACTTCTCTCAGAGAAGTCTTGCTCTTCTTGGGACAGAAGAAGAGCTGTTTTGGGTATGAATTGAGACAATGCGTGTAAAATTTCCGGCACATATTCTATACCCAATAAAAGAAAGCTGACCTTGACCCTGGGTGGTGTCAGGGTGGGAAGTGACTTGGGCCTCATTGGTCCCCTTTCTTTCCTTCTGGCCTCAGATCAAGGAATTGTTTTATTAACATTTATTTATTTTTTGAGAGTCAGAGAGAGACAAAGCACAAACAGGGGAGGTGCAGAGAGAGGGAGACACACAATTAGAAGCAGGCTCCAGGCTCTGAGGAAGCGGTTAGCACAGAGCCCGATGCAGGGCTCAAATCCATGAACCGTGAGATCATGACCCTAGCCAAAGTCGGTTGCCCAACCGACTGAGCCACCCAGGCGCCCCTTTAAAAGTTTTTTTTTTTAAATTAACCTTTATTTATTAGATCAAGGAATTGTTGAAGAAGCTGGAACAGCTTTCAGAGGAGGTCTTGGCAGTGCGGGGAGAAAACGCTCGCCTTGCCTTGCAGCTGCAGGTATGTTTTGGCCCTCAGGGAAATGGACACCACTAGGGAAGAGGGTGGGTGGCCCATGGCAGTGAGGTATGCGTGGGAGAGATTCTGGGAATTGCAGAGGCCTGGCCAGGTGGGGGTCCAGGTTGGGCCACTGATGGGCTGAGGGAGACCACGTGGCACAGCTAACCACTTCATTCTGTTGTTCCTCATGCTGTGGGGAGGGAGGGTGGTGGTGACATGTCAGGGTGGGTGTGCTGGGGTGTGGGGTGGGTGCATAATCTCTCACCGGTGCTCACTCCCAGGATTCCCAGAAGAACCATGAAGAGATCATCTCCGCCTATAGGAAGCACCTGCTGAATGCCGCTCAGGTGAGCCCGGGAGGGTCTAGGGACAGAGAGTTGGGCAGGGGGCATTGCATTTGGGGTCCCTCCTCCTACCTGCACATACCTGTCATTTGTGTAAAGCTGGATTTTGTTTGTTTGTTTATGTTTATTTATTTATTTTGAGGGGAGGGTGCAGAGAGAGAGAGAGAGAGAGAGAGAGAGAGGGAGAATCCCAAGCAGGTTCCACTGTTCAGCGTGGAGCCCGACACAGGACTGGATCTCACGAATATGAGATCGTGACCTGAGCCAGTATCAGGAGTTGGCTGCTTAGCCAACTGAGCCACCCAGGCGCCCCAGAAAGCTGGACTTTAGATGTTTCAGTGCCAGGTCTCCGGATCTCATTAGGCAGATCAAGAGTGGTTGTGCATGGATGTGAGGGGGGAGAGGCGTTTGCCTTTCCTCGTCAATTCTCTGATCTACTGCAAGGCCTTTTCCTGTCCCTTATGCCCTTTCTCAGTTTCATCCTGAGCCAAATTATCCCCCACCAAGGAGGAGAGGTGGGTGGCTTGCTCCTTGCTTCGGAAGAATAACAACTACAAAGAATCGAACATTTGTTGTGCTCTGCTTTATAATCATAGTTTTTAACCCTCATAGGAGTCCCGGAAAGTAGATATCATTATCTCCTTGGAAAGACAAGGAAACAGCTGTAGAGAAGTCACATACTATAAAGCAGGGGACATAGTAAAACAGCATTCGACTAAAGCACAGAACGATTCCTTATCTGTCTCTCCCCATTTTCTGTTATTCATCTCCTTTTCTTTCCTTCCTGTCACTTATAGGGTTACATGGAACAAGAGGTGTATAATATTCTGCTGCGAATCCTCAGCATACAGGAAGAGTGAGGCAGCCGGGGCCCTGAGGGGTGTGCGATTTCTCCTGATTTCTCTGTTGTGAGTTGTGGGTCAAGGGTGATGGGGGAAGCAGCCTGGAGAAAGGACTTGGGAAAGAAAAGAGAGGGAATTGGAGTCTCCTTTTGCCCCATGTGGTGGTGGCTGACATTAGGGAGCCCTGTGGGGTGTAGATCATTTGAAGCGAGGTCAGTTGAGAGGACACAATCTGCGGAATCACTGGGTAGAGGCGGGAGGCAGGGGGCAAGTAGACTGAAGGGGACCAACGTGGGATGGGGACCGAGACTTGTTGAGTAGCTCTCCTAAGGCCCCGGGCTAGAGACGCCAGGGAAAGGCAGCCGCGATGGCAGAGTGGCAGGGTGGGACTCTGTGAACCCCAGAATCTCTCCTTCACCTGCACATCATTCATTCAGAGGGTAGTCACCCCAGCTCTTCCTGCTGCCATCGTGCATCTTCTCCGGTCCAGGTAGATGACGTCCCTTTTAGCATCTTGGCGTGGGTGGGAGGAGGCTGAGGAGGTGGAAATGTGTGCATTTCACTCCTGAATTTCTTCTTTCAGGGAGTAAGAGCATCCCTGGCTTCCAGAGGCTCCATCAGGCTTTGGAGGGTGGGGCCAGGCATGGGGATGGCATGGGTGGGGCTCCACCTGACACTGTGGACCCCAGACCTGAGAACCTGAAGCCTGGAGTCGGCATGAGACCAGAGGAGATGCACGGAGGCCAGCTCTATGGAAAATAAAGCAGGAGGCGGTGTGGTGTTGGGTGTCCCTGCTTTCTCTGTTCAAAGGCGAGTGGGAGAAGGAAACTTTTTTTAAAAATCACAAATGGCCCCCAATTATGATCCATAGTAAGAAATACACTACATCGTGGTGCATCTAACCTGAAATAGTATTTACCCTTACTATTTTCTTTCTAGGATGTTCTCTGCTGTTATTCTCCACTGAAAAAAATATTGCTCAAAATACGTCCATCCGCCCATGGGTCAAGACCCACAGGTTGAAAAATAGCACTCTGTGAAAATGGAGATCGACACTCTTTCTCTTTCTCAAATCTGTCTCTAATCTTTTTTCTCTATCTTGTGATTCCTGCGTCCACTATCTTTTTTTAAGGAGGAGAGACCGAGAGACCTGGAGTTTCTTCAAGATGTAGGATCTAAACTATTTGATGGTGTGTCAAACCGGGCTTCTAGATCTGAGGCACAGGGCTCACATGGTCCGTGTTCTTTGCCCAGGTACCAAGAGGGGTTAAAAGTCTGATTCCTGGGGAAGGGAGGAAGGGATACACAGAGCTGGCTTCTTCCCTCCAGTTCTGTTCTCAGACTGAAAACCGTGGATCTCTCTTGGCCACTTCCCGTGGGTCTCCTCCCCTTCGTGTCCCTCCACCAGCCAGACTGCTAGGTGTGGGAGAGGCAGCAAATTCCTCCCCAATCTGGAACTGCGTTTGGCCCCCTCCTTGGTCCTTCTCCCAGCCTACCCCCTGCTGGGTTAGGCTGGGTGGGAGGCCACGGTTTGGCAGTAAACAGCCTGCCTGGGTTGAGAGGAGAGTGTGGAGGGGCTGCTTCGAAGACAGGGGCCCACAGGGCCTGGCTCCAGGGTTTGGGCCAGAAGAGAGCAGCGGGGTGTAGATCACATCCTAGAGAGGATGAGGGTCAGCTTTAGGATTTGTGCAAATGGGCACAGGACTGCTTTTGGGTGTGAAGAATGGAGACCGGAGGGGTTGATGGAGAAAGAGAGGGTACAGCTGCCAGAGGAAGAGCATCTGAAAGATTGAGTCCTTTCCATTAAGGGGAACAGAACCTCTCTTTTCTTTGAGTTACCAAAGAATCTCAAAGGACTGTTACAATCATTATTTATGGAGTGCAGGGTGGGAAGAATGAAGAAACTGTTGAGAGAGAGGGGTCCAGACAGGGGGAGATGGTTTGGCTAAGTTCAAGTATGAGTCAGGAAGCAGCTTCGGTAATGGGAGCTGATCCCAGGATGGCTGAGTTAGGGGAATGGTCAGTGATATGCTAACACAGGATGGAATGTTTCCAGCCCCTGGTCTTCCCAAATGGTGTCCCTCTGTACAACCCCATAAACTCTTACCCCAACGACCCCAGGCCCTGAAGTTTTCCTTGATTTCAAAAATAAATCTTTCTTTCCCAAAGTAACTCTAGTCCTAAGTTTGTCCCTATCCCTCCTAGGCTGTCTGCTGAATGGGGCTTAGGTAGGGACTTCTTACTCTTTTTGCATCCCCCTTCTTCAGGCGTCAGATGTAGGGGTATATGGGTGAGAGTAGGTGAAGCTTGGTTGCCACGATAGGGTCAGACTATTTCTTTGAATGCCTTCCGTCTGGAACTTGGTCTGGATTTGTAGTCTCCCTCCTCTGTCTGATAACATTAGTTCATGAAACTGACATTGAACGAGTCTACTACGGGCCAGGCTCAGAATAGAGTGAACATCTCAGAAAAGATTCTTGTCCTTACTGAGCTGGCATACAGGATCAAAATCAGGCATCCTGGTTCCTACTTTTCAGTTGTCCTGTAGGGATGCTGGAACTTCCAACCTCAAATTAACTATTTAAAAAAATTTTTTTTAACGTTTATTATTTTCTTTTTGAGAGAGAGAAAGAGAGACAGAGTGTGAGTGGGGGAGGGGCAGAGAGAGAGGGAGACACAGATCAGAGGCCGGCTTAACCGACCGAGCCATCCAGGTGTCCCTCAAATTAACTATTAAAGGAGATTCCTTCTTTAGGAAACCATTAGGATTCAAGGTACGGTTGAGTTTCTTTTTTTTCTTTTACATTTTTACAGCTTTAATGAGTTATAATTGACATTCAGTAAACTACACATACTTAAAGTGTACAATTTGATAAGTTTTGACATGTGCACACCCATAACACCCATCACACAATCAGGATAATGAACATATGACTCCCAAAGAATCCCCCCTTCTCTCTTTTTTTAAAAAAAATTTTTTTAACGTTTATTTTTGAGACAGACAGAGCATGAATGGGAGAGGGTCAGAGAGAGGGAGACACAGAATCTGAAACAGGCTCCAGGCTCTGAGCTGTCAGCACAGAGCCCGACGCGGGGCTCGAACTCACGGATCATGAGATCATGACCTGAGCTGAAGTCGGAAGCTTAACCCACTGAGCCACCCAGGCGCCCCCCCTTCTCTCTTTTTTTAAATTTTCCCCTCCAAATCACTGAAAATTCTAGAGGATACAAACTAGTCCATAGTAACTTTTTAAAAAAAGTTTAGACAGAGACAGCATGCGCAAGAGGGACAAGGACAGAGAGAGAGAGAGAGAGAGAGAGAGAGAGAGAGAGAATCCCAACCAGGCTCCACACTGTCAGTGCAGAGCTCAATGCGGGGCTTGAACTCCAGAACCATGACCTGAGCCGAAGTCAATACTTAACAGACTGAGCCACCCAAGTGTCCCCATAGTAACTTTTGATCTATATGACTGAACAGAACAAAAAATGAGCTCAGGGACTGATGAAGACTCAACTGTTCCAAGGGGCAGTTGGAATTTAGAACCAAGCACTTAAGCTTGAGTTCAGCTTGAGGTCTTACCATTGCTGGCAGCAAACAGCAGGGAAAGAACCTGAGTGTCAGGAGAGGGTGCACATCTTCCCTAAGAACGAAATCCACAAAGTAGTCAGTAATGGTCCAATTCAACAGGTATCTGGGGATATTGGTAGGCTGGTACCTTGATTCTTGTGGTTTGGGTGGGGTCTCAAGGGAATGATTATACTGAAGGTTTAATCTAAATGAGAGGATTATTTATATTATTTATTAAAGTACTATTTTATGCCAATTATGGGTGTTTTTTGTTGTCTGTTTTAGAGACAGAGCAAGTGCGAGTAGGGGAGAGGGGCAGAGAGAGAATCCTAAGCAGGCTCCATGCTCAGGGTGGAGCCCAATGCGGGGCTCCATCTCATGACCCTGGGATCGTGACCCCAGCCAAAATCAGGAGTCTGACTCTTATCTGACTGAGCCTCGCTGCCGCCCCTTGCCAATTATAGGTTTAACTGTCTTGCTGCGGCTGCTAGACTGAGAGGTCCTGCAAGGCTTTTTATGTCCTCAGCACCTAACGACCTCTGAACACCATTCAAATGTTTGTTGAACAAATCACATTGTCGCTTAGGTCCCAGCCAACTCACTATAATATGCTATGAGTTCCCCCAGTATCTAATTTGGGTAAATGGCCCTAAAATTGGTGCTTTCTTGGTACCTGCATGAGTGATTAGCTTGGTTGAGCATGGAAGTCTCTGAAAGGTCAGAGGCTTTGAAGAAGAGTAAGTAGTTTAGAGAGGGGAAGAGAGATGACTTTTTTGGGTAAGAAATCCTCCCCGCTGCTTACCTTCAGCTACACCAAGGGCTTGGGGTCTCTGGTGACAGTCTGCGTATTCGGGTAGGGGGTGAGGGGCTACAGGGAGAGTTAGAGCTCAGGTACACTTAGGGTTCTAGTAGCTCAGGCTTTCCCCCAGGGAGAAGAGTCTCGTTCCAAGTACGAACCTCTTTAAGCAGGCAGATCCCGGTCCCCCTCCGCCCCGGTCTTATTTGCAGCATGACTCCATCCCGGTACACCGGGGCAAGGGGTTAGAGCAACAGTGAGAAGGATGAGATTCAAGAAAGTCCTACCTTCGGATCCACTCACTCGAGGAGTTAATCTCTCAGCGCCCGCTGGGAGTCCCTCCCTCTCCCGCCTCAGACTCCTCCCCCTCCCTCAGTCTCGGCAGCCCTGGCGGGCTCGCTCCGGAGGGGGCGGCCCGAGCCCCAGCGCTGGGCCGGGCGGAGCTCCCGGCCGGGCGGAGCTGCGGCTGCAGCGTCCAGCTGCCGGACAGACCTCCAGCCTTGTAGACCGCGGGAGCGGCGCGGGGCCCCCTCCCCCCACCTCCCCAGCCCACCCTCCGAGCTTCCCGAGCCCCCTCCCCGCTCCCTGCAACTGTGCTGGTAAGTCCCGCTCATCGAACCAAACTTTTTTTGCTGCCGAGCCGGAGTCCTACGGCAGAACCACGAGCAACACTGCAGTTGGCTGGTGGAGGGGTGGGGGTAGGGGCGAAGTACTGAGAATAGCCGTCTGGAACTGAACTAGTCACAACTAGTCATAGCTTCTCCGGAATGGATCAGATCTCGCCCATTTCCCGAGTTGGTAGAACTCTTGACTTTAGCTGGTTAAACTTGTAGAGAGAGAGAGATGAGGGTATTCGCTCCAACTTCTTCACCCCTCCCCCATTTCTCTTAGATTTAGCAGTTCTCGATACTTTCCCTCCATATTTCAAGTAGTGTTGGCTCTCTAAAAGCTCACCCCTCCCAACTCTGGCGTGGCAGAGCCCCCTCCCCCAGGCACTTCGGGTCCGCCTCCTCTTCGGTACCCCCGGGAACCCCGCGATCTTTCAGGCTCCGCTCCCTCCGGTCTTGCACTGGGGCCAAAGACGTGCAGGGGCTGGGTCCAGCAGCGGAGGGAGGGGCTGAGGCTGGGGCCTGTCCGGAGCCGGGCGGGCGGGGCCGGGAAGGGGAGGTGTAAGGGGGCCGGACGGGGCGGAGCAGGCGGCATTTGCGGCCGGCGCCGGGGTGGAGAGTTGCGCGCCGGTCCCTGGGCCTGAGCTCGGGCTCCGGCTCCGGCGCCTGCGATGTCTCAAGATGGCGGAGCTGGGCGAATTAAAGGTACCGGCCCCCTCCCCCATCCCCATCTGGACTGAGCCCGGCGGAACGCCGAGTCAGGGAAGCGACCGAGACTGGGTGCTGAGGGCTCGGGAGGGGGCTGGAGACGTGGCGGGGACTGGCTGCTGGGGGTGGGAGAGAAGTGGCTGTGGGCGAGGACCGGGCTGCGGCGGGGCTCCGGGGGCGGGGCCGCGGGGCAGATGTAGGGGTGGGGCCGAGGGGAATTGCAGCTGTTGGGGGCCGAGGCTCAGGGGGCGGGGACGTGGGGTAGAAGTCGGGTTTGGCAGTAGGGGCAGAGGTGGGAGGAGGGCCAGGGGTAAAAGCTGCTGTAGAGGCTTAGGGGGCGAGCCGATCGAGGCCAGGAGATGCGACAGTAGGGGGCAGATGTGGGGATGGGACTGGGGGGCAGATAGATGCACGGGAGGCTCCTCGGGGAGGTGCGGCGGAGAGGATGGAGGTTTGGGGCTGCTCCTGGGTTCCGAGCCTTGGGCAGTACCAGTAGGCGGCTGAGACCTAGGGGGCGGGGCTGTGCGGGCGCCTGGATCGAGGGGTGGGGCCGAAGCATCCCGGAGGCTGAGGGGAAGGTGCTGCCTGCGTGAATCGAAGCTTCGGGCCGAGGCGTAGAGGAGTGTGAAACTATGCGATAGGAACGGGGGGGGGGGTCCTTGACAAAGCTAATGGAAATGGAGAAATAAAAACGGGACCGAGGAAATAAGGGTGGGAGAAGGGTATAAGAACAAGTTTTTCATCACACTCCTCAAAAGGGGTCTGAAACCATAAAACCCCCCGTGAGCGGGAGAATTGTGGAGGGCTAGCAAGGCCTGCCCATGCCAAGGTCTTCCAGAGATTCACGGGAGGGCGTCCTTTAAGGAGAAAGCTTCTTGTGCCCTCCTGCTGCCACACGGTCTTTGAGGGTAACCATATCCGAGGACATGTCACAGAACCTTAAAAAACCATTGGGTTCATCCCCCTGCCTCCTGGCTTTGTTCTGCCTTTTGAAATGGAGCCGTACTCCTTGGCGGGCTTGAAGTCTAGTCCCCTGGGCCCAGCTGCCTTTAGGGGAACTTGGATTCTGCACCCTGGCTCAGGAGCCCCACGGCTTCTCCTCATCCTCCCTGGGCCTCTGCTTAGTTTTGCCCTCTCCTCTTCCACCACTAGGCAGGGGGGCGGGAGGGGGGGGCGGGGATCACTTAACGTTCTCCATGTAGGAGAGAAACAGGATATTAGTTCCTGGCAGATGGAGTAAACAGGTAAACAAGGAGGCAGCCTGGACTCAGTGATTTACTAGGAAGCCCTTTGCCCCAAGATTTTGTCATCTGCCTCCCTGAAAAACAGGCCCGAGAGAGCAGTGGTTATGTAAATGATGCTTAGAAAGGATTTGGGGGAGTTACAGTCATTGAACCCTGACCTGGAAACCCTGGCCACAGAAGCTTCAGAGGCTTGGGGAAAACAGCTGAGGTGGATTGAGGTGTTGGGAGGGGTGTACCATGGGGCACAATCCTCCAGCCACCTGCCCCCTTTCTTCCCTGTGGGGCTGTCTGGCCTGAATCCTCTCCTCCCCCTCCTTCTCACTGTCTCCTAGCCTCTTCCCAGGAAGCTAGGATGGGTCTGAGATTCTGAGAAAGAGCAGGAGAGGAGATAAGCAGCTTAAAGGAGTGTCTAGGCTCAAGGCGGGGATGGAGATAGGAGGCCGTAGTGGACTCAGAGGTGTGCCTGTGGATGACTTACTGTCTGCCCCCTGCGCCACCTGGCCAACTTACAGGCATAGGGAGGTAGGGTTACTGCAGCTCTGGGGGACTGGGGGTCAGGTTGACCTGAGGGTTGCTGAAATGGGACTGAGGTGTCCCTTTGGCCAGGGTGGCTGTCTGGCAGTAACCCACTGGCTGCGGAGTGTCTCTCAGATGAGCGCGGGGGGCGGAAAGAGGCATTGCCTATTTGGGAGCTCAGACCCAGCATCCGCGGCAGGATTCTGAAGTGTCTGTGTTGTCCACAGCACATGGTGATGAGCTTCCGGGTGTCTGAGCTTCAGGTGCTGCTCGGCTTTGCTGGCCGGAACAAGAGTGGACGGAAGCACGAGCTCCTGGCCAAGGCCCTGCACCTCCTCAAGTCCAGCTGTGCCCCCAGTGTCCAGATGAAGATCAAAGAACTATATCGCCGCCGCTTTCCCCGGAAGACCCTGGGGCCCTCTGATCTCTCCCTGCTCTCTCTGCCCCCCGGCACCCCTCCTGTCGGCTCCCCTGGTCCACTAGCTCCCATTCCCCCGGCCCTCTTGGCCCCTGGCCCGCTGCTGGGCCCCAAGCGTGAAGTGGACATTCACCCCCCTCTGCCCCAGCCCGTGCACCCTGACGTCACCATGAAACCATTGCCCTTCTATGAAGTCTATGGGGAGCTCATCCGGCCCACCACCCTCGGTATGGCTCTATCTTCCTCCACCTTCCTCCTGACTCCATGCCTCTTGCCCGGGCCTTTCTTAGGCTTTAGTTCCGTGGGATTGGCAGCCTGGGACAGGGGCAGCCTCTGTGGCTGCCTATGCATGGGCTGGAGAATAACTGCCCCTTTGTGTCCCCAGCGTCCACTTCCAGCCAGCGGTTTGAAGAGGCACACTTTACCTTTGCCCTCACACCCCAACAAGTGCAGCAGATTCTCACCTCCAGGTACATCTCTCCCAGCATCCTGGGTGTTACCCCCAGACTCTGCCCTCTGACATTCTCCTCTTCTGTCCCATTCTGCCTGTCCATCCTTCTGCACCTGCTTTGTCTCTCATTCTCTGGTGTGTCTCTTCTCTGTCCCTGGGACATTTAACTTTCTGTGTCTCTGTTCAGCCCTGCCTTCCGGGGGCCACATCCTGACATGTCTCCCTCTCCTTCTTGTCACAGAGAGGTTCTGCCAGGAGCCAAATGTGACTACACTATACAGGTGCAGCTAAGGTGAGTTGATCCTCTCCATCCCTCCCTGCTGGGCTCCTGTTGGGGGGTGGGAATGAAATAAGGGTATGATAGATCCTGCTAGAGGATGGCCCTGCTCTGCTGTGTCCACCCCAACCCTGGGACTTTTGTCGGATGCTGAGGGCTACAGAGATCCATGACTGAATGACTGAGGTCCCCTGCCTTTCCACCAGCTGCAACTCAAGAAACCGCCTCCCTTGCTGTTTCATCTTTTCTCATCTCTTACCAGGTTCTGTCTCTGTGAGACCAGCTGCCCCCAGGAAGATTACTTCCCCCCCAACCTCTTTGTCAAGGTCAATGGGAAACTGTGCCCCCTGCCGGTAAATGTTCTCCCCTTCTTCTAGCAGTTCTCTCTTCCCTGTTTCAGTTCTTGAATGGTAACTGCAAACCTATTATGAAAGAGACATGCCTAGCACAGTGCCTGGTACATCATAGGGACTCAGTTTACTGATGGATCAATATAATCTAGAGGATACTAAGACAGGGTTGATGGAGAACTTGGAGGAGGGACATTCATTCAACCCAAAGGACAGGGAAGACTTCTCTGGAGTGATGATCTCAGAGCTGAGAGTTGGAAGAAGTGGGGCGTCCCTATTCTTTCTGCTCAGGAACTCATGTGTGGGTTCCTATTTCCCTGGCCAATGAATAAGCTCTCCTTCCTCCCCAGGAATAAACCCCACACACAGCCCTAGATAGTGCTCTGGGTTTGGGAGTCACCGAATGGGCCCCCATCTCCTTGGTCACCGAGTGAGCTGGCCTTCCTTCCAAGACGTGAGTAACCTGAGAGATAAGATGTCTTGACCAGTCCCTCCTTTCTCCAGGGTTATCTTCCCCCTACCAAGAATGGGGCTGAGCCCAAGAGGCCCAGCCGCCCCATCAACATCACACCCCTGGCTCGACTCTCGGCCACTGTTCCCAACACCATCGTGGTCAACTGGTCATCTGAGTTTGGACGGGTGAGCAAGGCTGAGGCAGGGAGCCTGGAGAAGCCTGCAGGGCGTGAGGGGGAATCATCCAGTGTCTTGGGTTTAGGGAAACATCTTCCTCTTTATGGGTCGTTCTGTCTTAACCCGCTGTCTCTGGTCCTCACGGGACAGAGGGTTGGAGTGGTGGTGGTGATGATGATGGTGATGATGGTGGTGGTGTGGTGGTGATGATGTGCAGAGCAAAGGCTAATTACCTCCCCTGCCTCCAAGTAGAACTACTCCTTGTCTGTATACCTGGTGAGGCAGTTGACTGCAGGGACCCTCCTACAAAAACTCAGAGCAAAGGGTATCCGGAACCCAGACCACTCTCGGGCACTGAGTGAGTAATGTCCTGCCCCTCTTTACCACTCTGATTTGGATCCAAGTTTTCCTGGTCCTCCAGCCTTTATCGCCAAACCCATACCTGACCTGTGACAATATACCTCACCTCTCACGTGAACCCTAACCCTCCCCTCATCCCCTTACCGATCTTCATGGTTGAGAAGTCAGACCACTCCCAGGCACTGAGTGACACCCTGTCACTCTCAGTTATACATTTGCTTTGCACCTCACAGACCGTGCCTCCAGCCTTGCTGGAATATGGCTGCTTGAGAGTGGGAAGAGTCTTAAGGATCATCTAATCTAACTCTCTTTTGATGTTTCAGTTCCCTCTAAGTCATCTCTGCCAAAGTGTCACCCAGCTATATTTAAGCATCTTTGGGGTCAGGGAAATCTCTCCCTGACACTCAGTCTTCATGTGATCTTCCACTGGCCTCCAAAGACCACCCCCATGTGACATCCCATGGGTCCCCAGAGGCACTCTGCCCAGCTGCCTCTCAGCCAGAACCATCTGCTTCTGGCCTCACCACCTCCCAGGCTTCATCTCCAGCTTTGCTGACCCCATGGCTCTGGCCTCATTCTTGTTTCAGTCAAGGAGAAATTGACTGCTGACCCGGACAGTGAGGTGGCCACTACAAGTCTCCGGGTGTCACTCATGTGCCCGGTGGGTACAAGGGAGATGAGAAGGGAGGAGGGTGGGGCTAAACTCTGGACCCAGATGAGGGCTCCTAGGGCTACTAGAGTGAGGCTTCCCGGGATGTAGGGACTGTGACCAGAGCGCTTGTCTCCTCCCAGCTAGGGAAGATGCGCCTGACAGTCCCTTGTCGTGCCCTCACCTGCGCCCACCTGCAGAGCTTCGATGCTGCCCTTTATCTACAGATGAATGAGAAGAAGCCAACGTGGACATGTCCTGTGTGCGACAAGAAGGCTCCTTATGAATCTCTTATCATTGATGGGTAGGGCCGCTCTGCATTCTGCTTCCTTTTACCTTCGACATCCACTAGGAACCCTCTCATCGACAGATCAAGATGGCTTCCTTCCCCTCCACGAAGCCCAGCTCTTAACCTATCCACCCCTTTATGTGTATACGTATAATTTATCCTCTTTATAATATACAGTTGACCCTTGAACGACACAGGTCCACTTATACATGGGGTTTTTTAATACAGTACAGTAAATATAAATGGTATTTTTCTTTTTGATGATTTTAATATTTTCTTTTGTCTAGATTACTGTATTGTAAGAATACAGTATGTAATACACATAATATACCAAATAATGTGTTAATTGACCCTTGATGCTATTGGTAAGGCTTCTGGTCAGCCGTAGGCTATTGGTAGTTAAGGTTTTGGAGAGTCAAAAGTTGTCCATGGAATTTTGATTGTGTGTGAGGTCATGTCCATGGATTTTTGATTGCGTGTGAGTGCTTTTAACTCCCGTTTTGTTCAGGGTCGACTGTGTATATTTCCACCACTGAGGATTTATTGCATGAGGTATCATGCTGAGCACATTGCATATCTCATCTCATTGAATCCTCATAATTAACCCTGTGAGATGGATATTGTCATTACAGGTGAAAAAGCTGGGGCCTAGAGAGATTATCTTGCTCAAAGTTATAATTGTTAGTAAGTGGCGGCGTCAATGTATTGAACTGTTACAATATAACACCTATAACAACTACCTGACCTCTCACTGAGCGTGGCAAAACGTTCTTTTGAAGATTTGGATGTGCAGATCTAGCTAGTCCTAACCCCCTTCCAGAGCCTAAATTATGGCCCTCATCGAGAAGACTTATGAAGTTCTATATCTCTGCTCCTTTGTCTTGTCACAAGTACTATGTGAAACACATGCTTAGAATGTATTTTTTTTTTTTTTTTGAAAACGTAGCATTTGAAGTTTGCAAAGCTCTTTTACATACTTTACTTGATTCTGACAACTCAAGAGAGGTGAGTAGGGGTGAATAATATCCCTGTTTCACAGATGAGGAAATTGAGGTTCAGGAAGGTGAGTCCCAGAACTCCCTGGCTACTGTTCCCAGCTATCTCCCAGCCTCATGAATTCCCGTATCTCCCCTTTCCCCCAGCTTATTCATGGAGATACTTAATTCCTGTTCGGATTGTGATGAGATACAGTTCATGGAAGATGGATCCTGGTGCCCAATGAAACCCAAGAAGGAGGCATCTGAGGTTTGCCCCCCGCCAGGGTATGGGCTGGATGGTGAGTGACCCCCTGTCCCCCAGCCGAACTGAGTCTTGGATGGCCTCTTCTCTGAGACACAGTCCTCTTACCACCCACAGGCCTCCAGTACAGCCCAGTCCAAGAGGGCAATCCATCAGAGAGTAAGAAGAAGGTTGAAGTTATCGACTTGACAATAGAGAGCTCATCAGATGAGGAGGACCTGCCCCCGACCAAAAAGCACTGTCCTGTCACCTCGGCTGCCATTCCGGCTCTACCTGGAAGCAAAGGGTATGAGGAAATAGGCTGAGTCCGCAGCAGAAGGGGCAGAGAAAGAAGTCAGAAATGCTTTCTGATCACTGGACAAACCCTGGGGCAGAGAGGGGACTCAGGAAGCTGAGCTGGGTGAGGGCGTCTGTCGTTCGCTGGCTGCCCAGCTCCTCCTCTCTCCTCACAGAGTCCTGACATCTGGTCACCAGCCATCTTCAGTGCTACGGAGCCCTGCCGTGGGTACACTGGGCGGGGACTTCCTGTCCAGTCTCCCACTACATGAGTACCCACCTGCCTTCCCACTGGGGGCGGATATCCAAGGTAGGACACTGACCACAGGGTGGGCTCTGCCCTGCCCCATGTGCCCTTGGAAGCAGATCAGAACCCCTGCTCCTTTTCAAAGCCTTCTGGCTGTCTTGCAAAGGGCTACAATCCAAAGGATTTTTTGGGGGGGGGGGGGCCGTGAAGGGGTCAGATAGGAGGCTGATTTTGATTTTTCTTTTCCTACCAGGTTTAGATTTATTTTCTTTCCTTCAGACTGAGAGTCAGGTAAGTGGTCCCTTGTCCCATGAAGATCTCAGATCTCTGAAGCTTCCTATCTAGGCACTGACGGGTCCCCTCCCCCTCACTTTCCCCTGAGAACTAAATCTGCCTCTCTGTGAGGGAAGGTGGGAGCTGGGGGGCCTAAGGAGGGTGTGGGCACTTTATTTCCCTCCCAGGCCCCACTGGTGCTTCTTCAGATTCTCACCCATGTCTTCTTCGATCCCTTGTTACCGTCCTGTCTCCGGAGTTTTTAGAATCCTGCCCCTGACTATTCACACACAACCTCCCCCCGACACCCACGTGCAGTTGAGCGCCATGCCTGCCCTGGCCGGACATTCCACACATTTCAGACGCCCACAAGGCCAAGAACCTAGCAAGATGGAGGGGCTGTCTCAGGGCAGGGAATCGGGCAGGGTATGGGGAAGCAGGGGAAAGAAAGAGAATCTCTCCTGCTTCTCAGAGGGTACCTTGGGATCCGGAGGATTTGAATTATCCCCGGCTATTTCTGAGATGAGTGACTGGGAGGCCGGGTGAAGTCAGGAGAAAATCTTAAACTGTGCCCTTGATTCCTCCCAGCACTATGGTCCCTCCGTCATCACCTCGCTAGACGAACAGGATGCCCTTGGCCACTTCTTCCAGTACCGAGGGACCCCTTCCCACTTCTTGGGCCCACTCGCCCCCACACTGGGGAGCTCTCACCGCAGCACCACTCCAGCACCCCCTCCTGGCCGCGTCAGTAGCATTGTGGCCCCTGGGGGGGCCTTGAGGGAGGGGCATGCGGGACCCCTGTCCTCGGGTCCCTCTTTGACTGGATGCCGGTCAGACATCATTTCCCTGGACTGAGTCCCTTGGATTATGGAAACTTCACTGAGCAAGTGTGCTGTGGGGTCCAGACCCCTGGCCACTCCAACCCCTCAGGGGGCTTTGGCCAAAGGCCAGAAAGACCTTCATGGATGCCTGTTTTGGGCCTTATCTCTGCCTGACAAGTCCAGCACCCAAAGGGTTAATATTTAACCTCTTTTTAAGGACATTTGGGTTCTATTTTTGGAAATGTTCTTTAGATGGTTGGCACATTCCTTTGGGTATGTTAACCTAGGCAGCGGGAGGCACGTGTGTGATGGGGTGTGAGTTGGGGGAAGGGCTGAATCCACTAGAGCCTAGGGGTGGGGTGGAGGGCAGGGGCCTTTCTCTTGTCCTCTAGAGCTCTCTCTTCCCCAAACCTATGGTTCTGTTCCTTCCCCACATCCATGGTCTCTTCATGTCCATTCCATTCTCTTCGGCCAGACAGACAAGTGGAGAAGCTAAGACAGGCCGACACATGGACAGAGAACTCTATTTTGGGTTGCAGATTTTTTTGTACATAAACAAGAAAAACCAAAATACTCCAAAGATGACTTCCCCTGCTTCCTACTTCCCAGTGTGACTGCGGAGGAGATGAGGCTTTAGCTCTGATCCCCAGGGGTTTGGGAGCAGGGCCTAGCCTATTGCCTGGGTCTCTCTCTATTTATATATTTAAGTGCACAGTGTTTCCTATGCTGACCAGCTTGGGCCATGAGCTTCTAAAGGCCCGTGGCCCCAGGGTTAGGTCTGGCTCATTCTGCACCTTTTCTGGGAGGTGGGAGGACTTCATGCTCTCCCCATTCTCCTTTTTCAGGCTCCTCTGGGGCTTAAGACCTACGTTGTAATTTTACTTTTTATTCCCAAAGTTGTAGCAAACTTCTTATCCACAATAAAGGTTGTGAATGTTCTGTGAATGTCTCGGAGGGGGGTTGGGGAGGGAGTTCCACACCTCACTCTCCAGATCCCTGGTTTGGGGCAAGTGGGGGAAGGGGACCCAGGTTCCGTTCTTGCTTGCAGGCCCTGGTGGGGGTGGGTGGTGGGGGTGTCCCCCAGAGGACTTCCAGGAGCAGCTCCTCCCTCCTGTCCCCCGTGGAGCATTCGGCCCATCAGCCCAACGTTGCGGGGCCAAGTGCTTTACTCTTACCTGCCCAGATGCTGCAGCCAGAGCCTGAGGGCAAACTTGGTCCCAGCGCTGACCCTCTCGTTGCCTTCTGCTTTGGTCGGGGTCGTCCGCAGCAGCGTGGATGTGGGCAAGGCCAGGGGTCGAGCTCTTTCGTCCTCCCCTAGTTCCACTGTACTGCATGGTGACAGCTCCTGTCTGGGCTGTGCCTTGTGGCTTAGCCCACTTCACCGAATCCTCCCGCCATGGCAGGAGAGGGCTGGGTGGGTGGGTGGGTGTTGACCTCATTTTACAGGAAGGAACAGATTCAAGGGGGGGTAAAGGACCTGAACCCTCGGGAGAGTGGGAGTCCGTGCTAACCAGTCGGAGCAGGAGCCCTTGGACTCGGATGGACAGTGTCTTTGATCTTGTGTGCTCTCTTCATGATCAGTTGACCAACCCACTCCCTCAATCTCCCTCACCACGCAACATTCCCTCCTGAGGAGGGGAGAGAAGTGGAACTTCTCAACGCGTATGTGTTGGTATTTGGGGGGTGAGGCAGAAGCTCTTACTTACAGGACAGAGGGTGGTAGGTCCCGGGGAAGATGTGTGAGTGTCTCTGTCCCATCCTCTGCAGCAGCCACGGCAGCTGCTATCTCTGGTCCCAGCCACATAAAGGCGCTCACCTCACTTGGGTTTGGTTGGATTCGGGCCTGGGGCCAGACATGTAGGTCCCTTAGCCATGGCCTCTCTCTTGGGAGGCCTGTTCTTGGTTGCAGCCTACCCACAGGTGGAAAGGAGACAGACTTGGGGCAGGGACAGGGGCTGTTGGATTTCTTGGTTATCTCTGCCCCCCCCCCCCCAATCTTAGTCACAGAACCAGTCTGCATGGACTCCTGGGCCCCCATTTCCTTCCTGCACCACCAGCCCTACCTGCAGCTGCTGCTGTGACTCCCAGGAGATCACGAGTAGATAGAGAATGATGTGATGGTATCTGGGGAGACCCCAGTTCAGCCTAGGAGGGTAGGCAGACTAAGAGAAGAATACAGCAAAAGTGAGAACTTCCTGTCTCTTTCTGAGACTGTAAATACAGCTGAGGAAGTGCAGGGTCGAGATGGTGCAGGAGGGACCCAGGTGGAGACTGTGGATTTGGGGACTCCAATTCCCTCCCCCCGGTCCCCAATGTTTCCCCTGGGCCAAGGCAGGTAGGACTAAGAAGAAATTGTTAAGGGCTCTTAGTTAAATAGGAAGGGACCTTTGCCACCTTCCTGTCTCACCTCCCATAACCCCAGAGGGACCCAAGAGAACTGGCCGTGGGGCAGCTGTAGTCCAGTCTCCTCCTGAAGCTCTCGCAGCCCTCCGTCCAACAGCTGGGAGCAACAAAGGGCAGGTCACAGGGGCAGGTGCCAGACTCCTCCAAGCCCCTCGGCCCACACCCAAGGCAGCCCCAGTCTCGGGTTTCCGGGCAGGGTGAAGGTTGGGCCAGCAGTCCGGTTACCTCTTCATCAAGTCCCACGTGCCCACCTGCGACAACAGTGGGACCGATAGGTAAGTGGTGGTGTTCCTGGCCGGGGACACCCCCCCACCCCCCCACACTATTTACACTACTCCCTCCCATGGGCGCTGATGCCGTTGTGATCCTTCGTGAAAAGGGGACCGACCACATTTCTGGGCCTGTTTCTCTGTCCTTTGAAAACTGGGAATAACACTGTTGGGTGAAGGGCCACTTTCTTCCCTGGACTTGGGATCTTGTCCTCGGGGCACTCACCTGGGGGTACCCAGAGGTTGGGAGAAACGCTGAGGGTGCGTGTCCTGCGCGTTAACAAGACAGACTGGTCGCTGGACTGCAGAAGGACGGCCACACCCAGATCCACACCTCGGTTGCTGGGCAGCTCGGCCCCCGGAGTCCTGAGCTGCTGGTCCAGGGCCGCAAAAGGGCAGAAAGGGGGTCGCTGGCGGGAGGGAGCCGTTCGGGTTAAGGCTTCAGAACTGGGGCAAAAGTCGGGCGACAGCGCGCGACGGGGCAGGAGGTTGAGTCGGGGCGACACTTGCACCCCAGGCCTCTCACGCCAGCTCCCGCCCGACCCCGGTCTCCTCCTTCGATTCTTCACTCCTGCTCCTCTCCCCCCCTCCTGGGGCCCCCTCCTCCCCTTGGTCCCCTTTCCCCCGACCTGGAGCGGAAGCCTGGCCGAGGAGCCTGGGAATGGCCCGTCCGAGAGGACGAGTCGTCCTCGCTTCAAGCCGCAGTGCGTGGGCCACGGCCCGAGCCCTGGCCCGGCGCCCAGGAGGCCACACACACTCTGGGCGAAGCTCGGCGACTCCGCGCGCCCGGACAGGAGCAGCAGCACCCGCGCGGCAGCCATAACGCCGCCCTGGGGTTGGGGCCGCGGCCCACCTGGCGCCCTCTGCTGGTCCAGCGTTCGCAGGGTCGGGACCTAGAAAGCTTCCGCCAAATGCCCCGGGACGTTTAGGCAGAACCCTGGGGGATGAGCCACGGGTGCAATGTTAGTTACTAAGAGACAAAGAAGAAAACCTCTCAATCTCAGCTTCCCTTTTCTTCCCCTCTTCTCTGTTTAGAAGAGTGATCCCAGACTGATTTCTCAACTCACGTGTCCAATCCCGCCGGCCAAGGGCTGAACCATCAGCCGCCCGCGGTCGCTCTGCGCGCACCTACGTCCCATACTAGGTGCCACCACGAATTAATTGCGTAAGACTCCTCGCCAGACACTCAGGAAACATTTTTGACACTTCCCTTTTTCTTCTCACTCAAATGCCAACCCAATGCAGCGGATTCTACCTCCTTAAACTTTCTCAAATCCATGTCTCTCTCTCCAGCCTCCATTGTTCCAGTCCAAGCCTTCCTTATGTTCTGCCTGAGATACTATCCCAAGTCTCCAAAATAGTCCTTCCCCTACTTCATTCTCTAGGCTGCTTCCAGAGTGATCTTTCTCAAACACAAACCTAATCATCTTGCTTCCTATGGCTCAGAAGGTAACCTACTAAGCACAGTATAGCGAGGACCCACCACCCCTTGCTCCTGCCCGTCTCTCCAGCCTCAGTTCTGGCAGGATTTATGCCCTATTTTCTAGTCACATCCTATTTGCAGTTCTTCCTGGAACCAAGCTCTGCTTCCCTCTGGGACCCCCTTCCCCTTCCACCTGGCAAACCCTCATCATTCAAAAGAGATTGTGACTTTCTCTGTGGTTCCTTTCCTTACCTCTTTGTGTAAAATACTTTTCTACTAGAGCCCTCATTATTTCCTTGTTATTTGTTTCCTCCCACTAGGCTATACTGGCATATTCATCTTTGTATCCCTAGAGCCTGGCCCAGTCCTGGGCACTGACAGGTGCTCAGTAAAGGATGGTGAGTAGCTTGAAGGCAGGGACGGTATCATATTTATCTTTGTATATTATATCCAGTATAATGGCTAGCAATGAATTGGCAATTGACTGTTGAATTAGACTAATTCATTAATCTTAATGAATTAGAACGGACACTGGTAAGAGGAAACTAAAGAGATTGTAACAACACCTACCTGCTTTAAATGAACTGAAGCTACTGGGACAAATTACATTGAGATGAATCATGTACCCATGGTACTGAGAGAGAAAACTTAGAATTGCTTTTAAGAAACCATGGAGAAGGGGCGCCTGGGTGGCGCAGTCGGTTAAGCGTCCGACTTCAGCCAGGTCACGATCTCGCGGTCCGTGAGTTCGAGCCCCGTGTCAGGCTCTGGGCTGATGGCTCGGAGCCTGGAGCCTGTTTCCGATTCTGTGTCTCCCTCTCTCTCTGCCCCTCCCCCATTCATGCTCTGTCTCTCTCTGTCCCAAAAATAAATAAACGTTGAAAAAAAAAATTTAAAAAAAAAAAAGAAACCATGGAGAAGACGAAGGCAATGACTTCTTGAGTGTTTACCATATGCCAGGCATTGTGCTGTGTCTTACACACAGTTTCAGATGTGCTAGAAGCTTGGAGATGGCAAACTGTAGATTCTGCTGTGAATGCTGGGGCCAATCCACCTGCTGGCTCATTGCCTACTGTGTGTGTGTGTGTTTGTGTGTATGTAAGATTACAATTTAACAAAATAGAGAACAGGGGTAATTTGAGAATGGAATGAACTACTCAGGAAAAAGTTTCTTCCACTGCTAGGGATGTTCAAACACAGGCGCGGCTGATTTCCTGGTGAGAAATGATGCATCTGATAGATGATTACTCTAGTTGATTTAAGGTCCTTTCCTCTGTCAAAATCTGATGAAGGGAGAATACAGTGATGGGGCTAAGACAGTTTCAGCAAACTTTAAAAAAATTTCTGGTGTATTCTAGGCAGGAGGGATGGAGAGGGCATTCCAGTATAAGAATCTGCAACATATTCCACTGTAAAGAATGCATCAGGCACTGCCTTTATTTTTCATTCCAATCTCCTCAGACTTTTTGAGGAAGGCTCTTTTTCCAGGTCATTGTCTCTTCATGGTGCTCTCAATATATGACTCCAGCAGGAAGATGGTTTCATCCACTTGGATTTCACTGGCATCCAACCTGAGTGAAAAAGGGAAAGCGTTTTCCAGACTGAACATTCATGAGCATATTTAAGATCGGAGGCCATGGAAAATGGACTTGAAGGCACTTTAAGACATAGTTTGAAGGCAGAGGTGACGGCAAAGGTCTAGAAAATAAGTGATGGAGGCCTGCATGAGGACCAAGATGAAAGGCCAGATTGAGGCACACTACTGAGCTTAAATCAACAGACTTGGTGAATAAGAGTGTGGTAAGGGAGAAGAAGCTGAAGATGCTTTCAGAGTTCTTAGCTTAGGAAAACAGGTGGATTAAATTCTGCCAGTTGATCTGGGGAGGAAGATAGTGAGTTTAGGATTGCTTGGGTGAAGTTGGAGTGGTAGCAGGGTATCAAGGTGGATTTTTCTGAAAGGTATTTTGAAACATAGGTATGAACTTTATGATACTTACTTGTTGACATTACGCTTCAGGGTTTCTAACTGCTGGCGTTCAGGGGCTGTGATCATTTCCTCTATTTCTTGTAGCTGTGCGTCCTCTGCACCTGTAGCCTGCATAGATGCAATGATGGCTTCTACCCTCTGTGACTTTTCCAGCAGACGCCTGTCAGACAAACACAACTCTGAGGTATATCCCCTAGCCTTGGAGATTCTCTTACCTGTTAGCCTTATGGCAGAACTCCCCCATCTCCCACGTTCCTGATCAAATAGATACTGTCACCCACTAACCACAGTTTTTACAAATTTAACTAAATATACGACTTCACTCCTCAAACTCTTACTGCCTCTCATCTGTTTAATGACAGTTTGTACGTTTCTCATAAATTTAATCTGCCAAATTATTTTACTGGGGGTATATTAGAGCAGTTTAAACTAATGTATGATTTATGTCAACCCAAGACAATATTTCAATGCGACTAGACTGGTTATTGTCTCTTTTGGTTTCTATTTCTACAGGAAATTTCCCTTCAAGACTTTGACCTTGAAAAATGTAGTTACTCAATTGAAAATGCTACTTACTTGTTCTCTTTGGTTTCAAACTGTCTCCTTTCTATTAAGTTGGCTATGCTCTGAGGGGAGAGAAGAAACACAGAAATGCACATGGTTCTATTTAAGTAGCTCAAGTAAAATAGATAAAGGGGGCATGAGGGTGAGACTTGTCCAGTGGAAGGAATGGGGAGAAGGTCCAGAAGCAGTTACCTTGTAGCACCTGTGCAGCAACATTCGGGCAGCTGACAGGATGTTCACAGTATATAAATAGAAGGTCCTGGATGGGGCATGGTCTGGCGTTTTGGGAATTTCCTATTTGTCCACAGAAAGACAGAAAAGAGAAATCAGACTCTTCTTTAGAACTGGCAGAGTAAACGCCTGTCCCATCCAGAGCTACTCAGCCCTTTCTTTCACTTATACTCTTCTCTTCTCCAGTCATTCAGCATCTGGGTTTATGGCAAAATCGGCCACATGAAGAGATTTGTCTATATGATTGTTGGCATCCTCAGTGGGGAAGAAAGAGAAGGCAACTAATGCTTACTGATTGTATTTGATCTTTAAGCTAAACCACATTATTTTTATTACCACCATCCATCACATTAAGGATGAGAAAAAATGACGGTAGGTACTTTGCTCAATATAACTGAATCAGGGGCAGAATTGAGATTCTGTTTCGTCATAGGGTATACTACATGGCTCTGCACATAGTGAAGACCCAGAAGATGCTGCTGAGAAATTTAATCTATAATAAACTTAATGCCTGAAGAAAGAACAAATCGCAGGGACTAAGAGCTGAGGAATAAAGGGTGATTCTGGAGTGATTTCTTGGCTGTGCCTCTTTTCAACTAGGCCACTTAAGGCTCCCCAATTCTTTTTCAAGTTCTTACTATGTCTTGGTTAATCTTTTTTTTTTTTTTTTTTCCATCTCACAGCTGGACAGAGAGTTTGCTTGGGGCTCAGGATGTTTGCCTCAGAAGTTTCTTTCACCCTAGGCCAGCTCCACTGGTTGGTGACCATTATGCCACTGGTTACCTGGAGTGATATGAAATTTTCTGAGAGCATCTTATAAAGCATATCCTTTGCCTCCTTTGCTGGAATCATTGCAAAGTCTTCTACCTGTTTCTGCTCCAGGTGTTTCTTTTGCAAAACTAGACGGAATATTCTGGCACAGCGAGACCCAAATCTGGAAAGGAATAAAGAGAGCAAATGGCATACCAACATAGGTAAGTTTTAGCTCCGAGTCACAAATGGCGGCTGCTCTGTTTCCATGTGTGGGGCCAGGGCCAGAGAGAGGAGCAGTGGTCAGGGAGTTCTCTCACAACTCCAGACTGGTGACGGTACTGCTGACCACACTGCTGACTCCCGTGAATACCTCAGTTCCTGCATTTGTAAGGAAAGGCTTTAGGAAGTCTGGTTAATTGGCATCACTGGGAATTAAGCAGGAGGATATTTAGGGTGAAGAGTAGTAGTGGGTGGGATCTGTAACAGTCCAGTGGAAAAATGGGGCAAGATGCACCGAGATGTATCTACATTGCTTGCTTACAGAATGATCAAATTGCTTATTCAAATGGAGTGTGGAAAGGAAGTGTCAGACCCCAACCCTGAGCAGGGTGATCTCCTTACCTCTCCTGTACGACAGACTCCAGAGTGGCCGTGGCTAGGGATCCTAGAGCTTTATGCAGGTCTTCACATAGAGGATTAAGGTCAGTAACGTTCTGGCCTGGTCACTGGGATCTTAGTTTTATTCCTAAGTCTCTCAGTTAAAATTTAAATGCAATTTTATCTTTCACATTGGTCTCACTTATAGTATGAAAGTATTTCAATACCTTCATTTACTAGGATTTAAGTCGGTTTTGCGGAACTAAAATTTGGTTATTTAAAAGTCCTTTTTACTTCTTTATCATCTAATGTAGTAGTTCGGTTTTCTGAATTATTTAGTATACTGAATATTATCCAGTCTCTTCTTTCATAAGTCACTATTCTGTTTCATAGTTCAGGTTGGCCAACAGTAAGGAAATAACTGGTAAGGATACTGATGACATACATTCCTCCACCACTGTCGCCAGACTTTCCAACAAACTCTAGCTATTAAAAAAAAAAGAGAGAGAGAGAGAGTGTGTGTTAACTGAATGGAAAGTCCAGTGATTCTGTTTCCAAAGGAGCAAATCTGGCCAAGACTCTGCAGCAGGTAGCCCTCCTATCTGTCTGAGCTGGCCAGGTAGAAAATGAGGCTCCCACAGGATACCAGGTTTCAGTGGCAGAAATAAATTGTAAACATAGCAGAAAAAAGAAACAAACAAACAAAAAAACCAGAAAGAAAGAAAGCAAATTCAGACTTACTGGATCGTCTGCCAGTAGAGTGAGATACTGATCGAGAACTTGTTTAGAGATGTTATAGCCAACAGGCAGGGATCTAAAGATCTATGGAGCAAAAGAGATGGTGAAAATGGGTTTGGGAACTTAGAATTGCTGACATTACTGAGATAAAGATGTTTTAATTTTAGGTATCAGAAGTATAAATATGTCCAAATGTATAGCAGCATTGTTTGTAAGAGTAAAAAACTAGAAACAATCCAAATGCACAATAATAAGCAACTGATTAAAATAAAGTACAGCATGGCTACTAAGTGGAATATGATACTGCCATTATGAAAAATGAGACAGGTTTAAATATACAGACATGAAAAAGGTGGCTTAGATATACTGTCATATGAAAAAAGCAACTTTAGAAGAGTATGTAAAGTAAAATCCTATTTTTTTTGCTAAATATATATATATGTATATCCACATAAATGTGACAGTAAAGATAAGTACCAACTATTAACAGGAATCCCTGGGGCTGGGATCATACAAAACTATATATTTAAACTGAGGTATTGTTACACATAGTAACAAGTCCAGATCTTAGAGGTTCAGTTTGATGAGTGTTGACAATTATACCCACAATAAGATATAGAACATGTCCATCATTCCTAAAAGTTTAGGGGGGGCTACAACTTAAAAAAAATTATGCATTTCTATGCTGTCTGAATATAGGTCACATAATAATTTTTGTCAAAAGAAAAAACCCTGAAATCTTTGTTATGTAACAAGTTCAAAAAATTTTAATATAAAATGAAAATATAATTATATTTAATATGGGTACATATTGTTATGAAATTAAATATGTTATTTGATACATTAAGTTTTTCATGTTTTAAGAAAGACATATATTAAAAACAAATCTGAGGGGCGCCTGGGTGGCGCAGTCGGTTAAGTGTCCGACTTCAGCCAGGTCACGATCTCGCGGTCCGTGAGTTCGAGTCCCGCGTCAGGCTCTGGGCTGATGGCTCGGAGCCTGGAGCCTGTTTCCGATTCTGTGTCTCCCTCTCTCTCTGCCCCTCCCCCGTTCATGCTCTGTCTCTCTCTGTCCCAAAAATAAATAAAAAACGTTGAAAAAAAAATTAAAAAAAAAAACCAAAAACCAAATCTAAAATACACAAAATGAATATACTCAACAAAACAAATGTAAGGGACCAAATAATGTTTGAGCACCAACAAAGGTTCTCAGATTCCAAATAGTGGAGTCTAAGAACAATTAGGAATAGCTTGTACTTTGACCAAGGTAATGGTTTAGGTTTTTAAAGGCTAGATCCCTAGAGACCAAATATTTTTTTCTTTAAAAAAAAATTTTTTTTTTTAATGTTTATTTTTGAGACAGAGCGAGAGACAGAGTGCAAGTGGCAGAGGGTCAGACAGAGGGAGACACAGAATCCGAAGCAGCCTCCAGGCTCTGAGCTGTCAGCACAGAGCCTGATGTGGGGCTTGAACTCATGAACTATGAGATCATGACCTGAGCCAAAGTCGGATGCTTAACCAACTGAGCCACTCAGGCGTCCCTCTTTCTTTCTTTTTTAAATGTTTATTTATTTATTTTAAGGGAGAGAGAGAGCGAGACACAGAGAGAGAGAGAGAGAGAGAGAGAGACAGGGAGAGTGAGCAAGGAAAGGGCAGAGAAAGGGAGAGTGAGAATCCAAAGCAGGCTCTGCATAGTCAGTGCTGAGCCCTGTCAGTGCAAGAGCCAGGGCTTGATCTCATGACCATGAAATCAGACCTGAGTTGAAATCAAGAGTTGGATGCTTAACCAACTGAGCTATCCAGGAGCCCCAAGGCCAAATAATTTCAGCACTACCATCTGAAGAGAATCCCTGTCCTACCTGAAACAATAAAAACTCGTTCAAAGGCTCAGACCTCAACCTAATCCCAGGCTCTATGTAGAAGAATTATAATATCCCACGGTGTGTCAGAAAACTAGTACAAGAACACGAAAGTCACCTCATTGGAAGACAACGGCTGGGTGAAGGGAGCAGTAGAGGGAGTGGTAATCTCACTCATCCGAAGCATAGTCCGCACGATCTCACTGCTGGTCTGGGTTTGAAAAGTGAACTGGAATTCAGAATTCACTCTGCTGTGCTGGCTCTGGCTATATGCCAATGGCCACATCTGGCAAATAAGTGAATGTTCCTGATCCAGGCCATTGTCCCACCCACTCAGATATCACCTGGTCCATCCTGTTGGCAACTGCGCTGACAATGGCTTGGTCACGGAAGTGCTGGTGGAATCTGTCAAGGTTGGCCTGCCAATAAATCCCATCATCTGGAATGGGCTGAGGAGGAGAAAAGGATTAAAGAGAAACATTTCGATACAGAAAATATGGTGAAGAATTTTGCGGGGGAAGAACTGGAGTTAGCTGTTCACTGTTTCTTTTCCTATTCAGTAGCAACTACGTGGACTGGACAAAAATCATCCAATCATGTGGCATAGTGCCTTGACAAGACAAACTCACGATACCCAACTTTAGATTCTCTAAACTCACCTCTAATCTTTCTCTGTCTGAACTCTTCATTAAGTCTCCCATTTACCCCTCTCTTCCTGCTCTCAGCATATGACCTTGCCTCTTATTTCAGAGAGAAAACAGGCAGCCTTTTTTCTGGCATAAGCTGTTACCACTGTCCAATGACTGAAGTGAAGTGAAGCCTCAGAAGGGGACGGCAAGGGAGTTCACAGTGCTAGTTTATTCCTGGCCAATATTTAATGAAGTTCGTAATCCTCCTACTTCTCAACCAAGGACCTTGTCAACTCACTTGGGGCTTGTTATCTTTGTGCTCTTTCTGCCCATCAGGGTGAGGACTCCTAATCAAGAAGCCCCATTACCTCTTTGTTATCTGTGCCATGTTTTGGTCTTTTGGCCTTCGGCTCCCCAGCAGCATCTTCATCAGATGATCTTCTCCTTTTACCTTTTCCTGCCAAATAAAACAGGTGACTAGTGAGGCTCATCTCATATGAAGACAGGAAATCACTGAACGTAAGAGCAGGTGTCCCTCCATCCCAAGATACCTCCAGCTGCCTCTAGGCTAAAATTGCTGAGGAGCTACAAGAAATTCAAGTTGGAGTGCCTGGGTGGCTCCGTCGGTTAAGCGTCTGACTTCAGCTCAGGTCATGGTCTTGTGGTCTGTGGGTTCAAGCCCCATATCGGGCTCTTTGCTGACAGCTTTGAGCCTGCTTCGGATTCTGTGTCTCCCTCTCTCTCTGACCCTCCCCCGTTCATGCTCTGTTTCTCTCTGTCTCAAAAATAAACATTAAAAAATAATAATAATAAAAAAAAAAAGAAATTCAACTTAATGATGAAGCCATTTGAAGGCTCCATATAGTCACAAAAGTAAGTCTTACTCTTTCTCCCTCAAACTGCTCCTGCTCCAATGCTTCCTTTCAGTAAGCGGGACCATCCTCCTCCCCCATATGCAAGTCAGACACACAAATGTCATTCTTGGTACTTCTGTCCTCTTTACCCCTTCTAGATATAATTTTTCAATGGGTTTGTCAACATTTATTTTTGCCCCATCCTTTCTGCAGGCAGAAAATTCTTTTAAAAATGCAAATAAGGTCACGTCACTTCCTTTAAATCCTTTGGTGGTTTTTCTTTGCTCTTAGGATAAAAAAGTTGCTATAGAAGGTCTTGCACGATCTAGCCCCTGCTTATCTTTTTTTTTTTTTAAGTTTATTTATGTATTTTTAAAAAATTTTTTTAATGTTTATTTATTTTTGAAGGAGAGAGAGAGACAGAGTGTGAGCAGGGGAGGGGAAGAGAGAGGGAGACACAGAATCGGAAGCAGGCTCCAGGCTCTGAGCCCGTCAGCACAGAGCCCGACGTGGGGCTCGAACCCACAAACCATGAGATCATGACCTGAGCCAAAGTCGGACACTCAACCGACTGAGCCACCCAGGCGCCCCAAGTTTATTTATGTATTTTGAAAGAGAGAGAGAGAGAACCACTCCCAAGCAGGCTCTGTGCTGTCAGCATGGAGCCTGACGTGAGGCTTGATCTTACCAACTGTGAGAGCATGACCTGAGCTGAAATCAAGAGTCAGAAGCCACCCAGGTGCCTCCCTGCCTTTCTATCCTTATCTCATAGTTCTCTTACCTTTGCTCACCATGATTTAACTACACTGACACATTTTTTACTTCCTCAAATAACCTATTTTTTCCCCCTCACTGCATACTATTCCTTTTGCTAACAGTGTTTGTCCTCTGTACCCCTCCGTACGTTACGTCACTGGTTAGTCCCTACTTTTGCTTCAAATAGTAGTTCAAATGCCACTTTCTTAAAGAAGCATGTGTTTTAAACCTTGATAAATCTGGTCCCGTTATATGTTTTCATAACACCACATACTTTTCCTTCATGATACTTAACACCGTTAGTTACATATCTATGTGGTTATTTGATTAACGTATGGTTATTTGATTAATGTAAGTCTCTTACATTAGACTTAAGGCCCAAAAGGTCAGGGACTTGTTTATCATTTTACACCACAGAATAAATCCTTGGTAACTGCTCAATGGAGTCATTCATTCATTTAGTGATCATTGAGGAAGAATCCACAATTAGGGCATGTCACAGTTAGTTCTAGGGGTCAAAATTCCTTACCTATCAAGCTCAGTTTAGGAACCAAGTACATGTCCTTTTCACTGATGACAAGAATGGGGGCAGGTGGTGGCGGCCCAGGGTCTGAATTCTCAGTAACAGGCACCCAGGGGCAACGCTGCACAAAGTGTGTGTCTGCTAGTCGCACAAATGTGTTTGATACCTCAGAGTAGTCCATGGTCTTGCCATCTGTACAACAGGAGGAAAGAGGCAGGTGAGATGGCCTAAGTTAGCTGCGGGTCCACTCCTGCAGTCAGCTAACCTATGTTTTTGCTAGCAGCTGTGGATACAGTACTGACCCTCCATAGTCTCTGTAAGCCGGTCTGCCACTTTCTTCACAACAGCTGACATTGTCATTTTGCCATTCAACAGCAGCTCCTCAACAATGAGCTCTCCAGTGTCACTGTACAGTGTTTTGGCAGTATAGATGTACCGGGGATACCTAAGCATTCGCAACACTCGGCTGCACTGGGCTTCATACTCCACTACGCCACGTTTGTGCACTTGATATATCACCAGGTTGTGCTGGATGAGCACACAAAGGGCTTTTTTGACCTAGACGGGACCCAAAAGAAAGAAAGGAAAGATCTGAAGACACAGCTCATTTGTGTTGCCAATTTTTGTCCAACAATTTACTAAGTATTAGGAGATGGCTGGCTAAGAACCTCTGTGCTTCTTCCTTCCCTCCACTGGAACAGTGATTAAGAATCACATGTCAATGGAAGAAATCAGCAAGATTTCTCCCTGTGATGCTCATATTTCCTCTGATCGTTCAAAGTACAATGTACTTTCCTTCCATTGTACTCATTCCTTTAAAGGTAGCACTGAGATTAATAGACTCATTATGAATAAATGAGGTCTGACATAATAAGAGCAAAGATTTGCCTAAGAAGCCATGATGAGCCACCTTGAGAAGAACCTTGAGGCCTATATCTCTTCCCACCCCCCTGCCCCCACCAATAACACTGTTTTGAACCTAGGGGAGACTCTCTCCCTTTTCTATTTTGTGGGGTAAGGAGCAACAATATTTAAAGGTAGGTAAACGAATGAAAGCAAATTAATGTTGTCTACACATACCTGATCCAGCGATGTTCCTGTGTCGTGGGCAATTACTCTTAATGGCTGGCTGCCAGTTCTGATTAGGTGGACTCCTATTTTTTCTACAATCTCTCCAAAATGCTCTTGCAGCAACAAAGAACAAAGTTTAATTTCTGCTTGAGTCATTGTACCAAGGAGTCTCAGAGCTAAGGGGGAAAAAAGCTATATGATGGAAAGTTTTTCTTTTATGCTGGAAGCAGAGCTGCTGAGTGCAAATTCATGTACTTTCTGGGGGCAATTTTGACATTACATATCAAAAGGCTTAATTAACATCTTGCATACCTTCAACCTAATAATTTCGTTTTAGATACTCTGTCTCAAGAAAATAAATAAAAGATGTCACTGTACTTCTCCTTAGAATACTGATATACTGGAAACAACCTAATGTCTAACAATAAGGAGTTAATTCAGTAAATGATGGCACACCCATACAATGGAATACTATGCCACCATTTAAAACAAAGTTTATGTACGAGCATAGAAAATTGTTCATTAAGTGAAAGAAGCAGGTTACAAAGCAAAATGTAGAGGAAAACTCAATTATTATGAAAAACAAAAAAAGAGAAATATGTGCGCATAAAAAAAAAAAAAAGACAAGACTCGAAGACTATATGTCAAATTGACCTTGATGGGATTATGTGTGATTCTAATGTTCTTCAAAAATTGTTGTAGATGGTATTGCAATGTCATAGACCTTAAATTCTATCTATACTTCATTTGCTTGGGAGAATTAAGGCCACTGTTCACAGCCCACTGGGAGTGAACAGGTAATGGCATTCCCAGTCCATCAAGGAAACGACAACTTAGAAAAATAAAGTAAAACTTCTCAACTGGGTGTTTCAAATAGATGAAATATGTTGTCTGAAGGGCAGTATTTAATTCTGAAATTTCTACTTCTTGACAAAGTAGACACAAACAGAAACAGACATAGTTGACTCTACATACAGTATGATTACTTCCTTATTATCCCAAGTGCTACCAAACACTGGTTTGTTCATTTATTCTCCCAAATCCCCAGAGATCAAGTCTTTGCCTCTCTGCCTCAGTATTCCCACCCACACGTCTTCAGGCAAGCATCCTCAGAAAAAGACTTCCAAGGAGCTCAGCTCCTGACTCTGCACCCCCTTCACGCAGCTTCCCGTTCCGGACTTGGTCCCCTGGTCCAGAGACAAGACCGCTTCGCCCACTAACCTCCGGGTCAATGCAGTCTAATGCCGCCGCGTAGCCCACGGTGGCTTCTTGCGGCTCCCGCTGGCCGCCGGGGCAGAGGGGGAGCCCACGGCCTCGCACGCCAGCGCGCGGATGACCAGTAGGAGGGAAAGGGAAACAACGCGTGCCGCTCTACCCCAGAGTTTCAGTGGTTTCCGGTGACGCTCTTTCTTTATTCTCGCTGGAAGGCTGGAGGACCTGCAAGCCACTGTCTGAAGAGCCGGCGGGCGGGCCGCGGCGGGCGGACTCTCCTTCCTGCGCCTCTCTGGTGCCGGGAGGCGGGCCGCGGGGTCGCTGTCCGCGCCGCCGGCTCGCTGGGCCCGGCGGACTCACGTGACCGACGCGGGCGCTGGAGCTGCGGGCCGCCCTGAGGAAGCGGCGGCGGCCGAGGCGGCGACCGCAGCCGGGAGGTAGCGGCCTGACGAGGGACGGGCCGCTGCCCTCTCGGACAGCCGCGGCGGAAGAGAAAGATGGCGGAGGCTTCGGCAGCCGGGGCGGGCGCGGGCGCCGCTGTTGCCGCGCACCGGTTTTTCTGCCACTTTTGCAAGGGCGAGGTCAGCCCCAAACTACCGGTAAGAGCCCCGTGCCCTCTGCGCTTGGGCCTCCGCGTGGATTCCTCGCCCCGAAGTCCCCGAATGGGTCTTAAGCTTCCTGCACAGCCCGGATTCCTCTGACACCCGTCTCCCAAATACCCGCTGCTCACTGTTCTCCGGTGGCTCGTCACAGACCCCGGGCGTCCCGGCCCCGGCTCCGGAGCTCCCGCCCAGCCCTTTCCCCCCTCGGATGCTCCACCTGCCCCTCGCTTCCTCTCGTCTCTTGACCCTCTCCCCTCCATTTTTTTGTCTGTCTTAGCAAGTTCTCTGACAACTCTTCCTTCAATTTTCTTTCCCTTTTTCACCTTGTCTCCTTCCCACGATGACCTCTCTTTCCCCCTCTCGGTACTCTTTCTGCAGTTGTTTCTCATCTACCTCTGTGGCCTTTTCCACTTTTAACCAGATCCCCCCCTCCCCCTTCTCCAGTGGAGCCAAATAGCGGATTGCTGAGGATTGTCCCTATTCGGTTGTCCCTAGGGAAGGAAGGAAACAAGCACAGAGAGAAAAAGAGGGTTGGAAGGTAGCTCTGGGGAGGTGAGGGGGGATTTGCTCTTCATTGGTTTCCAAGGTTCTTGTGAAAGTGAAAACAAGTGTGCTAATGACTTGCAGACGGCCTGTGCTCCCTGTCACTATTGAAGGGAATGGCTTTGGGAAGAAGGCAGGACATATTGTTGCAGCTTGGTTATTTGGTTGTCCTGTTGCCCGTGTCTTATAGCAGCACCTCCCTTACTTGTCCCCTTCTCCAATCCTGCCTATTTACTTAATAAAAAGATCCAGGACAGAATGCTGGGGACTGCATCCTTTGACATAAAATTGGTTTTCACCAGTTTTCTGCCAGACTGTCTGTTAGCCTCTAGAGAGGTAGTGCTGTGGTTGTAAAGAATGTGCTTCTGCAGCAGGCGAGCCGGCTACAACCCTTCAAACCCAGCTCTTTTGGGTTGGGTTATAAGCTACTGCAAGGGGACCCACAGGGATGAATGGTAATTCTGCCCTTGGCCAGCCATCTTTAGAATCAGTTATGGTCGTTCTTTTCCTTGGCAGTATCCAGGTTCAGCCTTAAGACAGGGTGGCTACATCAGGACTCACCTCCGTGTTTATAGTGTCTCCGATGCAGTCTGTGAGAAAGCCTGCTAAAGTATGTCTGCTTGTCTTATTTCTTAGAAACAAATGAAGTCTAGTGAATTAAGGGTATTAAGAGCCTAAAGGGTATTTAGCCTTTTCACCTAAAAGTTCGCACTTTTCAGGTTTCTATGGCATTTTCTTTCCTCTGTTTTTGCCCCACCCCCTATAACTCCAGGGTCATAGTTGCATCTATGTGGTATTTCACTTTTGCTTGCTGATTGGGTTGTGTATGTGTGTGCACACTTTTTGCCATATTTCAGTGCTAAGAAGAGCCGATGCCTTGTTTTTTTTTTCTTTTTTTGCTTGTTTTTGTTTTTTGTTTTTTCTCTTTTTGCCAGCAGACACCAGAACCTCCAGAAATCTCTCTTAACCACAGAGAGGGAGCCTGGGATTCAGCCGGTATGTGTGACCAGTGACAGGCTGAATGTGATGCCTTGTTGAACATTGGGGTCTTCCAATGTTTAAGTGTTGTTTGCTGTTTGCCTTTAAACATGAGAAAACAGTCTAACTTGCCACAATTTCTTCTCTTCTCAAGTCCCCACTTCGTGCTCTTGAAAAGAGATAGTTTGAAAGACTTAGTAGGTGTTTTTTTAAGTCTTAGTTTGATGACTTTTTAGTCTCATTTATTTTCTGTCATACCCGATTTGTAAGTTGAAACCCAGTGCAATTAAATATAACTGAATACTTCCGGTGTACATATTAGTTTCTCAGCTGAAAGTCCTGGGGGCAGTACCAAGGAATACATGGTTCCTGCCCTTAAGGACCTCACAGTTTTGTTGGAAAGACCAGACAAACATGGAAAAAAGTAACAACATAGGTGAATGAGGATGGATAGTTCATGGTTTAGAATTCAGTGAGAAGGGGAATATGGGAGCGTTGGTGATGTGAAGTCAGGGAAGAAGCGATAGTTGAGATTGCATTTAGATTGAGTTTTGAAGGATTGGTAGAATTCAGATTGAGGAGAGTAGCTGGACTGCAGTAGAAAAGAGTAAATTGAGGAAGAAGGAAGAAACGCTTAGTAAATCATTGTTGTCATTCATTTTTAGAAAAAGGTGCAGTGTAGTCAGGGGTATGGTTTTGATTCACAGATGAGCCAGCGAGTTTCGTCTTGTTTCCTGGCTATTTCTATATCCTTAACCCTAGACTGTCACCTTGAACATGTTGGTTGTAAGAACGATCAGGTCAGTAAGTATCTGATTCAGTACAAACTTGACTCTGCTACTGAAAAACCAACTTAAACACTGGTAAGTCACTAATCTGATTTCCATATACATAGGAAAACATTGAAAAGTTTTTTAAAAGTGATTTTTTTAATGTAAACTTGAGATTCCTTTCATTGTAAGTACTTAGCATACAGTCGGCATGCATTGTTTCTTGAACTGGACGAATGTTATAGGAAACCAGATGTCTTTCTGAGGGTATACAGAGCCAGGTTTTCTGGAATAAAGCTCTTCTTTGTCTAGATTTAGTTTGCATCTCAAAAGGGTACTTACTCTTGTGCTAGTTGGATCACAAGAACAGTCATCCCTGAGTGCTGTCCTTTCTGAACACCAGAAGTGGACTATTGAGTTTTATTGTCAGCTTTTAATGAGCTAGTGCTAGGTGGGTTTCTTGACCCAGTCAGTGGGAAGAAGGCCTGCTTCAGAACCACCTCATCTCTTGCCAATTTATTCACCCTGTAGAATCATAATGGTGTTCAGTGGGACTAAGTTGCAAGGTTTTGGAACTCATTTCTTTTGCCTTCCCCAATTTCTAGGGTATAGAATTTCTTTAAAATAATTTTTTTTAATATTTATTTATTTTTGAGAGAGAGATAGCATGAGTTGGGGGAGGGACAGAGAGAGAGACACAGAATCTGAAGTAGTTGTGCTGAAAGCTCAGAACCGGACGTGGGGTTCGAATCCACAGACTGTGAGATCATGACCTGAGCCAAAGTCGGACGCTTAACTGACAGAGCCACCCAGGTGTCCCTAGGGTACAGAACTTCGATTCATTTGGAAGTGTGTGCAGGTAATAGCAATAGCTTACCCAAATGGTTTAGCCCTGAAACTCCCCTTAGGTTTTTGTTTATTGTTTTTCTTGTCAGACCTACTACTGTGAAAGATTCATGAGCCCAGCTAACTTTAATGTCTGTATTAAAATAATTTTGGTGATAACGTCTGAGAGAGATTGGAGTATGCCTAATGCTCTATAGGTTAAACCAAATTTAGTTGAATAAATTTGGTGAAATAACACATCTTACTGCTAACCCTGATCCATCCATTTTAGCTTTGTGTGTCTTTGGTTTGGATACTCCCAGATAAGAGAAGAAAAGATTCGTTTAGAAAAAAGATACAAAGAAATGAGGAGAAATAAAAAAAGAGAATTTTAGAATGAAAATATATTCAATGGTACTGTTATCGTTAGACTTCATCAAAGAGTCTCTATTCTAGAAGTGACTATGGATTTAGGAACTTCTCTTACTGAAAAGTATTTCCCTGTTTACAGTGAAAATAATTTCAGTGAAATTTGGATTTTAAAATAAGAGAATTTGATTATATGGTTTAAAGCCTTTAAGGTTTCAAGTTTACATATGATTGGGTAAGTGGCATTGTGTATTTTTGGGTAATTTAAAATTATTTTCAAGTCACAGCAGAAGCTTCTACCTCACCTGATGTCCTATCGAGAGACAACGTGAAGCCGAGACTAATGGGGATACTATGCTACATTGAGGGATGACTGAGTAGTACCATATAGGGCTGTGTCATGGAATGTAAAGGTGTCATTCCATCCGCACATTACCCTGCCCCTCTTTTAAATCAAGGCCAGACAATATTACCTGAGATGGAATCTGGTAGGGTTTTCATTAAACAGGTGAGAGAAATCATATGCAGAGTAAACTCCTTTTGGTATTGATGAAATGAGGGTGTTTCTTAAGTGTTTTATGGAGATCAGAGTATCCAAATCCGGAAAGAGACCAGTCTAATTAAGGACTGCCAGTGTATTCCCTCTGAGACTCTGCCTGAAGGAACTAACAGGCTTCTCTCACATCTCCTTATTATATCACCTTTGCTCTAATAAAATGTCATTCTTGTCAATAAGTAATGTTACCTTCTTTGGTTCTTTACCAGGTACTATACGAGGGATTATTGTTGTGTGCTTATAATAACTCTAATACAGGAAAACTTTCTAACCACTCCATAATAAGAGTAGCTAAAGAGTACAGTTCTTGTTTTAATTAAAAAAAATTTTTTTTAAAGTACATTTCTTAAAGATTTTGTGACTCTTAAAACTCTAAGCCTACTGACTTTGCTATTTAAGTTGCATGATTCATACAAAGATCCCAGAGCAGTGTCCATGTAATGTTAGTAGTGTTACTGAAATTTGGAAAGGAATTTAGTGATACGAGCTGGGCCAGAGAGGTTTTATTTTTATTTTTTTATTTTTATAAGTTTATTTATTTTTGAGAGAGATTGGCGAAGGGTCAGAGAGGGAGAGAGAGAATCCCAAGCAGGCTCCCTGCTGTCAGTGTGGAGCCCTACACAGGGCTTGAACCCATGAACCATGAGATCATGACTTGAGCTGAAATCAAGAGTCAGACAGTTAACCAGCTGAGCCACCCAGATGCCCCTGAGAGGTTATATTTATTTTATTTTATTTTATTTTATTTTATTTTATTTTATTTTATTTTATTTTATTTCTAAGTATTTATTTTGAGAGCATGTGTGCATATGCATGTGCACGTGGGGGGAGGGGCAGAGAGAGTGGGGGAGAGAATCCAAAGCAGGCTCTGTGCTGTCAGCACAGAGCCCCACTGGGGGCTCCATCCTGTGAACCATGAGATTGTGACCTGAACTGAAATCAAGAGTCGTCGCTCAACTGACTGAGCCACCCAGGTACCCTGTGAAGTTTTAATTACTAGATATCTTGGATTCTGCTATTGGTGACTCACCAGCTAAAAAGTCTGCTTGATTATCTAGTACTATGTAGCAGTTGCTTATAAATATTGCTTGAATGATAAGATGAATACCCAATATTTTAAAAGTAGTGGCTTTAGTGTTCTGAGGTCTTTATCAAAAAGGTGCCAGTGCTATAAGATACTACCATGTGAAGTTTCAGTATACAGTGTCAGTAAATATAGTCCCTGCCAGGATCTAGAAATAAGAAATACGTATTCTTATAAGTAGAAGGCTAGTTCTGGCCTTGAAATTCTACTGATATGTAGACATGTATATATTGGGGAAATCTTGGGATTTTTTTCAGTATGAGGAAAAACAAAAATACTAAACTTACTGCAGATAAAATCCCTTGTACTTTTTTGGGAAGTACCAACTGGATTCTAATACTTTGTGTTTCTTTATGTTTACTTGGCTTTTTATGACCTTTATGTACACTCAGGGAGAAAATGCTATAGTCATATTATTTCGAAGAGGAAAGAAGGTGTGGATTGCTTCTAATTCTTTATATATACTCAAATTAGAAGGGGTCTAAGAATAAGCCTGTGACTGCTGACTTCTTTCTCTTTTTTTTTAAGTTGATTTATTTATTTTGAAAGAGAGTATGTGCCAGAGCCCATGTGAGAGAGGGGGAGAGAGAGGGAGAGAGGGAGAGAATTCTAAGCAGGCTCCATGCTGTCAGTGCAGGCCAGAGGTGGGGCTCCAACTCACAAACCAATCAGTGAGATCATGACCTGAGCTGAAATCAAGTGTCTGATGCTTAACCTACTGAGCCGTCCAGACGTTCCATGCTGACTTCTTTTTAATCTCTTCACAGTTTAATAATGAGCAATAAAGGAGACAGTGTAAAGCAGTGGTTCTCAACTGGGAGCAGTTTTGCCTCCCAGGAGAACATTTGGCAGTGTCTATTGACATTTTTGGTTGTCACAATTGCAGAGAGGGGGAGAGTTGTTCCTGGCATCTAGTGGATAGAGGCTTGGGATGCTGCTAACATGCTGTGCACAGGACAGCTCCCTACAACAAAGAATTATTAGGCCCAAAATGGCAAGAGAGCGGAGGTTGAAGAACCATGGTGTAGAAGGATAAAGAGATTGTCTTCTTGTGTCCATGGTGCTTACGGTTTTGTTCTGATGTGGCTTTTTTTCTCCCTAATTTTAGGATCCTGATGAGAATTTTCAGTAAGATAATTGAGACCATATAATTTTAGCCAAAGCCCTGATGACAGGGATTATTTAGGACAGCAGTTAGTGACTGCTGTTCCATTATAGCTGTATCTGTTGGGGTCACTTTCTCTCCTTGTGGTTACTGAGACCAGAGGAATTGGATTACTCCTCTAAAGTTACACACTGTAGGGTAACTTCTAAAAGAAAAGTATCCACATTTTTTGTCAGTTGGGAATTAATTGAGGTAGTAACACGACTTGTAACTTAGTAAGACACCTGGAAATTCCAGTTTGAAAACAAAGCAAAAAGCAGACAACAAGCCTAACTTTTAGGTTCTTTATAGCTCATCTTACCATCATTCAAGTTTTAATTTCTCTCATTCTCTTACAGCTCTCTTAGAAGTTTTATGAGCTCAGGAGATTTTGTGTTTAAACGTCTAGTGTCTTTTTTTTTTTTTTTGAGAGAGACTGAGACAGTGTGAGTGGGGGAGGGGCAGAGAGGAAAAGGGATCAAATCCCAAGCAGGTTCCATGATGCAAGAGCAGAGCCTGATGTGGGGCTTGAACTCACTAAACCGTTGAGATCATGACCTGAGCCAACACCAAGAGTTGGACGCTCAACTGATTGAGACATACAGGTGCCCCTAAACTTTTACTGTCTTTAAACTCTTGGCAGAGAGGGTGAATTGAATTATCAATCCTTGTTCTGATACTAATTCACTCAGCTGACCACAGCTGAAACACCAGACACTCTCAGTTTACCTTCATATATACGACTGTAAAATAATATTGGTATGTGCCTCTTGGAAGCCTGAGCATTCAGAGAAATGGAGGTATGTAGTCTTGGATTGAAAGGTAGTGTAGGAATGAGCAATAGTTATTCGTGGAGAAATAGAATGCTACCATAGTATAAATGTTTTTTAAAAAATATGTTTATTTTGGGAGAGAGCTTGCCTGAGCAGGGGAGGGGGAGAGAGAGAGAGAGGAGAGAGAGAGAATCCCAAGCAGGCTCTGAGCATTCAGTGCAGAGCCGATGGGAGTGTGGGTGGGGGCTTGATCCCATGACTCTGGGATCATGACCTGAACCAAAGTCAAGAATCTGACGATTATCCAACTGAGCCACTCAGGTGCCCCTTAGTAGAAACATTTTGGGTAGTTCTTCTCACAGTTTCACTTACAGAAGTTTAGGTTAGATTCGGAAAGATTTTTAAATCCTTTTTTTTAAGATCAGCTGTTAGCAAGTCAGAATTCCTTAGAGGTCTGCAGGTGCATGTATATCAAATAGAAGTGAATTGGTTCTGGGGGCGCCTGGGTGTCTCAGTCAGTTAAGCGTCTGACTCCTTTTTTTTTTTTTTTTTAAAGTTTATTCATTTATTTTTGAGAGAGACAGAGAGAGGGAGAAATTGTGTGCGGGGGGAGGGGCAGAGAGAGAGAGGGAGAGAGACAATCTGAAGCAGGCTCTGCCCTGACAGCACAGAGCCTTATATGGGGCTTGAACTCACCATGAGATCATGACCTGAGCCAAAGTTAGATGCTTAACTGACTAAGCCACCCAGGCCCACCCCTCCTCTGACTCTTGATTTCAGCTCAAGTCATGATCTTCAGGTTCATGAGATACAGCCCCATGTGGGGCTCTGCACTATGAGCATGGAGCCTACTTGACATTCTCTGTCTCCCTCTTTCTCTGCCCCTTCTCTGAGTGTGCTCGCATGCATGTGCAAGTGCTCTCTCTCAAAATAAATAAATACATAAACATTAAAAAAAAAAAGAAATGAATTGGTTCTCATGATTTAAACCGAGCATACTTTTCTTGCATGTTAAATAGATTGTGCAGCCTCTTTTTCCGAATAGGCCAGTTAGTTTTGTTTTCCTTGAAAATCTGTTAAGGTGGGTCATCTCTCTCCTTGACAATTTCAGCAAGTGTCACAGAGAAGTTCTTATAGACAGTGTATCCTGTATTCACCTCTTTGTCACTCACTCTGATGTTGTCTAGATTTGAAATGAGTTTAAACCTAGAGAACCATCTTCCAATAAAGATTCCATTATGTTTACTTTTCACCATGCTTCGAATATATATTCTCAAAAGAAAGAGAACATTTCAGTTACATGCCCTTTTCTACCTCTTTCTGGGTTAACTTGAGATCTGCAGGTATCCTACAGTGATGCTGATCTTCTAGCCTCGTGGTTCTCAAACCTATCAGACCCAGTGCCCTCTTTTGATAATAAATATTTTGAAATGCTCTCTTTAATGAAATGAAATTCATATGGTACAATTTCCTACACATACAGTTTTTAAAAAGATAAAATAATTCTCTTATTGTAAGATAAAGGATAAATAAAAAGAAAACAATTCATGATAAAATGATACATATTTCAGTATGTAAGTACTCAGCTGTCCATAATGAAGGTATGTATAATATACTGGATGTTGGCACCAAACGTAGACGTAACAACTACCTGAGTAGACTGTTAAAAGAATATTTGTGGGGCACCTGGGTGGCTCAGTCAGTTGATCTTCTGACTTAGGCCCAGGTCATGATCTCATGGTTGGTGGGTTCGAGCCCCGCATGGGGCTCTCTACTGACGGTTCAAAGCCTGGAGCCTGCTTCGAATTCTGTGTCTCCCTCTCTCTCTGCCCCTCTCCCACTCATTCTCTGTCTCTCAAAAATAAATAAACGTTAAAAATTTTTAAAAATATTTGCAACTTTAATTTTTTTTAACTTTTATTTTTGAGAGAGAGAGAGAGCACAAGCAAGCAGGGGAGGGGCAAAGAGAGAGGAAGACAAAGAATCTAAAGCAGTCTCCAGGCCCTGAGCTGTCAGCACAGAGCCCCATCAGGGCTGGAACTCAAGAACTGTGAGATCATGACCTGAGCCAAAGTTGGATGCTTAACCAACTGAGCCACTCAGGTGCCCCAACAGTATTCACAACTTTAATACCATGGTATGCAAACCACCAGAATGGTGAGCAATTCTTAGAAAAGGCCCAAATAAAGTATATCTTTCTCTGCTTTTACTCAGTTGTTGTTTTTCTGGACATTTAATGCATATTAAAATTATGCAGAAAGACTTGGTGTTTATATATAGAATGGAAGTAGGACCTAGGCTTTCATAAAGATGTTTTTTTAATCTCCTTAACTATCCATATGAAGTTTGAGAATAAAAATATTTGTGCTGCAGTTTCCTATGTTTTCCTGCCTCTTATCCATTAAATGTCAGTAGCATTTTTTAAATTGCTCTGACAGCTGAAACACTTCAATAGATATTCGAAATGTCCCCTAGATGATTGTATTCTCCTCATTGGGATGCCTTCTAGTCATACAGGAAAACATTTTCCCATTTTATCACTTATTCTACTTTTCTTTTGCTTATAATTTCCTGTGTTAGTGCAATATTTTCTACATGTTGAAAGATTCAGAGTTTGTCCTTTAGATTTGGTTTACTTTTAGACAATTCTTCATTTATACCTTTAGATTTCTCTTTTCCTCACCACTGTTAATATTGCTGCTTCCTTGTTCATCAGTGGTTAGAACAGTGCCTGGTGCGTAGTACTCTTTCAATAAGTATTTGTTGAATGAAGGAATTGTAATTGTAGGCCTTGTCTTTTTACTACTCTCTGCTTTTGTGTACATGTTGAAAATCATGGGGATACTAATGTTCATAAAATACCCTAAAACAGAGCACAGACGTGTCAACTAATGAATAAAAGTTTGACTCAAAGCAGCGGTCTAACGGACTACTTACCATTAGTTAGGGGGAGGGCAGAGTTGAGCCTCTTGTTTTTTTGAATGTAGCTTTGTTTTTATATCTGACAGCTTATAAACAGAAGAACTTCCCATAGTTACCTACCATACATATGAATAGCTGATTGGCCTTTTTTTTAAGGTTTATTTATTTATTTTGAGAGAGAGGGTGTGTGAGCAAGCACAAGTGGGGAAAGGGCAGAGACAGACGGAGAGAGAGAATCCCAAGCAGGCTGCATACTGTCAGCACAGAGCCTGATTTGGGGCTGGATGCCACATTGTGTGGGTCTGGATGCTGCTCTCTGAGGTCATGACCTGAGCCCACATCAAGGTTCAGATGCCTAACTCGCTGAGCCACCAGATGCCCTTTAGTAATTATTTGTCACGGAATTTGTTGAATGGAATTTAGCTGCTTCTAGTGAATCTTCTGTGATTTAAGTGGTAGTGTGAGGTACTTTATTCTCAAAGTTATTAAGCTGATTGGTTCTCTGATTTTCATCTATAGTGTCAGCTGTTACGTTCTGATCTTGTTATGGTCACTGTTGAATGTTTAGAGGCATTAGTATTCCTAGTTAAGATAAGTTAGTTTGAGGAATAGAAATTTTGTACCTTAAGCCTGTTGGTTTGAAAAAATTGTGGTTAATTTTGATTGTTGATGTAGTGTGAAAACTATAATGGTACAATTACTTTTTGTTTAATAACATGTGAATAGAAAATTCAGCAAATTAATTTTCACTGCTAGTTTTAATTTGCATGTTTTAGGTTAAAAAGTGGTCGAAGGTAATGTTTATAAGTGAGAATCATTAAAGTGTTGAATTCCCTAAATTTTTCAACCTTACCAATCACTAAAATTACTGGTTATTCTGCGCCAAGTGTAGGTGCTGATTCAATGAGGGAGACTTGTTTTAAGATTATACTGGCATTCTTTTTAACATACGGTCAATATAAGATGAGCAGATTGAGGGGTGCCTGGATCACTTGGTGGAGTGTGTGACTCTTGATCTCGGGGTTGTGGGTTTGAGCCTCACGTTGGATGTAGAGACTATTTAAAAATAAAATCTTAAGGGGTGCCTGGATGGCTCAGTCAGTTAAACATCCAACTCTTGATTTCAGGTCAGGTCACGATTTCATGATTGGTGAGTTCGAGCCCTGCATTGGGCTCCTCACTGTCTATGCGGAGCCTGCTTTGGGTTCTGTCTCTCCCTCTCTGTCTGCCCCTTCCCTACATGCTCTCTGTCTCAAAATAAATAAACTTAAAAAAAAAATCTTAAAAAATAAAAGATGAGCAGATTGAGAGTTCCCATGGTTTTTAATAAGTCCAATAGATAGGTTTATCATCTTGTAACACTATTGCTATAAAATAAAAGGGAAGTATGTCTGATTCTCTTCCTGAGTGTAATTGAGTCTGGATATTTTCAAAAAATTTTTTTTGTTTTAATGTTTATTTATTTTTGAGAAACAGAGACAGAGCACAAGTGGGGGAAGAGCAGAGAGAGAGGGAGACACAGAATCTGAAGAAGGCTCCAGGTTCCGAGCTGTCAGCACAAAGCCTGACACGGGGCTTGAACCCACGAACCGTGAGATCATAACCTGAGCTGAAGTCGATGCTTAACCTGCTGAGGCGCCCCGAGTTTGGATGTTTTCTTTGAGACTACACGTATATTCTGTGAAGAATATCTCTTAGAAATTGGTTTGTGTTTGATAATAACATCAAAATATATAGGCACTATATCATGCAGTAATGGCAGTACTCTATTTGCATTCATTCAAGAACTATTCATTGGTGCCTACTATATTTTCGGAGCTGTACTAGGAAGACTGTGTCCAGAAGTAAGGAAATTCATAAAATGTTGGGATAAGTGAGTAGTGGAATTAGGATTTAAATATTTCCTCCTCCCTTTGACTTTATGTTTAAAGATTAAAATAAGGTAGATATCTTAAGATTAGAGCAAATGTGTTTTTGCCCATTTTAGGTCTGAGATCTGTTTAAAAGGATAGGGTTTTCAGAATAAACAAACTGGTGTAAACTATAGAACTAACCATTCATTAGTTCTCCTTTTACAACTGTTACCACACCTTTCTATAAGTGGTTTAACTTATTATGTGTAAAAAATATTATAGCACTGTGGGGGGAAAAAAGTTTTATTTTAACCTTTAAACAAATTACTGAATCTTTCAAGAGCCTTAATTTTCCTTGCTTGTAAAATGAAGCAGTTGTGTTTATTCCTCTCTGTGGTTTAGTGATTTGAGCTTTTGGGTATTTTGGGATTTTGTGTGAAGGAATTTTGTTCTGTAATTTTTCCACTTAGATCATGTGATATCCACTGAATTATTCTTACTGGGATAAAGATTTTACTTCTGAATTGAATCTCTTTTGTAAGCTATAAGCTATGTTCTCTTGTTTTATGATAATGAACAATCTTGAAAATGTTAGGATTGAGGACATCATAATATAAAGCAATGCCAAGATTTTTCTTTGTTAAATGAAACAGAACACATCTTAATGCTGGTAATGTTGATTGAATAAAGTAAAACCTTTTTGAAGACTTTTGATTCAGTGACAGGTAAATTTGGCCTGGGATAATTTCTTTATTAGGACTATTTTATAAAATCTTTCTTTGTTTCTTTTATTAAAAAGAAATTTTTTTTTTAATGTTTATTTATTGGGAGACAGAGACAGAGCATGAGCATGGGAGGGGCAGAGAGGAGAAATACAGAATCTGAGGCAGGTTCCAGGCTCTGAGCTGTCAGCACGGAGCCCAGTGCAGGGCTTGAACTCACAAACTGCGAGATCATGACCTGAGCCGAAGTCGGACGCTTTACCGACTGAGCCACCCAGGCGCCTTTGTTTCTTTTATTTTTAAAGTTCTTCAGTTAACTCGTTATTTTCTTACTTTCTAAAGGTCAATGACTACTTTTATCAACCAGTTTGTATGTGATATTTCCTGTCCTAGGATATTTCCTGTAGTAAATCATATTTGTAAAGTTCTCTTATCTCATTGATGGAGTGTCTTCACTATTATATTTTGATAAAGAGGGCTGCATCAGGTTCTGGGATTGCTTTGTGGGTACATGGTAGAAAGGAGGGCAGTGCTAAATTATTTTATTTAAAAGTCTCTAATGTAATCTAAAATCTTTTAAAAACTCTTTTAATCTTAAAAATATTTTTAAAAATCTTTTAAAAACGTAATCTAGCGGCGCCTGGGTGGCTCAGTCGGTTAAACGGCTCAGGTCATGATCTCGCGGTCCGTGAGTTCGAGCCCCGCGTCGGACTCTGTGCTGATGGCTCAGAGCCTGGAGCCTGTTTCGGATTCTGTGTCTCCCTTTCTCTGACCCTCCCCCATTCATGCTCTGTCTCTCTCTGTCTCAAAAATAAATAAACGTTAAAAAAATTTTTTTAAAAATGTAATCTAAATCTTTATTCCTGGGGTGCCTGGATGGCTCAGTGGTTAAGCGTCCGACTTCAGCTCAGGTCATTATCTCGCGGTTTGTGGGTTGGAGCCCCGTGTTGGGCTCTGTGCTGACAGCTCAGAGCTGGGAGCCTACTTTGGTTTCTGTGTCTCCCTCTCTCCCTGCCTCTCCTCTACTGTGCTCTCTCTCTCTCTCTCTCTGTCTCTCAAAAATAAATAAATGTTAAATTAAAAATTATAAATCTTTATTCCTATATTTTTAGTTTTAAATTGATAGTTTTATTTATTTATTTTTTTTTAATTTTCTAAATGTTTATTTTTGAGAGAGACAGAGCGTGAGTGGGGTAGGGGCAGAGAGAGAGGGAGACACAGAATCTGTAGCAAGCTCCAGGCTTCTAGCTGTCAGCACAGAGCCCAACGCAGGGCTTGAACTCACGAACCATGAGACCATGACCTGAGCTGAAGTGGGACACTTACCCGACTGAGCCACCCAGGCGCCCCTAAATTGATACTTTTAAAATGAAATGACAGTGATAGTAGCTGATGATTTTTTAAAAATGATTTTACTTGGCAAAATAGAAAAGTTGACAGTCCTGGGTGTGAGTTCTTAACTTTTCAGTTTTAAAATTGAACTGCTTTATGGAATCTCAAAATCTGGAAATCAGTCTAAGTCAGTGTTTCTCAAAACCGTGTGCCTGGAGACTTAACCGTGCATTCAGAATCCTGGTAAAATGCTACATACTGAATCATCGTCTTGTTTCCATTTCCCCTTTTCTGACACAGAGTGGCATATTAATGGTTCTGAAAAATCATTCAGTGAAGCAACACACTTAATAATATTATTTAATCCAGCCTTTTCCAGATGTTTTTTCTTTTTCTTTATAGACTTTATAGACTACATGGTTTGGGAAATGTTCCACGTTAAAATTGCTGAGGAATTTATTAGAATCTACAATTTGTTGAAAATGTTATGCTCTAGATACTATTTCATTGATGAAGTGTGACTTGCCCAACATCACACAGTTGGTTTGTTTCTTTGTGCTTCTAGTCCAGTTTTGTTTAAGCTTCAGATTCACTGCTTTTAACCACTGAGGCTCTTCTGAAATATTGCTCAGTTCTTATTTTGAGGCTAAGTAACCAAATATTAGGATATTCAGAGAAGTTTGTTTTATGGGCCTTTACTTCCTTAAGTGTGATTTCATTAGAACATACACTTTGTACATCATTTCAGTAGTTTTTAATACCAAGTTATTTTTCTTTCTCTACTAAGCATGCTTTTATTTCTGCACCATGCTTGGAATGTAGAGCTTCAAATGTGTTTTCTGGGGGAATAAATGTTGTCAGTTTATGTAAGAAGATTCTATCAGCCTAAGCTGAATGCAGGAAGATAAATGTCCTCCAAACTGGTGGTACACATCAGAGCTAAAGACAAACTTTTTGGGTCATTTACCATTTTATATCTATGCCACTGGGTTGTTCTTGCTGCCTTTAGTGTGAGCAAAGAACATTATAACTAAATCTATTGTGGTTATATTGTGTTTTATGAACTTAACTTTTCCTCTGGTAATTTTTGTAGTTTAGTCTGTTTTTTTCTTAGAAAATTTGGCTTCTTGTTCATCTGATCAAGCTTTTATTAATTAACGTTTTGTTCTGTGACCTGATTTTCTGCCTTGTTATACAATGCACTAAAGAAGGTTGGTTGATTATACATACCACTCCTGTTTGGAGTCCCCGATAATGTCAATGTTCAGTCATGGCCTGGAATGAAAGAACAAAATAGTGAAAGTTGTGTATGTTACTGTTCTTAGGGAGTAAGACCATAAGTCAAAGCAATTTTATTGGCCTGGAACTGGATTACAGCTCTTCAAACAGTATTTAAATTGTATAGGTATCTTTGTATAACACTAAAACTGTAAAACTGTAGCCTGATGTTTTCTTGTTTTCTTTTTCTTTCTCTTTGTTTCTTTCTTTCTTTCTTTCTTTCTTTTTTTTTGTACTGGTTTTCTTTCTAATAACCAAGGGAACAATCATTTAAGATTTTTGGAGTTCAAAATGCTCAAAATGCTTCAAAATACTTTCATCTTTTTTTTAAATGAGTAGTTGGCCACATGAATGAGTGAAACTTTCTTGTTTCCCTGAAGGAGAGGTGGGGGAGACAAGTCAATGAGGACAGCATTTGTGCTCTAGTTTTACAGATGGAGAAACAGGTCTTACGAAGACCATGAAGGTAATGATGGGATTGGAAACAGAACCCCAAAGTTCTGTTGTCTGTGTGTGTGTGTTTTGTTAAAATTTTTTTAATACTTATTTTTGAGACAGAGAGAGACAGCATGAGTGGGGGAGGGGCAGAGAGAGAGAGGGAGACACAGAATCCAAAGCAGGCTCCAGGCTCCAAGCTGTCAGCACAGAGCCCGACGCGGGGCTCGAACTCACAAACCATGAGATCATGACCTGAGCCGAAGTCGATGCTCAAGCTACTAAGCCACCCAGGCGCCCCTGTGTGTGTGTGTGTGTGTTTGTTTTTTAATGTTTATTCATTTTTTGAGAGAGGAAGGCAGAGAGGCAGACACAGAATCCGAAGCAGGCTCCAGGCTCTAGGCTCTGAGCTGTCAGCACAGAGCCTGACGTGGGGCTTGAACCCATGAACTGCAAGGTCATGACCTGAGCGGAAATCAGATGCTTAACTGACTGAACCACCAAGGTGCCCCTGTTGTCTTTGTTTTAGGGTACACTTGATGCTTTTGAAAAGGGAGGAAGTGTACCTTGGTTTGAAAAGAAATAATCATAAGGGATTTATCGATAAGGTCTCTAGAAAAAAAAAGCAGTGTTTTTTACCTGTAGATGTGAGCTGGCATGAAATTCTGGGTGTGGTGGGTCTGGCCTAGGAGCTATGCAGTGTTTCAGTTTGTGTTCCTAATCCTTCGAGTTAGGAGTTTCTGAATAGATTTGCTAGGTGATACTCAAAGAGAATATGAACAAGAGGATATGACTAAATATTGTGATCTTACGTTTTGATTCTGTTAAACAAGACAGAAAATAGGCTTCTGTTTTAGATAAAATTTAACAAAAACCCACTTAGTAGATGCTATGCTGATAGTGATCATGTAGAAGAGCAAAGCTGTGGGAATTAGAAAATAAATAGAAAGGCTTCCTATTTCATGTTCTGAATAAATATTAGATACTAATTTGCATAAAATTCAAGATGGGATTTAATATAAATAAGTCTTGGCTTGTAGCTCATTGTCCTGCCAAAACCTCACATTTTTTTGGTAATTGATCCCTTGAAATACAAGAAGGAAAAGAAAATGATGAATTAAAACCACCCTTTCCTTTTCTATTCAGTATTCAAGTGCTTTGTGCACTCTTGGGCTGTTCTTCTAAGTGGGTAAGCCTCAGGGCTAAGCTATACTTAGGGAGTTGTTCCTAGTTCAGACTATTAATGGTGAAAAATGTTTCTGCTTGTGGGTATTTTTAGATGGAACAGGCAGTGGAACATCTAAAGCAGTTTATTCAAGTGTACCTGCTACTGAGTGTCTTCACTTGGGTTTTATACAATGAACTTTTGGACCCTAGGGAGAAAGCAGCTTAGTTTGGTACAAACCATTGGGTTCCTATTTCCAATGATTCTGGGTAATTAGGTTTGTTATACTTCTCTTTTATAGATGAAAAGATAGAAATGACCTAATGAACTTTTTTTAATAAAACTTTGTGACTGTGGGAACTATATAGGCTGGCAGTATTTTGGTTGGTGGGGTTTGTGTGATGATTTGATGTATTAATGTTGAAGCAGAGGAGAGAGATTTCCATAGTGCCAGATGTATAGTGGACGCTTATCATTACCTTGGCTTCCCCTTCCTTTTGCTTAGTTTTGTTTTAATTTAATTTAATTTTATGGAGAGAGTGTGCATGTGCAAGCAAGGGAGGGGGCAAGGGGAAGAGACAAAGAATCTTAATCAGGCTCCACGCTCAGGGTGGAGCCTGGTGTGGAGCTCAGTCCCACAGCCTTGGGATCATGACCTGAGCCAAAGTCAAGAGTTGGACACTCAACCGACTCAGCCACCCAGGCATCATTACCCCTCCTCTTTTCTTCCAACATAAACCCCTTATGCTTAAAATTCAAAACTCTCTGTCTGAGTATGTGAATATATCAGGATGATACTAAGGCCAAGGGAGTATAGAGATAGAGACTGTGTTTGGTTTCCGTTTGAACTTTTTACAAATTTACCTTAATTCACGGTATTCCTCCAAATTAGAGTTAAGATTACTTCTGAAAAACAAATTAGGAAAATTAAAATGTAAAGTAACCATCTTTAGAAGTGACCCAAGAGATAAGCACTTAAAATCCAGTCTCGTAATCTCATTATAGAGAAGACTAAACTGTGATTGTAACTAAGAAAACAACATAGACAAGTAATTGTATTATGTAGTCTGTCAGGAGAAACAGTGTGTCTCTTAGAAGAAGGTATGGGAATTGGAGGTCAGCAGTGAAAGGGTAGAAAGGAAAGTCAGAGGCAAACATCAGCTGTGCTCTTCCTGGTACTGCCCAAGGGGAGGGGAATCCCAGGTCCTTGATTTTGAGGATCTGGTTTATGCTCAGAGTGGTGATGGGTATATTAGGCTATTGTAGCATGATGGCACAAGCTATATATCCACTCGTCTTAGTGCTCTGATTCTCTCCTTATTTAGCACAAGATTATAATCTCTAATAATTATAATAGCTATATTTATTAAATGTCTGCTATCTAATGTGCCAGTCACTGAATTAGGTATTTTGCAAACATCTTAATCTTTCTAATATATAGCAGTGAAGCAAGCCTCTCCATTTTACACGAGGAAATTGAGTCTCAGAAAGGTAATGTGACTTCCGCAAGACCGTATATCTAATTAGTAGAGCCCTGAGATTGAAATTTAGGTCTCTGATTTTAACTCCTTCCTCTGTGCCATGAGGCTTTTCAGGCTGACTTGCTTATTGAGAAAGACTGTTGATAGTAAAAGTAAATGGGCCACTTGATAACTCTCTTGTCATTGAAATTAAGTAAGTTGGCATTTCAGGTTTTATGTATATGGCCTCTGAATTTGTCTTATGTGAATTTTTTCCTAAGAGACAGATCTCTTGGTCTGTTAAGTTAGATTTCTGAGTTTGTAAGGTTGAGGGTTTCAGACCTTGGATTGTGTGTTTATCAGGATAATGCTCCCCTATAAGAGAGGGAGGGGGCTGAATGGCTGCTGAAATTCCCAGTGCCTCATTTGGCCTTGCTATAAACTTTTCCATCCAGTCCTCAGGAAATTATAGTTTCTATTCCTTTCTCTAAAAGCATAGTTATTGTTAATCAATGTGTAATGAAAAGAACATAAGAGAAAGACCAGGATTCACAGCTCTTTTTTAACACTTGCGCAGTGTTCAGGCTTTCTATTACTGGCTGACAAATCACCCAGAATTCAGTGTCTTAAGCACACTAATTTATTATCTCTTATGTTTCTGTGGATTTACATAGTTCAGCTGGTCAGTTCTCACTTGGGATCTTTCATGTAGTTGTGTTCAGATAGTGCCTTATGATGGAGCCATCCGAAGGCTCTCCTGGGCTGGACGTCCAAGCTGTTGTTTTCCTTTTACAGTCCAATTCTTGTCTGATGTCTCTGTATTCTCCACATGGCCTCTCTCTCCAGCAGAGTAGCCTGGACATATGTGGCTGCTCAGGAGCTGTTAGGCAGTTAATGGCTTTCTCTTGAACTGGCCCAATATTCTGTCAAAGAAGCCCAACCCCCCCCCCCCCCCCCAATTCAAACGGGGTGGAATAGAAGGTCACGTTGCAGAAAAGTGTGATGTGCATTGGGAGATTTTGTTGGGACTGTCTTTGGAAAGTCAGATCTGCTACAGACAGCTTATTTCATGTTTTTATCTGTAAAATAAAAATAATATTCACCTCACAGATTGGTTAAGAGAAATCATAGGTGTTTCACAAACATAAGTACTCTTCTCCTGTAATTCTCCAGCCTAATACATTATTTCTTGTTTTTTTGTTCCAATTTTATCTTATTTTATTTTTAAAAATTAATTATTTTAAATTTACATCCAAGTTAGCATATAGTGTAATAATGATTTCAGGAGTAGATTCCAGTGATTCATCCCCTATGTATACCACTCAGTGCTCATCCCAACAAAATGTTTTCCTTAATGCTCCTTACCTATTTAGCCCATCCCCCCACCCACAGCCTTACC